>NC_088240.1:44795521-45116354 GCF_036934945.1 Oncorhynchus masou masou | reverse complement strand
ATTTTGGAGAAATACAGTTTAGCCAGTCAGACCTCCCGTGATAGTTTGCATCTCAACTCCCCCATGCTTTTTCCAATTCCTTTTCTCAAGAGTCAAACTTATGAAAGTTCTGGTAATCGCTGTATTTCTTCAACCTTTTGTGGTTGACCTGCTTTGTGGTTTCCTTTGCGTTTTGTGTGGTAGGTACATTTATTAGATTTTATCACAATAGTTGTGTTTATTTCTGGTCTGCTGTTGGCGCATACCTATATATATATATATATATATGTATTATACTGCCCAGCTGTGACATTACACTATGAATGGCCACAGGGGTTTGTGCAGACAGTCATATACAGTACGAGTCAAAAGTTTGGACACACCTACTCATTCCAGGGTTTTTATTTATTTAGACTATTTTCTATATTGTAGAATAATAGTGGAGACATCAAAAATATGAAATAACACATGAAATCATGTAGCAACCAAAGAAGTGTTAAAACAAATTAAGATATATTTTAGATTCTTCAAAGTAGCCACCTTTTGCCTTGAGAGCTTTGCACACTCTTGGCATTCTCTCAACCAGCTTCATGGTGTAGTCAGCTGGAATGGATTTCAATTAACAGGTGTGCCTTGTTAATTTGTGGAATTTCTTTCCTTAATGCGTTTAAGCCAATCAGTTGTGTTGTAACAAGGTAGGGGTGGTATACAAAAGATATATGGTAAAATACCAACTTTGAAAGTTTCTTGAAGTGCAGTCGCAAAAACCATCAAGCGCTATGATGAAACTGGCTCTCATGAGGACCGCCATAGGAAAGGAAGACCCCGTGTTACCTCTGCTGCAGAGGATAAGTTCATTACAGTTACCAGCCTCAGAAATTGCAGCCCAAATACATGCTTCACAGAGGTCAAGTAACGGACACATCTCAACATCAACTGTTCAGAGGAGACTGCATGAATCAGGCCTCCATGGTTGAATTGCTGCAAAGAAACCACCATTAAAGGACACCAATAATAAGAAGAGACTTGCTTGGGTCAAAGAACACGAACAATGGCCATTAGGCTGTTGGAAATCTGTCCTTTTGTCTGATGAGTCCAAAGGTGAGTGTTTCTGGTTCCAAACGTAGAGTCTTTGTGAGACGCAGAGTAAATTAATGGATGATCTCCGCATGTGTGGTTCCCACTGTGATGCATGGAGGAGGTGTGGGGGTGCTTTTCTGGTGACACTGATTTATTTAGAATTCAAGACACACTTTACCACAGATTTCTGCAGCGATACACCATCCCATCTGGTTTGTGCTTAGTGGGACTATCATTTGTTTTTCAAGACATCTCCAGGCTGTGTAAGGGCTATTTGACCAAGAAGGAGAGTGATGGAGTGCTTTATCAGATGACCTGTCCTCCATAATCACCCGACCTCAACCAAATTGAGATGGTTTGGAATGAGTTGGATTGCAGAGTGAAGGAAAAGCAGCCAACAAGTGCTCAGCATACTGTATGTGCTTCTACACCTGCATTGCTTGCTGTTTGGGGTTTTAGGCTGGGTTTCTGTACAGCACTTTGAGATATCAGCTGATGTACGAAGGGCTATATAAATAAATTTCATTTGTATGTGGGTACTCCTTCAAGACTGTTGGAAAAGCATTCCAAGTAGTGGTGGTTGAGAGAATGCCAAGTGTGTGCAATGGTGTCATCAAGGCAACGGATGGCTACTTTGAAGAATCTAAAATATATATATATTGTTTTACTTAACACTTTTGGTGGTGGGTGGTGTACTGCATGATTTAAATGTGTTATTTCATAGTTTTGATGTCTTCACTATTAGTCTACAGTGTAGAAAATTGTAAAAAATAAATATAAATCCTTGAATGAGTAAGTGTGTCCAAACTTCTGACTGGTACTGTAGTTGTGGGTTTGTGGGGTCATGCGAATGTACATACATATGTTTGTGCGTAATTGAGGGAGTGTGTATATGAATGCGTGACAGGAAGTTAAAGTAAACTGAAGTGTGTTTTGTGTGTAGAAGTGAATAGGTATGTGAGTAGGTAAAGTGATCAGTGTGTGTCATTTGATAAGCCTGTGTCTGGAGTCCATATACCAGGGCCTGTTTATTCACCATGGCCCTGGCATTACGGTGACTCCCAGCAAGAGGCCAATGACCCTAGCTAGCTGTAACAACAAGGGAGAAGGCGTGGGATATGAAGGGGGGATGCACACAGGGCTCACATTACAGTTAATATTTTTCATTTTTAACTTTAGGAGTGATACCAGAAAGATGATAAGCATGGAAATCAAACCATTTTCTGCTTCATGTCCCTGTTTTTCCATTAGTTATCATATTGATGGGCATTCAACTGCCCTTGTCCACTACAATTTACAGTGCCACTCATGATTATTTCTACAGCCACCTCCTCCCGTCGATGCCCCTTGGTTTGATGCCAAGTGCATATCCGCCACAAGATTCCTTCACAGATCCCTGAGACTTAATGGAGAATCACAAGTTCCCACAATGTTTTGGGCTCTGGCCAAAGAAGATATTACATCCAATAGTTACCACTTGATGTAACAAACACACCAAGGCCAAGTTGTTGTAGGCTGCTTTTCACATAGGGTATCTTAGTTTCTTAGTTTTGTAGTTATTTTGATACCACGCTCAGATGTGATTCCTTCCCACAGTAAAGCCTCTGGGTCTTGTTCAGTGTGCACTAAACTGAAGAAAACAGTCTGAAACAGGGAGGAACCACCAGGATTTGTCCAATAAGAAATACTTATTTTAGTTTTCTGTTGCAAAACATTTTTAAAGGTTTCCTGTTGCGTGCCCTAATGAACACAACCTAGGCGTTTCTGTCTGCAGGGGGACTTGAGAAGTTCCCCTGCTACATCAAAAGCTAATATCTTGACTCCTCCAGAATATAAATGAATAGTATATGTGTATTTTTTTAAGGACAGTCATGTATACTGAACAAAATTATAAACGCAACAAAACACAGATGTTTTTGAGGGAGAGCGCAATTGGCATGCTGACTGCAGTAATGTCCACCAGAGCTGTTACCAGAGAATTGAATGTTCATTTCTCTACCATAAGAATTCCACCAGAGCTGTGCCCCTGCATAGTCATGTGACATCCATAGATTAGGGCCTAATGAATTCATTTCAATTGACCGATTTCCTTATATGAACTGCATATCAGTAAAATCATAGAAGGAAATAAGTAAATTTAAATAAATTCCTTAGGCCCTATTCTATGGAGTAAACATGATTTGGCAGGAGCGCAGCCATGGGTGGGCCTGGGAGGACATTGGCCAGGCCTGGCTCCCCAGTGGGTGGGCCTATCAGGAGTTTTTCCCACTAAAGGGCTTTATTACGGACAAAAATACTCCTTCGTTTCATCAGCTGTCCGGGTGGTTGGTCTGAGACTATCCTGCAGGTGAAGAGGCCGGATGTGGAAGTACTGGACTGGCATGGTTACATGTGGTCTGCAGTTGTGAAGTCGGTTGGACTTACTGCCAAATTCTCTAAAACTATGTTGGAGGCAGCTTATGGTAGAGAAATTAACATAAAATTCTCTGGCAATAGATCTGGTGGACATTCCTCCCTCAACTTGAGACGTGTGGCATTGTGTTGTGTGACAAAACTACACATTTTAGAGTGGCTTTTTATTGTCCACAGCACAAGGTCTACCTGTGTAATAATCATGCAGTTTAATCAGCGTCTTGTTATGCCACATGTCAGTTGGATGGATTACCTTGCCAAAGGATAAATGCTCAATAACAGGGAAGTAAACAAATTTGTGCATAAAGTTTTTTTGTCTGTATGGAACATTTCTGGGATCTTTTATTTCAGCTCATGAACATTGGACCAACACTTTACATGTTGCGTTTATGTTTTTGTTCTGTATATGTACCCATCTATGCAGAATTTTCTTATCTTTCTCCCTACTGTTTGATGTGATAGGGTACCGCTGAACCTGTGATCTATGTATTACACTTCATCAAGAGCCATTCAACACATCTTTGTTTGATTTGACATTCCCTTTACCTACAGTATGATTCTTGATTTTATACTGGAACAGGAATTTATGGTTCAGATATCATTAGTTAAAGCAGTGAAGTTTCAAGTTTGAGCATTTAAAAGTTAATGAGCATTTATTTGTATGTTTTTATCACAACTAAAATACTTGGATTTTTACATTGTTAACATGAGGAAAATGGGCCACAAATTAGATAATGATTTGGTTTTATTACTCTGTTTTAAAACCTTAAAGTACTAACCTTATCCCAAGGCACCACAGTGAAAAAACAAAAAAAGTATGGTGTCCAAGTTTCTTATAACTGAACTCTGTTGCCTTTGTTTGACATAACAGTGCATACATTACACAATCCTTGCAAATATTTACCCTTTGCAAATGAACATGCCTCATGTCCATGACAGGATGTGGACATGAAAGAAAAATGAGAGCTCTTCAATGTTCGACTGCACTCAAGATACATTTGTTCCGTGGAGAGATCCTGTGTTGAAAACGCTTGGGCGCTGTCACTCAGAAGGCAGCTTACGAGGCATCCGTTTTTAGAATGTATCTCTCAGGGATTTCCAGAAATAAGCGTGTTTCCTGATGCGGAGGATACTCCGGCAGAGCACACACCAAGCTGAGGATTTTCATGGCCACCAACTCTTTTCGCCAGACTTCCAACCCCTATGAAACCTTGCAAACCCTGTGAACTCTCTCTGTCACGCATTTACATTTCACATTTAAGACACATTTAGGCCCTGCCCATTCATTTCATAGCTGCACTAAAAACACTCTAGTTGGATTTCTCCAGACAACTGCATCCATGCTAAGTCTTTGTTCTACTCAACAGTATAATTCTCTCTTTGGGTATAGTGGGAGGCAGAAGGCTCTGGCATCTGATGCACAGTGACTGGACTTGGAGAGGGAGGGGCACACCCACACACACACAAAGCCGATATCAGAAAAGGGGCAGGATGTGTCTGTGCACGGTTCGAAAAAAATCTACCACACACACACTTTAAAACAAGTTTTATAACCGACAGGTTGGATGTGAGAGCAACGGAGGAAGCTCGCTCTGTGATCACGATGGGGCGAATGCATAGGACAACACATTAAATCCTCCTTCATCCTAATCTGTGCGAATCAAAGAGGGAGATGGGTGTTGTGGATTTATATGAAGTTGTAACCGGAATGAAGGGGTGGTAACTTGGACTCCACATGGAAGTAATTCAATAGACTGCTTTATCTGAAAGTTGTGACTTGTTCATTTCCTTAGAAAACAGGCAAACAATGGGAGACAAAAGACATTCATTATAACAGTGTTGTGCTAATCTTTGGTTCTCTGGTGAGGGAAAATTAGAGTATGAGTTCATTAACCTTTGTTTCCGGTGTCAAGTGATCATTATCCATTTCCAAATCCCCTTCCTTGTCTTAATTACAAACCTCATGTGGCCAGTGGGGAGATACGCACGAGCGATTTACCAGTTTAGTTCAATCGCTGGATGTCTGCAGGTTTTCTGTGGGTTATAGTAGACTTTTGTTGTTTTACTGAAGACTAAGTGTAGTCGGTCCAGTACATTACCCTAAGCACTGCATGCATTTATTGACTTACAGCAGAAAAGGGTCTGCTTTCAGTGCCTGGTTTAGTATGTTATTTTTGTATTTTCTCATTAACTGCTGGCACGCCAAACATATACCTGAAATTTTTTCCCTGGGAATGGAGCTCAAATTGACTTAAATGCAGATTAATGGTAGTCCTATTTAAAGGTGCAGTTAAAATGTGATTTCCTGCTAATTTAAAAATATATATATTTCCACACTGAGGTCGACACAACACAAAAAATTGTGAAAATGTTCATTATTCCCCTTTTGTTTTAGGGCTGTTTGAAACAAATGTCTGGAATTTCAGCCTGTTCAGGTGGGATGGAACTTCTGGTTGAGGGAGTGGGCTCGAGACCATGTAAATATCTTCACATCTGACTGAGCATTTCAAGGACCAAAGGAGGCTCAGGGAAATAAATCATAAAATAATATATCTTAGTTATTTTCATTAAATAATCCATGATTTATTAGATTAACAGTGATGATTTAAAAGTACAATTACAAAAACTGCAGAGGGGCTTTAACAGTTTTACAGTAGCAACCCTGCCTTTTAGTCCTCTTGGAAAAGTTTTGCAATGTTTCCCCTCAGATCCAACAAATGGTCTTTGGCATGTTACAACCAAAGCGTCTTTTCCTCGTAGGAAGTGACTGTCATTCTTCCTTTTGCACAAGCAAACTGCCAGTATATCCTGTGCAATGGGGTTACCTCCCTCTCTCCCTCAAGGGGCAAGCAAGCAAGCATGCATCCCAAGAGGAGGCCATTGAATCAATATGCATTCCAACATGCTCAAACTTGCTTTTTGAGACTTAACTAAATTAACTTAACTCAGGATGGATGACTGCCCATGTTCGCACAGTAGACTAGCCTGTATCGTATTAGAAGATCATGCTTCAGTAATACTGTTTCACCTTAGACCCTTTTCTTCACAGCATAGAAAAATGCTTATTTTGGAGAAATAACACAACTTGATTATACCAGTAAGTCCCAGACCAAGTTAATGACCTATTTCTTTGACTATTTTTGTTCCCATTAGATACAGTAGAAGCTTTGATTAACAAGACATGACATTCTCTTTGACTGACAGCGATTGTATGACCCTGAATCTCAAAAAAATAATTTTTCACCACCTCCCCTACTCGCCTCAAACTAACATGGAGACTCCAAGACAAGGGGTGAATGGGACCCTCACTGACCCTGAGCTATGCTGAGACACAAGTCACGTCAAGGGATAAAGTTGTCATGCTATTGTGAAGAGATTTCCATTGACAAGACTCCCCAACATAGGACCACTGAAAATGATATGGGGGCCATGGGCAATGCGTTTGCGGTTGAGTTCCTCTGTCAACAAGCAGAACCTATACACAGCCCCAGCATGTATTTTTTTTAAGGCCTTGTGCTATTAGAGAGCGACACAGCCCCTCTTCCTTAGATCGCAACGCTCCCATTAGCAGATGTCAAGGGTCTCTGTCAACGTCCCCCACAGGCCATCCTGGAACCAGTCTGAACAAGACAGTGAGACCTAGGATTACTATGCAACCACACGCAGCATGGGGCCCCAGAAGCAGGGGGGCCTAGACAGAGTGGAAAATTAATTATGAGGTAGGGCAGGAGACAAAGATTTATGTGAGACTTGGGAGGGAATGGTATGCACAGGGGGTGGGAGAGAGAATAAGTGAAGAATCTTTGTACAAGTTCATCCACCTTCGATCCACCCTGATATGTGTTCTTGATAGAAACCCGAGTACACAGAGTTCATTTTGCCAGGCGATATGTTTTGATTGCTCTCAAAATGAATAAAACTCTGGGGAAAGTCCCTCTTAAGAAATTATGTGGTTACTTATCTTTGGGTCATAGAATTCGATTTTGATTTCGTGTTCCTAGACAAATGGATTGTTAAATGTATCGTTGCATTACTGGCTCTGTCGAATAGCTAATAAGCTATTTTATACTGCTGTTTGGTGAAACGAATGTGTGAATGTGTTCACCGCATTGCTGTATTTTTATCTTTCACACAAACGATACCGAATGTAATTAATGTCATGTTTGTTTATATCCCTCAATACTTCAGATCAAATGACCGAGGTAGAGAAGAGCAAGACCATAAAACCCTGAACACTCACTCCTCATGCTCCTACTTGTAATGTAAAGATTCACAGATGGTCAAGGGAGCCCAAGCCGTCCAAATTAAAAGCACGCATCGGTCAGAAAATTGATTAAAATGTTACTAATAGCAGGTTCACTAATGTTTTACTCCGAAAATACCTCTTATCTGTTGACTGAATTGATGCATTCTCTCCTTCGGTTTAGTAGCCCATCAAACCTTTATGTATGTACAGTAACTGCATATGACTGTCAGATAACAACTGTGTACACAGTGCTGCTCAGTGCTACAACGAGAGGTTGGCCTATCCCTGTTCTAACAGTATACACCTGTGTGACTCCACCATTCACATTGTCAAATAATAGGCTTTATTAGTTGAGTGTCAACCAATGTAATTTGCTGGATCAGTGTTACCAAGAACACTGTAGATTAGATTTTTTTTTTTTTTTACTGGAGTTGGAGACAGCTAACGTTCAACTGCTGGTTGGGGTTTTCAGTCATTCAGATTTTATTTTGATTATTCACGTTCACAATCAGAAATAGTTTTGATAGTTTTTCTTTAAACGGTCAGTGTATTTTGTCATTTTTACATAGGGTACAGCAGTCCTTTTTGCGAGCTGCGCATGGTCAGGGCAGTCATTGGTCAGGGATGGAGAAACTCAATGTAAAATTCCAAACAGTCTAAACCATTCGCCTTGGAGACGGGGTAAAACATAAATATTGACATAGCACTAGCTCAAAACATTTATCTGCAAAAAGTACAAGTTAATCAGTGGGTGATGGTGATTTCAAATAATAAGTTTGGGGAGAAGACGAGCATAAATTGCCTCCACCCCTAATCTGATAGTCGGGGGAAGATGCTCAGTCTTCCCTATGGCTCGACTCAGGTGCCTACACACACACACTATGAGACGGCCATTCAGATTAAAGGAGTCATCCCATCAGCAACACATTTTAATTACATTTGTTTTGTTTTTTAAATCCAACCTAATCGCAAAAAATACAAATGCAACATTCAACAATTTCAAAGATTTTACTGAGTTAGTTAATATAAGGAAATCAGTAAATTGAAATAAATTCAATAGGTCCTAATCTATGGATTTCACATGACTAGAATGCAGATATGCATCTGTTGGTCACAGAGCTTAAAAAAAGTAAGGGCAAGGATCAGAAAACCAGTCAGTATCTGGGATTTGCCTCATGCAGAGTGACACATCTCCTTCGCCATGAGTTGATCAGGTTGTTGATTGTGGAATGTTGTCCCACTCCTTTTCAATGGCTGTGCAAAGTTGCTGGATATTGGCGAGAACTGGAACACACTGTCGTTCATGTCAATCCAGGGCATTCCAAACATGCTCAATGGGTGACATGTCTGAGTATGCAGGCCTTGGAACAACTGGGACATTTTCAGCTTCCAGGAATTGTGTTCAGATCCTTGCAACATGGGGCCGTGCATTATCATGCTTAAACATGAGGTGATGGAGGCAGATGAATGCACAATAATGGACCTCAGGATCCTGTCATGGTATTTCTGTGCATTCAAATCACCATCGATGAAATTCAATTGTGTTCCTTGTCCGTAGCTTATGCCTGCCCATACCATAACCCCACCGCCACCATGGGGAATTCTGTTCACAACGTTGACATCAGCAAACCACTTTCCCACACGACGCTATAAACGCTATCTGCCATCTGCCCGGTACAGTTGAAACTGGGATTCATCCGTGAAGTGCACACTTCTCCAGCGTGCCAGTGGCCATCGAAGGTGAGCCTACTGAAGGAGGTTAAGATGCCGTACTGCAGTCAGGTCTAGACCCTGTTGAGGACGACAAGCAGCAACACTGGTGGACATTCCTGCAGTCAGCATGTCAATTGCACACTCCCTCAAAACTTGACTGTGGATTTGTGTTGTGTGACATAACTGCACATTTTAGAGTGGCCTTTAATTGTCCCCAGCAGAAGGTGCACCTCTGTAATGATTATGCTGTTTAATCAGATGTCAGGTGGATGGATTATCTTGGCAAATGAGAAATTAGCACTAACATGGCTGTAAACAAATTAGTGCACAAAATATGAGAGAAATAAGCTTTTTGTATATATGGACCATTTCCGGAATATTTTATTTCAGCAGCTCAGGAAACATGGTACCAACACTTTACATGTTGCTTTTATATTTTTGTTCAGTATAGATGTGTATCGAATTGTTCATGATTGGAGAAGTGCACATCCTTAAGTCCTGCTATTTTTACCTACTTTAGTTTTTAGGATAGGGTGTTTCTCTTATTATGCTTGTACAAAGAGATTAACTCAGGAGGAACAAATGGCAATTTTCTATAAAACATTGAAAAGCACCAACATTTAAATTGAAAGGCAAGCAAACATTTTTTCTAAAGGTCTCACAGCAGAAGAGACCCTTTTCACTGCTGTGACAAAAGGAGTGTAGGAGGGAAAGATTAAGAGTGTAACCAATAAGGAAGAGACCTCCCTCTGCCGTCCCCCCTTTGAATTAAGACACTCCTCTTCACTTTTCCCCCTCTGGCGGGTGGGCTGTGTGTGGTGACTCTGCAGAGCACTGGAGGAGAACGGTGCATGTGGAGTGAATCAGTGGCTGTGGGCAAGTCACAGTTCACTCTGGGAGCCTGATCAACGCTGCTGGTGGAGTACTAGTGGGCAGCAACAGAATGGATTGCAAGATTGGATTCCATCTGGGTGTCTCTTTTTTACTGGTACTCTTGGTGGGTCGTAGTGAGGCGTTGTGGTTTTCTTGGAGCAGTACAGACGGCACCACGAAGGCCCCAACGCTGGACAATGAGGGATCTGGGAACCCTGTGGCTGGCTGGAAATCACCAAAGCCGGACAACGTTGGAGAAGATGGGGCAGAGATCATTGACGTAGCTAGTGTGAAACGTAAGTTTGTACAAACTTGGGACCAGATTTCGAAGGCCACGGAGACCCACAAGCTGACCACTGTGGGGTCACAAGCCAGGAATGAGCACCCAATTGAAAAGGATGCCCGTGGGTCCATGTCGAGGGGAAGTAAACCTGGTAAAGGCACCTCTGCAATATGGGGTCTGGATCTGGTTTCTGGGGGTGGTCAGGGGTTGGGAGTGGGTCTGGATTTGGATCTGGTTCTGAATTCGGATGCGGGTCTGAATTTGAATCTGAATTTAGTTCTGAATTTGACTGTCTGAATTCAGCTCCAGGTCTAAAATTGGTTCTGGGTCTCAATTTGTATCTGGATATGGGTCTAGCATTGAATCTGAATCAGGAGCTTCTATGTGGGAGAACCAGGAGGGAAAAGTTATACCTACAGACCTCACGGGTTTAGCAGAGAATGTCAGTGTGCTTGCTGGGACAGAGCATGGGACGCTGGGTATTACCCAAGTGGACCTTGCCGAAAGTGCTTTGAACAAGCACCACAAAACAGGGGCATGCTATGGGTTACCCCATAGACAGACAGTCAGCCTGTCCCAGGAGTTAATCTCTCGAGACAACTCTGAGTAGCTATAAAACAATTAACTGTAGCTCTAGTTGGAATGCCAATCATTTTAACTCGACAGAGTACTTTCAGGTACTTTCTGTTTCAACAACTATCACTCTTGCTACTAGTGAGGCGCCTGCTCCAAAATCCCCACGTTGCTTGCTCATAGATTCCCGTTTGCTTTTTTGCAAATCCATGCTTTGCGGTGCCCAACTTTCTCAATCCCAGCAGCGTGGAGGACATTCGGAGTGTTCTGATGGAGTGGGTGTGGCTCTTGCGGTCATGCTGCCACCATAGCCTGGAGTGTTTTTTCTGTTTGCTGCTAGTGCCCAGGGTGCGGTGATGGGCCCCCCAGGCCTGCGAGGTCCTGCTGGACAGTCCTCGACGACGGCCAAACTTGACGACGGCCACTCTCTTCCCGATGAGAACGACTGGTATCAGTGCTTGTCAATTAGTAACAGAAAGGTAATCCCTGGTTAAAATGTATCCCATTTTTTGGAATCCATTTTAAACCAGCAAATACCCCCCACCCCCTCCTGTTTGTCTTTACTTTGTCACCCAGTTTTTATCACCTCAGTAGTCCTTGGACGTTTATCTTGTTTTTTCGGGGTCATCCTGACACATGTGTGTTTTTAAGTGCATAATATGAAGGTACAGGTGACTAACGAGTGTGTTTCCATTTGCCACTCAACCCATTGGCAAAGACAGTGGTGTGAACATAGACTAAATAAACATGGCACTGGTGGTTTCCAGGTGCGGCCTGAACCTGTTGCATGTCAATTTATGTCCAAGTCTTCCGGTTGGCATGTGACTGATAACTAAAATATATAAGAAAGTATTAAACACACACCATATCAATAATTCATACTCTGCGTAACCAATCGGACAGGAAAGTTAGATTTTCTGGAGAGCTAGAGGTGGCCTCTTAAGAAACTTTAACATACAATAATGTGATTTAGTTAAGGTGCAAGATAAAGAGACTGCTTTTAAGGTAGAGCGAAAAGAGTATTGACTTAAATGTCAAAGGGGGGACATGTTTAGACACACCTAGTTTTAGATTATTCAATTAAACCTGAGTAAATTGCTGAAGGTCACAGTTTCATTCCATGTTATATGATTTGTTCCTCCCAAACTTAAAGGAGTATTTATAGAGCAGTCATTTGTTTCAAGTGCACTTAAAGGAGGGAGCGACACTCTGAAATGCACTGTACATTCTATACATTCTCTTGACATGCAATCTTTACACCAACAAGCTGTCACTTATGTGTATTTATGGCATAAATCATTGGAATATTGATAGCACATTTTACAAGCAGTACTTATGCATGGTAATTTTGGATTGAAAACTATCGCACTTTTCTTGTATGAATTGCTTGCTAAAGTTTTGATGTGCATTCGGCTCTCTAAATGTTCAAATTAAGCTGTCATGTTACATTGAGCGCATGGGAAGTGATTATTTTGGCTTTTGTGGTTTGGCCCTATACACTCAACCAGGGAAAGGGAAACCTAGTCAGTTGCACAACTGAATGCATTCAATCAAAATGTGTCTTCTGCAGCCAACCCCTCTGAATTAGAAAGGCGGGAGGGGCTGCCTTAATCGACATCCAAGTCATCAGCGCCCGGGGAGCAGATGTTGAGGGTTGACTGCCTTAAGGGCAAAGTGGCAGATTTTTTTCACCTTGCTGGCTTGGGGATTCAAACCTTTCGTTTACTGGCCCAACGCTCTAAACAGCTAGGCTACCTGCCCAACTTTGTGTGTTTTACATACTTGCGTGACAGTTTACCTTATTTTAGCTTGGTAACATATTGACACCAGTTGTATGTCGTTCAATGGCCTTGAGCATGATAGGGAAAGAAGAATGGTACTGGTAGATAAATAAAAATAATTCCCTGTACAACGTAAACCTTATTCAGTCTGCATATAAAAGTTGGAACATTTGTTTTCAGCAACAGACTTGTTTTGAATGACACTGACTGAACGTGACATTTTTTTCCCGCTTCTAGTTGGGTAGAAGTAGGGTTGTGCAATAATTAGCCTATGCCTTCGTGTACCAGAATCGTAGCTTATTATATTGTTAAGTCAGCTCTCAGCCATCACTGATCTCTCTTGCAGACTCCGATCCCATTAGACTCCACCCTGCTGTTATAGCACAGTGAGAGGGTGCGCTCAGGATTCACTTTTGGTCTGAGCATGTCATGGCAAAATCTCTAAACCACATATTGTGCTTCAATTTTACTTCTCTTTGCCAGGTAGTCATTTGGAAACACATATGGTTATCTTTCTTATGTCAAATTAGTGCATTTTATTTTATGCACACCTTTTCAAACACTTCAACGGGCTAATTTTTGAAAATGGAAAACATAAATCATGCTACAGTGTTGGGGAGGAGGTGCTGTGGGTATGTTTAAATGTTAAATGAATACGTAATTCGAAAGGAACAAAAGACAAAACATTTTCCCTATAAAGATCTTATAAATGTGACTATGGTTAGGGGTAAGGCATTCCACAGTTTGCAAGAAGTACAGTGCCTTCAGAAAGTGTTCATACTCCATGACTTATTCCACATTTTGTTATTCCAGCCTGAATTCAAAATGGATTAAATATATTTTTCTCACCCATCTACACACAATAGCCCATAATGTCAAAGGGAAAACATGTGTAAATGTATAAATTAAATAAAGAAATACCTCATTTAAGTATTCACACCCCTGAGTCAATACAAGTTAGAATCACCTGTGGCAGTGATTACAGAATTGAATATTTCTGTGTAAGTCTCAAAGAGCTTTGCCACCTGGATTGTACAATATTTGCACATTATTCTTTCTAACATTCTACAAGCTCTGTCAAGTTGGCTGTTTATCATTGCTCGACAGTCAACTGTAACTAGGTCCCTCAGAATGATTCAATGTTGTCTTGTCAAGCAACTCCAGTGTATTATATATTATTTGTCTCCCAGTGTCTGTTGGAAAGCAGACTGAACCAGGTTTTCCTCAAGGCTTTTGCCTGTGCTTAGCTCTATGCTGTTTCTTTTTATCCTGAAAAACTCCCTTGTCGATGACAAGCATACCCATAACATGATGCAGCCACCACCATGCTTGGAAGTGGTACTCAGTGTTGTTGGATTTCCTCAAACATAATGCTTATAAAGGACATTAAGTACATTTCTTTGCCACATTTTTGGCACTTTTACCTTAGTTTCTTATTGCAAACGGGATGCATGTTTTGGAATATTTTCATTCTGTACCGGTTTCCTAATTTTCAATCGGCCATTTAGGTTAGTATTGTGGAGTAACTACAACGTTTTTGATCCCTCCTCAGTTTTCTCTAATCACAGCCATTAAATCCTGTAACTGTTTTAAAGTCACCATTGGCCTCATGGTGAAATCCCTGAGCGGTTTCCTTCCTCTCTGGCAACTTAGTTAGGAAGGATGCCTATTTCTTTGTAGTATTATGTTTTTACTCCTGCACTTATTAGGCTTGCAGTAACAAAGGGGTTGGATACTTATTGACTCAAGACATTTCAGTTTGTTATTAATTTGTAAAAATATCTGGAAACATAATTCCACTTGGACATTATGGGGTATTGTGTGTATTGTGTGAATCCTGGCTGTAACACAACCATGTGAAAAACATCAAGGCATAAGTACTTTCTGAAGGCACTGTATGTGTTCTACATAGGTACCAATTTATGGCTCCAGATAAAGAAGTTGTCAAATAAATGTAGTTGTGGAGAGTGATGCATTTTCACCCTGACCAGGGCGGTGTATTTGGGGTTTCAGCAAGTGCTCTCATTCATATCCACAGGCTTTACACTGTCTTTTTACAGCACTGCTATCTTTAAGGCAGCTTGCTCCACTGACAAGTGGACAAGTTGTCTCTGGTCTGACCCAAAGTGAATCCGTGGAGTCTCAGAAATGTAGGAATCTCCAACGTGATTCTCTAACATTCTAGATATGTGCCAGCTAGGTGAAATAAAAGTCACATTGTAAATGTGACCGAAGGGCTCTATTCGGTCTTATGTAGCAAAATTTGAAATTGTGTTTTTTTACATTGGATAAAGTAGAGACTCAGAGTTAGACAATAGTATATCATACACTACAGTGGGAAAGATACACTGCTTTGCAAGTTGATAAACTTGTAACCCAACTTTTGAGAAAATGTCCCTTGAATGTGTTGGTACCTACTGGAGAGCTCTTCTTTGTCTACACCCATTCAGAAGATATGGTCTGGGCAAAAAATCTGGTTGTTAGTTATTTTGGTGATGTTGCTACAGACGCGACCCGGTAGTTAATTATTTTTACGTAGTTGCTATGCAAACAGGCTGGTCGTCCGTTCTAAACAAAATGGTTGCTACGCAGGCTGGATAACGTTCTACCCAACTTCAGTTAACAGTCACGTCAAACATTGAACCTGGAATGACAGTACACTATTTGCATTTCCATTTATTTAAACTTTTATTCTATTGGTATTTATTTGGTTATGTGTTAGAATTATGGTGATGCATCATTTCGCTTAGCTCTGAAAAAGTTCTCGGCAGGCAGAGGTCAGAAAGGCAGACAGTGAGGCTTATGTTAACCCCCGCTACACCAAACTAAATGCTAGGCTGGAGGCAAGCTGAAATAATGTGCAAGTTCAAATAAATACAAGAATGTCACTATGCTGTAGAGTTAATATGTCCCTTCGTTGGAACTAAGGGGCCTAGCCCGAACCACGAAAAACAGCCCTCCTGGCACCCAGCCCTCCTCCCAAAAACTTTACAGTTGACACTATGAATTTTGGCAGGTAGCATTCTCCTGGCACCCAGATTCGTGAAGCGTGATTCATCACTCAAGAGAATGCTTTTGCACTGCTTCAGACTCCAATGGTAGCAAGTATTTTTTGCTTGTGTTGCGTACCACTTCACGGCTGAGCTGTTGTTGCACGTAGACGCTTCCACTTACAGCTGACTGGGGCAGCTCGAACAGGGCAGAAATTTGACGAACTGACTTGTTGGAAAGGTGGCATCCTTTGACGGTGCCATGTTGAAAGTCACTGATCTCTTCAGTAAGGCTGCCAATGTTTCCACTGCCAATGTTTGTCTATGGAGATTGCATGGCTGTGCGCTCGATTTTATACACCTGTCAGCAATGGGTGTGGCTGAAATAGTTGAATTCGCTAATTTGATGGGTTGTCCACATACGTTTGTAGTGTACTTTTGGTCATTTTGGTCTTTCCAGAGATATTTATTCAAGCATTGAAAGAACACCCTGCCAAATGTCCCACGGTGTAACATTCCCATGTTGTCCATTTCTGAGTTGATAGGATTAGGAACATTAGAGTGTGAGATAATGTTAAAGATGGAGTCGGCAACATTTCACAAATCCCCAAATATTCCGGAGTCCATTTAAAAAAAATGCATTCTGCCTTAACGTTTATGTTACTGCTTTGCTCTGTAGAGATTACCGGTAGTGTACTTGTGCAGTATCATGTTACCTGCAAACTGCAGAGCTGGAGGTAGTGTGTCCTGTCTCACCTTCCTAGTGGCTTTAGTTTTACCTCTCAGTCCTCGGGGAGCCTCTATGAAGCCTAATTTTAGGATGAGTTTTGAAGATGTTTGATGTCGGACTTTCCGTGCTAGTATTCTTTTTGCAACTTTGCATATGATTTTATTTGCTCTAGAGAGGCAACAACTGATATGATGCAATGTTCTCATGGAAAACATATTTTTAAGAGCATGTAATGTCTTTGGTCGGGTAACCCAATATTTATCGGCATGCCTACGGATCTGTATTTTCTGGAGACCCACTTTGCCGTGGCTAAAGAGTGATTTTTGCGCATGTGCAGGATTTTTTTTTTACGTAGCTGCTGTCCACACTACGCCTAATCAAAGTTTATTGGTTGCGTTCACAGATTTGCAGATGTTATCACCGGTTTAGCTAAATGTTTGTTTCTAGCTCCAACAGTGCAATAAATATCTAGCAGTACAATGACAATACACGCATAATCCAAAAGTAAAAAACAAGAAATTAAGAATTATCAGAACGAGCAATGTCTTAGTCCGGAATATAATATATACTGAGTGTACAAAAACATTAGGAACACCTTGCTAATATTGAGTTGCACCCCCTTTTGCCCTCAGAACATCTTCAATTTATTGGGGCATGGACTACAAGGTTTCAAAAGCGTTCCACAGGGATGCTGGCCCATGTTGTCTCCAATGCTTCCCACAGTTGTCAAGTTAACTGTAAGTCCTTCGGGTGGTGGACAATTCTTGATACACAGGGGAAACTGTTGAGAGTGAATAACACTGGAGGTAGTGTTGCAACGTTGCAGTTCTTGACACACTCAAACCGGTGCTCCTGGCACCTACTACCATACCTCATTCAAAGGCACTTACATATTTTATCTTGCCCATTCACCCTCTCTATGGCACACAGACACAATGTCTGTTTCAATTGTCTCGAGGCTTAAAATTCCTTTAACCGGTCTCCTCCCCTTCATCTACACTAATTGAAGTGGATTTAACAGGTGACATCAATAAGGGATCATAGCTTTGACCCGGATTCACCTGATCAGACCGTCATGGAAATAGCTCCTAATGTTTTGTAAACTCGGTGTATAAATGGTGTGAAGAGACAGTATATGAAATAGAAAAGGTTTTTACAGTAGTAGTTATATAGGATGAGCTATGAAGAGAATTGGGTAAAAGCAGGTAAAACTGTATGTAGACATTGTTGAAGTGACCAATGTTCTATGTTTATACAGTGGCTTCGGAAAGTATTCAGACCTCTTGACTTTTTCACATTTTGTTACGTTACAGCCTTATTCTAAAAATGATATATATAAAATATATATATTCTCAACAATCTACACACAATACCCCATAATGACAAAGCTAAAATAGGTTTTTAGAAATGTTTGCAAGCTATTCAAAATTAAAAATAACTGGTTTACATAAGTATTCAGACCCTTTGCTATGAGACTAGAAATTGAGCTTGGGTGCATCCTGTTTCCATTGATCATCCTTGAGATGTTTCTGCAACTTGATTGAAGTCCACCTGTGGAAAATTCAATTGATAGCACACGATTTGGAAAGGCACACACCTGTCTATATAAGGTCCCACAGTTTACAGTGTATGTCAGAGCAAAGACCAAGCAATAAGGTATTGTCCGTAGAGCTCCGAGACAGGATTGTGTCGAGGCACAGATCTGTGGAAGGGTACTAACTCATTTCTGCAGCATTGAAGGTTCCCAAGAACACAGTGGCCTCCATAATTCTTAAATGTTTGGAACCACCAAAACTCTTCCTAGAGCTGGCCGCCCGGGCCAACCTGAGAAACTCCTTTACGGTAGAGTAGCCAGACGGAAGCCACTCCTCAGTAAAAGGCACATGCCAACTCGCTTGGGGTTTTCCAAAAGGCACCTAAAGACTCTTAGACCATGAGAAACAAGATTATCTGGTCTGATGAAACCAAGATTGAACTGTTTGGCCTGAATTCCTTGCGTCACGTCTGGAGGAAACCAGGCACCATCCCTATGGTGAAGCATGGTGGCAGAATCATGCTGTAGGAATGAGTGCCAGAGCTATATATCGAACTGGAAAGACCAGAAAATAACTGTGCAGCAATGCTACCCATCCGTCCTGACATAACTTGATAGGATCTGCACAGAAGAATGGGAGAAACTCCCCAAATACAGGTGTGCCAAGCATGTAGCGTCATACCCAGGAAGATGCTTAAATGTCCTCTCTCCGCGTGTAGCTCAGGGGTCATTGCACTTTAAATAGACAAGAACGAGGATTTCAACACCCACCATCTCCGATTGTTCTGAAATCATTTCTGCTAGCAACAGATAAGATTAGCAATTCCTGCAAAATATATTTTTTAAATATTATTTGATCTCTGAGAAATTATAGGATTCTTATAATGTTAAAATAATATATTGTACCTAACATCCGGTTTGGACCAAAACTTTTTCTAACAGTGAAGTAGACATGATGAATCCAATGGAATCGTCAAAATCCACCCATGGACTCTCCACAACCCATGACAATCCCACCCCAACAACAAGTATATAGTAACAGTTCTCGGTGTCTGACAAGTTGTATGGAGCTGCGGCTCGGAGTATTGTCTTCATCCTATGTAATGTATTCCCAGTGGATTTGGTGATGTTTTTTTTTCCCTGTTCAGAGAAGTTAGTCATTACAGTTTTTTAGGTTTAAGTCCCATCCTACATCCTGATATTACAAGATTATGACCACTATATGGTGCTGTTCCTGCAATTAGGTGAAAAAGTTGAGAGTATGTTAAAGGAGTAGTTCACCCAAATTACAAAATCGTACTTATATTGTCATTTTCACGCTTCATGTTTAAATCATCCTAAAGTGTCTGAAATGTATTGTGTAACTCAATGATTTTACTTATAGATGTGGATATGATCTAGGTCTAGGTACCATTGAATTTGTGCCACAAATGCAAAGAAGTTAGTATTTGACACAGTGGCCATAGAGACACAACCAAAGCATGGGTTGATGTCATACCTTGTCCATTGACTGCATATAAGGGAACTAATATATTTTAACACAAAAACATTTTTAAAAATCAGTTAATAGCAGGAACCACACCATCTATTGGTCAGAACCTGGTATTTGTATATTTTATATTTTATTAGGATCCCCATTAGCTTTTGCAAAAGCAGTAGCTACTCTTCCTGGGGTCCACACAAAACATGAAACATTACATAATACAGAACATTAATAGACAAGAACACCTATTTTTAAAAGCACACACAGCCTACATATCAATACATACTAACTACCTAGGTCAAATAGGGGAGAGTCATTGAGCCGTGAGGTGTTGCTTTATCTGTTTTTTGAAACCAGGTTTGCTGTTTATTTGAGCAATATGAGATGGAATGGCGTTATTGGACACATGGAAACATGGTATTATCAGGATGGGACATAAACCTAACAACATAAATTACTAATTTCTCTGAATACGAAAAAGAATTCACTGAGAATGAGAATGTATTACATGGGATAAAGAAACAATAGTTAACTATAAGTGCACGTCTTTACTTTTCGTACAAATTTAGAACACTATGGCATTAATCATTGTCTCTCATCTGATGCATGCAGTATCTAAAATTGAATTCATTAAGATATCGTCAACAGTCGCTGCTGAACAGAATCTGACAAAGCCGTAATCTGATGCTTAGTGTGAGGTTGACCTAAATTATCCCATGGCCTGGCACAACAAGTATTATGCTGTTAAATACTTGACATCAAATTGACCTCACAACTTCATGGTGTACTCTTATTAACATTGAATAACATGGTTTAAACAAAGGCAGGGCAAGCAGGAAAATAACGCCAAACCCATAGTCATGTCTAATGCAGAAAGTCCAAAGTAACATATAAACAGTCCTTGTTTGCCTCCAAATTTAATTTGTTTAATTCAGTTATTAAACATTATATAACCTTATAGAGAACATGTGCTTCAATTTTGCAACCATGGGGATTCCATGTGTCCACTGTTGATCTTTGACCCCCATAAGAACAGGTCTAGACAACGTAAAAGCTTGTTGTGATGCGAAAGGCATTATTGCAGTTATCAGGCGCCCCAAGGGATGTAGTGATTGGTGATGAAGCATAGCAGCATAGCCAGAGCGACTCCAAAGTTCACCAATGATGACATTCCCAATCCACCAGATGTTTCCCATTTTCCCATGGAGAGTTTTGGAATCGAACTGGCCACCAGATACAGGGTTGCGCCCTGACTTCAAATCCCAAACTGTCACTTCCCTTCGTCTTCTTATCTTCAGGAGTTCTGGGATTTTCCCTGAAAGAACCTTGATTGGGCAGTGTGATGATGATTGCATCGGTAAGCAAATTGAAGTGGGTCTGGGGTGACAGGTAAGGTGGAGGTCATATGATCCTAGACAAGTCTCTCAAAGCACTTCATGATCACAGAAGTGATAGTAATTTAGTTCAGTTACCTTTGCATTCTTGGGTACAGGAACAATGGTGGCCATCTTGAAGCATTTGGGGACCGCAGACTGGGATAGGGAGAGATTGGTGTCAGAGGAAGGCCCTTAAAAATTGTCAGACTCCAGCCACCCTAGTCAGACTGTTCTCTCTGCTACCACACGGCAAGCGGTACCCGAGCACCAAGTCTAGGTCCAAGAGGATTCTCAACAGCTTCTACCTCCAAGCCATGAGACTCCTGAACATCTAGTCAAATGGCTATCCAGACTATTTGCATTGCTCCCCTCCACACCTCTGCCACTCTTTGTTGTCATCTATGCGTAGTCACTTTTAATTAAATCTATGTACATACTACCTCAACTAACCGGTGCCCCCGCACATTGACTCTGTACCGGCACCCCCTTTATATGTTATTTTTTTACTGCTGCTCTTTAATTACTTGTTACTTTTAGCTCTTATTCTTATCCATATTTTTTAAACTGCACTCTTGGTTAGGGGCTTGTAAGTAAGCATTTCACTGTAAGGTCTACACCTGTTGTATTCGGTGCATGTGAGTAATACAATTTGAATATGAATATTGAATATGTCTGTAAACACACCAGCCAGCTGGTCTGCGCATGCTCTGGGGACACAGCTAGGGATGCCATCTGGGCCGGCAGTCTTGTGGGGGTTAACATGTTTAAATGTGTTAGGATACCTGTAGGAATTGTTAGCATCAACTTTCAAGGCTTAATTAATAACCCATTCCCTGAAAAGGGCCCTTTTTTATAACTCTGAAATGTTCACGACAGTAGCAAAGAGGTGACATGAGAATGGAGAAGCAACTTGCTGGCATTCCACGCCTACCACAAGTAACCAAAGGATCTGTTGTCACTGGTTCAGAAGTAGCCTACACCAGAGCTGTGTTCGAATACTCATGCTAACTACACTAACCATACTATTTGTGACTTGAATTGACTATATAGTATGGATATAGTTAGTCTGCCAAAAGTTCCCAGATGTCATACTAAATTTGCCAAAATATGAATTATACACACAGAGGACACTATTTCCATACTTTAGGGCCCATAATGTAATGCTTTAGGAAATGAGCGTGGCTTTACATTGTTTTCAGATTTGAAGAAAATGGCGGAAAATATGCAGCCAAAGTACAACGAGAGCGAATACAAATTCATTGCTTTAACTAATTATGTTAAGAAAATGTTGAGCAATGTAATAAAGTAATGACTTTTCAAGTAAGTTACCTTACACGTTATGTTGGCTGACAATTTGTTAGCCACACACTGTCCTTATGAACCACACAGCATAGCGATTTGTTAGCGAGCTACCTGACGTTGGTTGGCTACTTATACATCAAACTTTCCAGTATATTAACTATAGGCTATCTAACTAACTACCCAACGTTTATTGACTTGATTATTCGCTCTGGATATCTACTTTGATTTCAGAGCACTCTCGTCTGAGTGTAAAAAAGCGCAGAATATGGCCTGAGTCAGTAAACGTCGGCAAAAAAGCATGATTAAATTGTTGCCAGCAACACAGTTACCAACGGTCTGGATAACATAACTGCCTAACCAGCTCTGCTGCCTAACCAGCTCTGCTAGGATGAGTAAAATGGTCAGAGTGGTCTGGTTTATGTCTGGAAGTAGCTAGCAAGCTAGTCAACATTAGCTTGGGTGCTTGACTGCTGCTGTAAAGTCAGAACGCTCAGATCAACCCTACTCCTCGGCCTGAGCTTCCAGTGTGTGCTCCGAGAGCGAAAAGCTCTGAATTTAAGGGCACGCTCCAGATTGAATTTAAGAACACACCCGAAGTCGTAAAATGTTGAACTAGTAATTTGTTATGCTAACTAGCTAGCAAGGGGTTGCATAGCAACAGCATCAACTTTCCGTAGACAGACGAAGAGCTAGTACACTCAACTGAAAGGATACTGTTCCATTTACAGTTTACCAAAATGTAGTATACAGTATGTTAGTATGGGTATTCAAACACCACTCAGGACTGAATGGCTGGAGTCTTGCCTGAAAAGCGTTTCCTACACTTTCAAGTTGCATTTGTGAATAAGCCAAAATCCATCTGAGACAAATGAGCACACTTGGATACTTGCAACCCTTTTAATGACTCCACAATCCTTATGAGACCAGAACAAGCACATTCTTGGATGATTTGTTCTGAACATTTAATGGCGCTGCATTGTCAAGTAGCTTACTCTTATTTTTATGTTATTTGGAAAAATATTTTAGGCCTATTTTTGTCCCAACCTTTTGTGTTTTTGCTGAGCTTTTTCGATCATAAATATGTTTTATAGTGAATTATTTACATTAATGGATGGTGTAAAAACAAGAAATGAAATTACTTTCTTTAAAACAAAAATACATACTGGAAACTAGGTATTGGCTGTTTTTAGATTTCAGCCTTTATTTAACCATATTCATTAATTTATATACAATATTCATGCCATAACTGAACCAACTTCTGTAGATTATATATACAATATTCTGCAAATATGAATAAATATTGCCTATATACAATATTTGTAGCCATACATGATTTAATGCAAAGCAGTAAACATACACATTTAATAACAGACTCATGAACACAATTAGGTATTGGACACTGTGTTAACAACCCTCCAGGCAAGCTTCAATGCCATACAACTCTCCTTCCGTGGCCTCCAATTGCTCTTAAATACAAGTAAAACTAAATGCATGCTCTTCAACCGATCGCTAACCGCATCTGCCCGCCTGTCCAACATCACTACTCTGGACGGCTCTGACTTAGAATACGTGGACAACTACAAATACTTAGGTGTCTGGTTAGACTGTAAACTCTCCTTCCAGACCCATATCAAACATCTCCAATCCAAAGTTAAATCTAGAATTGGCTTCCTATTTCGCAACAAAGCATCCTTCACTCATTCTGCCAAACATACCCTTGTAAAACTGACCATCCTACAGATCCTCGACTTTGGCGATGTCATTTACAAAATAGCCTCCAATACCCTTACTCAACAAATTGGATGCAGTCTATCACAGTGCAATCCGTTTTGTCACCAAAGCCCCATATACTACCCACCATTGCGACCTGTACGCTCCGTTGGCTGGCCCTCGCTTCCTATTCGTCACCAAACCCACTGGCTCCATGTCATCTACAAGACCCTGCTAGGTAAAGTTCCCCCTTATCTCAGCTCGCTGGTCACCATAGCATCTCCCACCTGTAGCACACGCAGCAGGTATATCTCTCTAGTCACCCCCAAAACCAATTATTTCTTTGGCCGCCTCTCCTTCCAGTTCTCTGCTGCCAATGACTGGAACGAACAACAAAAATCTCAAACTGGAAACACTTATCTCCCTCACTAGCTTTAAGCACCAACTGTCAGAGCAGCTGACAGATTACTGCACCTGTAAATAGCTCACCTATATTTTAGCCCAAACTACCTCTTTCCCTACTATATTTAGTTAATTAATTTATTTTGCTCCTTTGCACCCCATTATTTTTATTTCTACTTTGCACATTCTTCCATTGCAAATCTACCATTCCAGCAATTTACTTGCTATATTGTATTTACTTTGCCACCATGGCCTTTTTTGCCTTTATCTTCCTTACCTCATTTGCTCACATCGTATATAGACTTGTTTATACTGTATTATTGACTGTAT
Source organism: Oncorhynchus masou masou (assembly GCF_036934945.1). NCBI lineage: Eukaryota > Metazoa > Chordata > Actinopteri > Salmoniformes > Salmonidae > Oncorhynchus > Oncorhynchus masou. The sequence continues at coordinate 45,091,557 of NC_088240.1, read as the reverse complement.
GTTTGTTTTACTCCATGTGTAACTCTGTGTCGTTGTATGTGTCGAACTGCTTTGCTTTATCCTGGCCAGGTCGCAATTGTAAATGAGAACTTGTTCTCAACTTGCCTACCTGGTTAAATAAAGGTAAAATAAAAAGGTAATAGTTAATGTACATAACATTATTTAGTAACCGACCCATAAACAAATTCACTCAAAAGTCTACAGCTGGCTTCACAGCTTTCCCAGCACTTCACAGCTTCCCCAGTAAACTCAACATTTGTGTAGCCTCACAAGGACAAAAGAGAAGCGGAGGAAGGAGTTTACTTCTGCTGTAGTGTTCGCGGTATATATTATGTGAAGGGGCGGCGCTTCCAGCAGAATGTGTATGTTTAATGTCTCAAAGTGGTGGGAAAACAGAAATGTGAGGCATTCAATCTTGTCGTCAATAAATGTAAAGGGCAAAACGGGGACCATAAACCCAAGCAGGACCTTTTCAGAAGCTGTCCTATTCATTACCTGATTGGCCAAGTCTTTTTTAACTGTCAATGGACGACAAATGCTTATTTTGGGGGTTTGAATGGCGATCCTAGTTAAAATGCCAATCTTGAACCCCTGCACACAGTCCAATGTGTTTCAATAATTTCGAATGACTCACTGTCCTTTAGATGACACAATACCGGTGCATTCACTGACATCAGTAAAGGCATTCCTTTAGCTTTACGTTTGAGAGGGAAAAACCTTTCCATCACACTTCATAAACCCGGTAAAAGTTGTTCCATTTCTCATTGTTGCAATACGTTTTGTCGTTATTGACTGATTGATTGATTCCACATTGTTTAATAGGCACATCCACCATTTTGTCAGTATCCTGAGTAACAAAGGTCATTTTAGGGATGATGAAAAGAACCCATCTGCAGATGGCCAGGCCTGTGGGTAAAACTCGATCATAGAGCAGCGTTTTACACAAGTGCATAGAGTAGCCAATTTAAATTACTGAAAATGTGTATTGTTAGTTGTTTTGGACATTGTCTAGGCCTATATGACCAGGACTATTTTCTAAGTAAGAGAACATTAAACCTTTTTAACATGTAACCTGTCTTCTCTTGAAATTAGTCTCATTTACAATTTTACTGCAATATAGGAATTGCCACAATGTTTGTTATTCAAATTAAGTAATGTATTAAAAATGAAGTAAATAGGCCACATTATCTTGAAAGATCATTTAAAGCATTTGTTTTTCTAAGTTTCAGTTTTCCCAGTTTTTTTTCAGGTTTTCGCTCTCATAATCACGCTTTTTAAATAGAAAAATCACATAATTGAGTGTACTAATTCAACAACAATGCTTAAACCACATCAGGAGACCAGTTTTGAGTTCTTTGAAATATCTGAGAAATTTAGATTTTTGGGTGTAATTAACCTTTCATTCAAGTGTGCAGCTAACAAGAGGCTGTTTAGTGGTGTTTTTGTAGCGCACGTGATGGTAGAGTTTGCTAAACAAATACCCACTGGATTGATGAAAATAATCATTATACAATTCTGCCAGGTGAGCATAGGCTACTTTGTAGTTAACGCCATTTAATTAAGAAGGTTTTTGGGAAAGCCTTTCAATCTACCAGAAGACGCTAACAGCAACACGTGGTAGAGGTGCGCAATGCACACAGACATGCGTTCTTCTTGCCTCTTCAGAAAGTTGCAGTAAATAGGAATCGCTGATGCATTCTGGTCATGTCTTATGATACATTTGGGCAAGTTAATTAATTTTCAATACATTTAGTTGATTCCCTACTATGGTCAATACATTTTTGCATAGCTTACTGTTGAATTCCTTTTTAATGCCTGGATTCCAGGAGGAACCCAAACTATAATATTTGGATCACAGTGAGGCTCTCCACTACCAAGCCTTCTTGGCACCACGACACATAGCATGACTGGCTTTGAAACGCGTGAATGCTTTAGAAAACAAATACATGCGTCAGAAAACACAACATCCCATTTGAAGTTTCTTCTTTAGCCTTGACAGAGGACTTTTGTATCCCATAATGTTCAATATTTATAGACATATATTGTTTTATATTTTGAATTAGAATTATGATGAAATAGACTACTTGTGCAAGATTATTTAATGATCAGCATGCAATAGAACATTTAGTCTCTCCGAATCACAAGATCTTCGTGTTCTCTGTTTATTTCGCCAAAAATGTATGTACTGAACCCAGTCCAGAGTCACCCGGGGTGACTGAAGAGGGAGCGCAGATATTTGGGGAACCTAGCTGTAGGACTTATTTTGCCCTGACGTGATGACATTTAACTGATGTAATGAAATTAAGGGGAACTGGTGTGTGTGTTGAAGGTTTTGGGAGAAGTCAGGAATTTCATTAGATAAATTCCATAAAAAGAATGCATTCATTATTTTCATTCAATTCAGAAATGTATGGAATTTTGAGATGTTTTTTTTAATGTATTAATTTTTAGAATTGATCCTTATGCAGAGTATGCAGTGCATAATTGTTCTACTCTTTTTACAAAACTACATGCTGATTTGCGCTTAGTCTTATATATTATTTGTGAAGAGCTTGTGATCCACAGAAATCCTAATTCTGTGTTGTAATGTGTCATAAGCATACGGTTTAGACTTTACATCTGTACTCGAATGTACGGAACTAGAATCTGTTTGATAAGGCCTCAATGCTCTTAGGAAGTGTTTTCTATACTTGTGCATCTGCTCGAACTGAATCATAGTGTTAATTCACTCCAATTTCATTTGCGGTACAATGAAGGGTAGTCATCCTCCCTTTTTATAATCACTCCTTCAAAAACGTGATTTTGTGTGAGTGATTCCCATTTCAGATTTTTTTCCCGCAGTCACTTTTTTGAATAGACTGGTTTTTATAAACATTTCCCATCAGACTTCCTATTTTCTGTTTAGCTGTGTCACACATTTATTTCTGCCCTGTCTTGTAAGATACTAAAGAGTTACGTCAAATGTATATAGACAACGTAACAAGGTTGTGCCTTCCGCTATTGCATACAGTCAGTCATATCCCCCCTTGGATCTATTTGAAATGCTGTTTGATCACAAAATAAGTATTGGATCACTATGCTGTGTCCATGTAAAAAATAAAGTCTGAGACTGGCTAGAATAGAATTCCCCTTATCCCATGTTAGTGAGGGAAGTCTACCCCCACACTCAGTCATGTATTCACAGGGGGCTTTGGCTAAAGTACCTCCAGTATCTGTTCAAGGAATTAGGATCTTATAGGTCCCAGGAGAAGTGTTTCCCCCACCCTTTTTTGGATATGTCAAAGTTTCTGTTAGTTTTTATAACCGACTCCATTTTAGGCAATAGGACTTGGCTTGTTTGAATTAGATCCTTTGACAAATTCCCCCATATAGGGTTGCCTTTCAAAAATTAAGAGCTAAATGTAATTTTTTAGCTGCACAAAGTATTCTAGCAAAAACAATTGTTAGGCTGTGTGTCGGTTGCAGTTAACGCCATCCATGTAATGTATTTGTTTGTAATGTTTCCTTGATATCTCATTTCCATTCTCATTTGGAGTTGTGACAGAAGTCTTAGGCAGTTTCCCATGTCAGGTCATATTTCTTTCAAATATTAGGTCAGGAATCATTTATCTTTCATCACGTTAATGCATCTCTTCAAGTGACACCGGACACTGGGTTTGATGATCTAGTATTGCTGCCCCCTTCCCTCCCAAAAGACTCATAAAACACTACTAAGAAAGTGTTGGCAGTCTGCCTTTAACCCGCAGACCTAAACTCACTGTGTCAAACCCCAACAGACTAATAGATCTTTCAAATCCATTCCCGCCATGCAGCCCACCCCTTCATTGCCTTTTCCGGTGTGCTGTGTACTAACTTCCTGTTTCTCTCCTGTAGATGAGAGCAGCGTCTCCCTCCTGCAGCTGATCGGGGACCCTCCCCCGGCTGAGATCACCAAGGTCTATGGCCCCGACAACAGCCCCGGCTACGTGTTCGGTCCCGACGCTAACACGGGCCAGCTGGCACGCGCCCATCTTCCCAGCCCCTTTTACCGGGACTTTTCCCTCCTCTTCAACCTGAAGCCCCAGTCCACCAATGGTGGCGTTATCTTCTCGGTCACGGACCCCTTGCAGCAGATCATGTATGTGGGTGTCAAGCTGACGCCCGTGAAGGCAAACCGGCAGAACGTAATCTTCTACTATACGGAGCCCGACTCACAGGAGTCGTACGTGGCGGCCACCTTCCCCGTGCACAATCTGGCTGACCAGTGGAACCGCTTCTCCATCTCCGTGCTGGACGACAAGGTCACCTTCTACATCAACTGCGACGACCAGCCCCAGGTGGTGCGCTTTGAGAGGTCCCCAGACGAGATGGAGTTGGAGTCTGGAGCCGGGGTGTTTGTGGGCCAAGCTGGAGGGGCCGATCCTAATAAGTTCCTGGTATGTATCATGCCATTACTGTATCTTTTGTTATCAGGGTCAGTGGCCGTTGTGTTTCAACTTGGTCGATGTGGGAAATGAATACATTTCCTAGACTGATGGACTTGAAATGCAGTTCTACCCCAAACCCTGTCTTATATTTAACTTACAGATGACTGATCTTAACTTGATCCCTCTTTTGTGGCATTAGGAAATTCAAATGGGCCTTGTGAAACCCACAGTTCTCTTTCTCTTCATGGAGTCATTCGGACCAGTGGGGCCATATTCCGTTAGTGTATCCATTGTCACACAATGAATGTTGTGAAAACCAATAATAGGCTACAGTTTGTGATTCCCTGGCTCATTTGGGCCATCAGAGGACATAATAGGGTTTCTAGCGAACCTAAGGTTACGATTGAACTGTCAAATTGTAGTTCAATCCTGGTCTAGGGTGGTCTAGCGGTTAGGGCCCATTGCCTTCAGCGCACATATAGGCCTTCTGTGTCAGTGTGAGTTCAATTCCGGCCAACGCCCTTCTGGCACAAATGACTCAATCCACCCGATTTGGCAAGATTTAGTTACACATTTAAAACATGGACAGTCCATCAATATTTTACCCACGATCTTGATAAGAAATTACCATAACAGACTTTGATTTTAGGCCATGGCTTGCCGGCCAAAAATTCTGGATGCTTCCGGAAGCTTTTGTGCATGTGTGGATCATGTTCTGCGCATATATCAATGCATAGAGAACAGGCTACTCAGATGAATGGTGCTTGTGTAATAAAGTTGGGTCAAAGCTGTATCAATGTCTGCAAGATCACATAATGATCACAGTATTCTACCTAACAGAACCGAATATAATAGCATAGTATAACGTTACTGTAAGACAAAAACACAACCACATTTAATCAAGAATGATCATTCTTAAAGCTGCAATAGGTTACGCAACTCAATATTAAGGTGTTCTTAATGATTTGTACACTGTGTATATCAGTATCAGGGGCAAGTGGAATCGGAAATGAGACCGATCAGATTTTTCAGCCAAGCTGAGTCGGGCGTGTGAAACGGTAACAGCCGTGCCTGGCTAATATCTAATAATAATTATTATGATAGATGTATTTTATATAGCGCCTTTCGTTATACAGATACTCTCATACGCCCACAAACAAAGTACATCCTTTTTTTTTTTTTTTTTTTTTTTACAAAAGTATGATTTGTATGATATGATTGCCCTCAATTGGCCTGCTTTAAATCAAAACATAAAAGTGGTCTAACCCTGACCGTCCACCTTCTTAAACACCAAGTTTAATTATTGGACTTCACAGTGGGGGAGCAATAAGCTCCAGCTGGCCCTCCCTGCCACCCCTTGTAAGTCCTGTAGCTGACCCTTCGACCGTCGCTATGCAGAACCCAGCACAAACTGACAGGTGCCCTTGTAAGCAGAGGGTACAAGCAGACAGAGGCTCTGAGCACTAAGCACCAGTGAAACAGGTGCCCCATTGACCAGGCCGGTTAGTCTTTATTTAGTTTTCAATGCATTATTATCTAAGGCTGTTGCTCTCTCGTCATGCAGTAGAGGTAACACTTTTAGTTTAGGGATCACGTAGTAGGCACCAATTTGCAGTTAAAGTTCAACTAGCTCTCACAGTTTAATGTCAGAATTAAACGATTAGACGTTCATCCATGTTTCTCAAACGTTAACAACTTTCTATCGCAGGATTCGAACTTGCAAACGTTGGTCCTGGTCGGCCCCTAGATGGGAGATCAGATGCTGCTGAAAGGGGTGTTGGAGGGCCAGTAGGTGGCACTATTTCCTCTGGTTTAAAAAAAAATCCCAATGCCCCAGGGCAGTGATTGGGGACGTTGCCCTGTGGAGGATGTAGTCTTTCGGATGGAACGTTAAATGGGTGTCCTGACTCTCTGTGGTCACTAAAGATCCCATGGCACTTATCGTAAGAGTAGGGGTGTTAACCCCAGTGTCCTGGCTAAATTCCCAATCTGGCCCTGATACCATCACGGTCACCTAATCAATCCTAGTTTACAATTGGCACATTCATCCCCCCCTCCTCTCCCCTGTAACTATTCCCCAGATCTTTCTGTAAATGAGAATGTTTTCTCAGTCAATTTATCTGGTAAAATAAGGGTTAATAAATAAATAAAAGAATCCGAGGCAGATGCTTACGCCCGTCCGCCATCCCCGTCCACAACGCCCTAGCAAAACCAACTTGAAGGTAACAGCGCTCACTATTGCCCCTCGTGGCCGGTTTCCTCATTTGAAAACTGACTCGTATCACGGGTGACCTGGTAAGCTAATTAGGCCTTTATTCTGTGCTATAACAATTAACAAAAATATAAATGCAACATTCAACCATTTCAAAGATTTTATTGAGTTTCAGTTCATATCAGGAAATAATTATTTTGAAATGAATTAATTATGCTGTAATCTATGGATTTCACAACTGGGAATACCGATATGCATCTGTTGGTCACAGATGGTTTATGGTAGAGAAATGAACATCCAATTCTCTGGCGGACATTCCTCTAGTCAGCATGCCAATTGCACCCTACCTGAAATCTGTGGCATTGTGTTGTGTGACAAAACTGCACATTTTAGTGGCCTTTTATTTTCCCCAGCACAAGGTGCACCTGTGTAATGATCATGCTGTTTCATCAGCTTCTCTATATGGCACACCTGTCAGGTGGATGGATTATCTTGGCAAAGGATAAATGCTCAGTAACAGGGATATAAACAAATTTAAGAGAAATACGTTTTTTTGTGCAGAAGGAATATTTTGGGGATCTTTTATTTCAGCTCATGAAACATGGGTCCAACACTTTACATGTTGCATTTTATATTTTTGTTCAGTATACATTCAAATTTGTAAAGGCTAAGATGTAACATTTAGAGAATGGACTGGGATAATTGGTCTTTGAAAATTTGATTTAAAAAAGTGAAAATGGGAACAGGTATAGCATACTGAAACACAGACGTTGTACATGCCTTTTGACAAATAATGCAGTATTGAATCCCCATTTTTTTTTTCACTAACATAGATAGTTCTGTGCTGATTCATGACTTCTCAGACAGTATCGTAATTGGATTGAACCTGTCTCTGACTAAATCGAGATAATTGGATGATTTAGGTAAAACGTGGTCAGAGGGAACAATGATCATTTTAGTGTGAATGGGCAATCCAATAACCTCAAGGTGAGGGAGTTGTCTTTTTGTGCTTATTGACACAGAGCGATAGAGACATTAAAAAAGAGAGGGGCAGAGGTTAATTTCATGTCCGTGAAAAGTTTGTAGTCCTGCTTATGGTTGACTGATTTTGCTGAGCAATTATTGGACACGTCTTCAAGTACAACTCAGGGCATCGGAATGCTTAGAGCAAAGTCACAAATAGCGCTCCTTTGGCGTTTAGACAGCTCGGGCCATCTGTCCTATCTTGGCAAGACCAAATTAGGGGATTTAAACAGAAGTATTTGGCCAAATGTCAGGGCATAATTCATTTTACACAGCTCAGATAAAAAAGATACTGTTTCCTCTTTTTAAGACCGTTGTTAGAGACTTGCATTATCTGTAGACTCAATGAAGAGTTTAACCCTTAACCCTGTAATCAGAAGGTACAGGCCAGTTACAATTAATGACCTTTTGAGAGGAATGTAGCCATTCAAGTCAAATTTAGATTGGCATTATTGATAGTTTTGACATATGTTAAAGCTATACATTGTTTGTTGACACAGGCTCAAATTACAATAGACTCATAAATAATGGAGTAATACAACTATGATAAGTTAAATTGCACCTGCTTCCAGGACCGGAAGTAACAGGGGAAAATGAAAAGGCACTTATCCTGTACAAACTGGAGACAGCTTCATAGTGAAAAATGGGCTAATTAAATAAATGAAATACATGTATTTGATAACTACTTAGGGACATTGAATGCTCATGAACACAACTGTGGGCGTTCATCGAAAGAGAAGCTCATAACTAAGAGAGATTGTATCAGTTTAAAACAGGGTTCTTCAACAGGTCGATAGCTCACATATGAGTGGCTCGCCAAACAATTCAGGAAGTATATGCAATTTTTTATGTTTTCCACCACAAGCTGTCATAAACAACTCTCACAAATATCAGCTCCAGGCTACTATCTAATCAATGCAACATTGACATTATCCCACCCCTATTTAGCCACTATTGGCTTAAAAAGCCAAACCTAACACTATCTGCCAACTCATTTCCAGCAATATTGCCCCTGGCTGTGTGTTGCGTGCCTTTGTCTGTAACTCAGTGTGTTGCTGTTGATGTGATAAGTCTTGTGGGCTGACAAAGACTTTCCCCAAAACCTTCTCAATTAACTCCAAAGTAGGCTTACCTGGCAGAAGTATATCATGAGTAAGTACTTCATATGTATATACTATTTGTTATTTGCAAACTTTGCCATAGAATGAGCAGCATCAGTAAAGAACCATTGCTAGGTCGGCACATTCGTTACTCGCTAGATGCACAATTAAAGGGCCAGATGCCCAGTTAAAGGGGAATTATCCCCCAAAAAACGAAATATGTTAGTTTTCTTCCAGACCTAAAAAAAAAATTGTCTACTGATCAGATTTACGCATTGACACGGACTCAAAACATCCAATTTAGCTTTTTATTTATGAACAATTGTCATTTGGAGAGTGAAAAACAAAAAAGATCTAAAACCAGGAAACTTTAACAGAGAACACATCATTTGGGAAAATATAAAACATAATTTGGGTGGGGGGGATTTTATAGGGCCCCCTTAGTTGTTTATTAACTATTATTTTACCAGGTATATTGGCAGGAAACAGTGGCAGTGCACTACTTTCTCCTGTACACTAAGGACCTAGGGAAGAGTGCCCATTTGAAAGCTTGGAAAAAAATGAGTAGCTCGTGACATTTTTTAGCTCGTGACATAATTTTATAAAGTATCTCACATGCTATAAAAGGTTGGAGACCCCTGGATTAATGGGAGTCATTGAAAGAGGCTATTGTGATGGCGAGTTTGATGGACTAAGATCACGGAGGATGACAGAGTGTCATATCAGAGGAGCCCTTTTCATTTCTCAACACGTGGGGCGGCTGTATTAAACCCCTCGGCTTCTCTCACGAGAGGGGGTTTTCCACCAGAAACCACCACACAGATCAGGGATGTATGTTGTAAGAGACAGGGCTTAAGAGGGAAGATAATGTGTGTTGTGTTTGTTATTGTGTAGAGCAGGGCCAACGTGTGTGGGCTTAATGGGGGAGAAGAATGCTGACATGTGTACAGGCCATGTATTGACAACTGTGTGTGTGTGTGTCTGTGTGCTTGCATACGTGTGCTTGCCTCTGTATTTTCCTTCATAGGGGGTGATCGGGGAGCTGAGGGTTGTTGGAGACCCTCGGGCCGCTGAAAGACAGTGTGAAGAGGAAGGGGATGATTCGGATGCGGTAAGTGACCCTTGACCCGCTACCGATACAAAAACAGGTGTAACAGCTTAGTGCTTATACAGTTGTTGGCTCAGCAAGGTGTAGGGAGGCTAAAACTTACAGTGAACTCTTGGGAACAAACAACCAGTTGTTTCTGTAGGAGTTGGATATGGTACAGTACATCCCCAAGCCCTGTGATGTGTAGAAATATTCAAAGTTGCCATAGGTACACGATCTAAGCTAATTAAGCATATTTGTTTAATATGTGTCAGTTAGTAATACATTTGGCTTAAATTGCATACGTTACATATTTTCGGCATAAATCCCATGTATTTCTGTGATGCATTACATGTTAGTTATCCATTTAGTATTAATAGCATACGCCTGTGTATTTCTGTGGTGTTTGGATGTTGTGTGCAATTAATGAAGGAACATTCCTCTTGATGCATTCACTAGGAAGGAAACAGGAGCAAACGGGCTGACATGGGGAAGGACCAACCTGAACTTCTCCAATAAGAAACCCTTGTTCTTCTGAGTTTCCGTTGTAAAACGTTTTGCTACGATTTGTGCTAATGAATGGTGTCTCTCCTACCAGGCTTCAGGAGACGGCGGAAGCGGTGACGAAAGGATACCGGACGGGGAGAAGAAAGGATCGGTATGATGATTTGAAAAACATTTTAGTGTTCACATTTGGTTGCCATCCACAAACAAGCACGTTCGTTCCATCTAAGCAGTCTTGTGTTTCCTGTTCCCTTTTGGGTCTACACTATTGGAGACCGTGATCTAAAAGCAGGTTGTCTGTGATGTTTCAAAGTCAGAGTTCGAACGGGACGGCTTGACTATGTACTGGTTGTAGGAAATTTGGAAATGTCGCCATATGATGGGTTTTCACTACAATGTTGTTGTTGTTGTGACTCGTAGTTTGTGAATAATAGCTACATAATGAAGGTGATGGATCTCTCTCTCTCCCCCCTCTCACTTTCCCCCTTAGGGTACATCCATATGGGACGCAAAGAAACAAAAATACGTGTTGGTTGAAGATGTCAGACTGACAGTTACGGTACGTGCTCTGAAATCAAATTTACCTGTATTTGTTGGCGTTCACCCACAAGCATGTGAAATTTCACCTTTTGATTTGTCAGCACCGCTCTTTCTTCTCGTGAGCAGCCTATTCCCTATATACTGTTGTGCACTATGTAAGGAACTATGTAGGGCACCCTATTCAAATGACACCCTGTCCTGTTCACTACTATAGTGCACTATATAGGGAATAGGGTGCCATTTTGTGACGCAGCCATCCGTATCATTGGATTTTAAACATATGGTCAACATGGAAACCGAGTTATCTGTAGGGAGCTGGATACGGTATAGGGAGGTGGTACATTGTGGGGAATGTATATAGCCCGGTTTCGCTGCGGCGTGTCACTTGGACAACGTCCTAAACTAACACAATCGTCGTCCATCTAGCTTAGTAGGACTCCGTAATACCTCTGTCAGTGCTGTTGTAGCTAATAGCCCCCCAAAACATTAAAAGAAAGCGAGGACCAAATTTTTTCAGCGAGGACCAAATTTTTAAACTACTGGTTATTTCTAAAAAAACTTTGTATATTTTCCCATAAATCTGTACTCTTAATTTTTTGCTCCTAAAATAAAAAATTGCCGATCCCACTGCAGTTCCCCAGCGACCCCGACTTTGAATACCACTGCTCTACAACAAGCAAATGTTGCAGCACAACCTCCGACCAACCTCCATACAACACTGTGGAAGACTAAGTAGGAAACCAGATGTCTGGTGCAGGTCAGGGCGATGATATCTCCAAGGTTCTATTTTGTTATTTTGACTGCTTTCTCAATCAGACTTAAGTTGAGAGCACAGCAATAGAGAAGGATCAACGGAAAGAGATGGTGGGGAATGTTGTGCCTGTAGCAGAGGTCTAAAACTCCCTTTTAGTCCTGCCAAGCCTTGTAGGTTTCACAGGGCTCTGGGTGCATGGGCTAACTTTGAAGCCTTGTGCCACTTGACAGTGGGGCTTTCCGCCCACCAGACAAGTGTTTATTATCATCGTATGGAACAGCTGTGGATTTGGAATATCATCTGTTTCATTACATTGCTTAATGCCTGTCTGACTTCCGCTCAAGTTTGGACAAGCAAAGACGGAAATGCAGACACTTTTCCATTGTGTGACTGACGGCAGGTTTTAGCGTGATTGATGGACTTGCAAGTTGTCATCGTCACATGGTGCACTAATTGCAGGAATGCAGTCAAATCCGCACTGCAGGAAAACGACAACATTGTTCCTGCACCATTAAAGGGCTGGTTATAAGTGTGCGGGAAGTGATGTTGACATGCAGATTTACTACCATGCAGGTTGTATTGAATATTCCACCTATACGCTTAGAAATGTTGAGGGTAAAAAAAAAAATTGGTATGATGATCTACCTATTGTCAAGCTTAAGTCCCATTTTACAGTCATCTGGATGAAAGTGCATCTAATTTAATATTTCATTTTTTTGAAGACCGCTCGTGACAGTGAAGTAAACATACTTCTTATTTCATTTACATTTCTAATTCAATTGAGTCTCGAAGCTCATGTAGACTCTGGGATTAGGCATGTGTGTATTTGGAGTGCGAATCTGCTCTTTGTGCCATCTTTACCTTGTTTACATCAACTTTGTGATCTAAAGAGTTTAGTTCTTAGCACACAAGTTTCAATCTGCAAGTGCAAAATTGGGCTTGTGTCATCTATGGTTAAATTAAGTTGTGTTTTCAAATCAATCACCACCCGGAGCCTCATCTATACCCGCTCTCCCCACTCCCACCTCTCAGAAATTATGAATGCATGGGAGTATAAGTGTGTGTCAGTTTTATTACATATATCCCCTTGGATCGCTCATATAACACTCACCAAGCCAAATTCTCCACATAGTTGACCTCAGGCCCTACAATAGGAAGAATGTTTGCCCATAGAGAAAACTGGTTAATGAAACAGTAAAGAATTCCATACCTTTTCTTTCACATGCCCCCCTCCTGCCGTCTATCCATCGTCCCACCCAGTGTTCCCCTCTCAGATTCCACTGGAGAAAAATACGAGACTTTTCACCTGGTGAAGAATGAGCTTAGAAAATGGGGGTGTTTGGTGTCATCTTCCTGAGTGGGACAAGTATGGAAATGGCCTCTTTTCTTCCACCCCTGCATATTCCCCTACTTCTAGAGCACTAGTGGGGATGGCAGAAATTTGCCAGTCCTTCCTTGTCTCTACTCCTTAACACACACACACACACCCAGACACAAACACACTGAAACACACCCACACACACTGACACACACACTCAGACACCAGCTCCTCCACTCTATTCTCTGACCCCTATCTGAAGAGCTGGAACCCAAAACGGGTCACATTCCTGTTGCCAGACGTGTTCCTCCCGACCAATATAATTGCTGCCTGTCGCCATCCCATCCGCACCCAGTGGGAGAACGTACGCCCACTGTCTCGCTCACTGAGAGAAGAAAGAAAAGGGGGATGGGAAGGAGGGGAGTCCAGACAATTGTCTTTCTTGGCCCCTTGACTCTCTTACCATCCCCCTTCTCTAAGCTTGACACCTGTTATTTGATCAACCCCCCCATGATCAATGTTAGTAGCTACCCTAACATTTTGCGGTGTAGTGAGTACATAAACTTATGCGGGGCACTACTACATATCTGCCCTTTTTATCGTTTTTGTCATCAAGTAAACCGTTGTGCATATTATATAACCTACATACGGACACTGTATTGTAGATGTGTGTAGGTATGGGAAAACATAGGAACTTGTGCACTATACAACTCCCTATACCCTTCAGCTCAACTCACTGTTGTATGTTCATAATGACCACATAAACGGCATGCCACCGTCAGAGCTACTTGCAACACCACTGTAGACGCTACCTCACAGAGGGGGAGAAAGTGTGTTTGCTTGGTCATGGGTATTAGACCACACATTAGACCACACATTAGACTCTTGGTGGGTTCCCCACCCCCACACATTAGACTCTTGGTGGGTTCCCCACCCCCACACATTTGACTCTTGGTGGGTACTCATTTGTTTATGGTAAGCGAATCTGAGCAGTTTAACAAGGTGTGCATAAAAATGAAATTACATAATGGACACCAGACACTGCTAGTTTGCCAACCGTTAGCGCACTACCCCATAACAAAAAACATATACATGCATAGCTCCTTAAACTACAAATGGGCTGCCTTTTTGGCAATATTATGGAAGAAGGGAAGCCAACATTGAGTATTTAAGTACCAACTTTGTACCACAACATAAACATGTAGTCTTGACATTTGGTTATTTTTGTGAGGGAACTACTGGTCAAACACCCATTAAGCAATACTAAGTCAGTTGGGAACTTTGAGTTTCCTTGGAGCTGGATATATTTTTGTTTTCATTCTCCCAGCAATTTGGCTGTATTATCACCCGATAACAATTTTTAACAGTAACTTGGCTACATCCCAAAACATGAACTCCATAAATGTCATTGTTTATTTTGTTCGAGAACAACAAATACTCATGTCACATTATTAGGGATTGTTATTCTTAGATTCTTACAAATAACTCAAGCATAGATTGGTAACTTTTTTACTAATTTAACACACATAAATTACAGGGCATGAGACAAAAAGAATGGCATGCCGGTCAAAAAGAATGGCACAGATTGACCTCGGAGACACCGTGTCGGTGTGGTGCCCTCCCTGAAAGTTGTGAGAGGACAAATTTGTGCTGTGACTGATTGTCTAGAGGTGTTGGGCCAGCTAGCCTTGGATACCCCCCCTTAAATGATTTAGATGCACTATTGTAAAGTGGCTGTTCCACTGGATGTCAGAAGGTGAATTCACCAATTTGTAAGTCGCTCTGGATAAGAGCGTCTGCTAAATGACTTAAATGTAAATACTCCTCGACAGTCATGTTTTTCATGTTCTACCATTCTTCCGGAGTCCTCTCCTGCCTTGTCTTGCTGTGCTGTGTGGTGGAAGCTGGAGGTCGGTATCTGCTCCATGACAGAATGTCTAGATGTGCTTGGCTTGCTAACCCAGGATAAACCCCCCTTGGTAGACTCGCCACCTGCGATTTCCTGGTCTACAGGGCCCGCTGCTGCTGGTCTACAGGGCCCCCTGCTGCCTCACTGTGCGGTAGCCTACTGCAATGTGACTGTGCGCATTGACCAGATCCACACACCGGGTGAAATCCCTGTCAGCACACACCTTCAGGGCTATTGAGCACACTGGGGTCCTAACTAAGGAACCAATGCTCGGGCACACACTTGGTTTCTGATTCTAGTAGACCAGTAGGCTACAGCTGAACATTTGTAGGGCATTTGATGTTTTAATTTGTTAACATTTTAATTGGTTAATTGTCTTTTTCTTGCGAATTGTTAGATTCAGTGGTTTAAAATGGGTGTTTTTGTACTACAAATGGTTTTAATTGCTGCTTATCTGGTGTATGGCGCATTGCATAGTCTGTTATCAAAAACACCCTCATCTCCTTACCCCAAAGATACCGCCAAACCCTACTTTGACTGATAGTACAGCAGATGTTATCTTTCAGAGAGGTTTGATTCTGTCACCATTTGATTCCTACTGTGACATGCTCATTAAACTTTCCCATCTAGTGTGTTAAAAACTGTGTTTATTGTATCAGATTACTTGAGTTTGGATTATTTTAAATCTTCTAAGTGTAGAGATTTTAGGAAGCAACAAATCCAGGTGTTTAATTATTCTTCTGCTCTTGGTGTCACGAAACATTCACCTAAACCCACTCCTTTTGGGTATGGATGAACTTCCAATACTGTGCCATAGCTGGGGAAATCTTATTAAACTGTTTCAGCAAGGGCTGCCGATTTGAAGTTTCATTGTTGTTTCCGGACATGTAGGGAGTCGTGCCAGACCTTAAGATCTTGGTTGGGGGTCCTGGTATGTATGTGTTTATGTGAATATATATGTATATATAATTTGTAAAGGAAAGTAGTATGTATATCGATATGTATATGTGTGTGTGTGTCTATATTATTATGTGTATGTATATTTGTATTTTTATTGTTGTGTGTATGTCAGTGGGGGCTGCAGTGGGGGATGGTTGGGGCGGGGTAGAGTGGGTGGCGTCGGGCAGCTGGAGATCATGTTTGTGTTTGCCGTTCTACTGGTTCCACTCCAGTCGTTGTCTTGGGCCCGTACTCCCTGGTTGGGGTGCAACCATCCTCCTGTGGTGTACGTGTGTATGGCTCGTTGGTTATGAGGGGCGGGCTTGTGGTGGTGGCTGGAACGGAATTAGTGGAATGGAATCAATTATATGGTTTCCCTGTGTTTGCCATTCAGTTTGCTTTGTTTCGGCCACTATGAGCCGTCCTCCCCTTAGCAGCCTCCACTGGGTGTGTGTGTGTGTGTACATATATATGTATATATCATTATTATTTGTTTTTATGCACAGTACCAGTCAAAAGTTTGGGCACACCAACTCATTCAAGGATTTTTCTTTATTTATGTATATGGGGTAGCAGCCTCTAAGGTGCAGGGTAACGTAACTGGGTGGAAGCCGCCTATTTAAGTCGGATGGCATTGAGATAGAAGCTGTTTTTCAGTCTCTCTGTCCCAGCTTTGATGAACCTGTACGGACCTCGCCTTCTGGATGATAGCGGAGTGAACAGGCAGTGGCTCAGTTGGTTGTTGTCCTTGATGATATTTTTGGCCTTCAGAAAGCACAACCCTCTGAAGAGCCCTGCAGTTTCGGCGGTGCAGTTGCCGTACCAGGCAGTGATACAGCCCGACAGGATGCTTTCAATTGTGCATCTTTAAAAGTTTGAGGGTTTTAGGTGCCAAACCAATTTTTTTTAGCCTCCTGAGGTTGAAGAGGTGCTGTTGTGCCTCCTTCACCACACTGTCTCTGTGGGTGGACCATTTCAGATAGTCAGTGATGTGTATGACGAGGAACTTGAATCTTTTCCCCTGCTCCACTGCGGTCCTGTCGATGTGGATAGGGGCGTGCTCCCTCTGCTGTTCCCTGAAATCCACGATCAGCTCCTTCGTTTTGTCAACATTGAGTGAAAGGGTATTTTCCTGGCACCACACTCCCAGGGCGCCCACCTCCTCTCTGTAGGCTGTATCGTCATTGTTGATAATCAGTCCTACTACTGTAGTGTCGTCTGCTAACTTGATGATTGAGTTGGAGGCGTGCATGGCCATGCAGTCATGGGTGAACAGGGAGTACAGGAGGTGGCTGAGCACGCACCCTTGTAGGGCCCCTGTGTTGAGGATAAACTCAGTCACTGTATCAGTGTATTTTCAATGTTATTTTCAGAGGCTACCCGGAACATATCCCAGTCCACGTGATCAAAACAATATTGAAACGTGGATTCTGATTGGTCAGACCAGCGTTGAGTAGTCCTTAGCAAGGGTACTTCCTGTTTGAGTTTCTGCCTATAGAAAGGGAGGATCAAAATGGAGTCATGATTTGATTTGCTGAAGGGAGTGCAGGGGGAGAGCCTTGTAGGCATTCTGGAAGTTGGAGTAGCAGTGGTTGAGTGTTTTAGCAGTGTGAGTACTACAGTACAGTCAATGTGTCGATAGAACTTCGCTTGCGTTTTCCTCTATTTTCTTTGTTTAAAATTCCCAGCTACAATAAATGTGGATATGTTGTTGTTTCCGTGAAACCGAATATGTTACAATTACTGATGTCTCTCTGGAAGGAGATTCTCGGCCTGAGCTTGTCTACTTTATTATCCAGAGACTGAACATTAGCGAGTAATATACTCAAACGGTGGATGGTGTGTTCAGGACAAGAAACATCACTGTGTTTCACTTTTTATTGACTTATCGAATTCCTTCGACACTGTTGACCATGCCCTGCTGTTGTATAGACTTAAAAAGGTTGGTTTAGTGTTGAATCATTGATAGGTAGTTTTGGAACCAATCCAATCTGACTAAATAGTATGTAGCACAGGAGGGTATACAATCTTTTTATACTGTATATACATTATATAGGGAAGGCTTGACTCTGCCCGTATCCATCTGTATGCGGGTGACACAATTATTTATCCTGTCACATTCTGTCACTAATATTGAGATGGCTTTTCAGGACTTTTGATGCCATTCAAAAGCAACGTTTCTGATTAGAAATGTGATTAATGCAAGGAAAACTAAATGTATGGTTTTCACTTCACTGAAGGTAAACAGATGTAGTCACTTGCCAGGGCAGCAAATTGATAGGGTCAACTCTTTGGGATTTTGTTAGATGAAAATGAGTTTTAAACCGAACATTTGATAACTTGAAACTGAAATTGGGGGTTTTATTTTAAGAACAAATATTGTTTTTCATTGTCAGTCCGTCAAATGATGTTGTTCAAAGCACTTTTTTGTCTGTGCTGGATTATGGTGAAATTTTTTATATCCAGGTCTCGGCAAGTACCCCAGGTCTCGGCAAGTACCTTAAACTCTGGACACATTTATCACAAATACTAGATCACTCACGCATCACTGTGATTTGGATGCCATGGTACAATCAGTTCAGGCTCCTCATAGGAGGAAGGGGAGGACCATCCTCCTGCGTTATCATTTTTATTTAAAACTATGCTGAATATAATCACGTCACCAAATAATTGATTAAAACAAAATGTTTTACATTAGCCTACAGTAGCCTCAACAGCACTCTGTAAGGGAGTGCCATGGTGTAGCTTCCATCCTCCTCTGGGTACATTGACTTCAATACAAAATCTAGGAGGCTAATGGTTCTCACCCCCATCCATAGACTTACACAGTAACTATAACTTCCGGAGGACGTCCTCCAACCTATCAGAGCTCTTGCAGCATGAACTGACATGTTGTCCACCATATCAAAGGATCAGATAATTAGTACTGATAATAATAATACAGATAATAATCTAGTACTGAAGGCTAGCACAGCAGTGCATAAAATGTGGTGAGTAGTTGACTCAGAGGGAAAGACCATAGATGAACAGTTTGGAACAAATTATTTTCTTCCAAAATAAAGAAGCAAGAGATTTCACTTTGTTTCACTTAATTAGCAAATACAGCTAGCTAGTTTAGCCTACTCAAACACCCTGCTCAATCAGGGATGCTATGTTAGCTCGCTGGCTATGATTATCCACCAGAACACTGGAACGCTTCTAAGTCAAGGTAAGCTTTTGGGTTTTACAAATGTATTGCTACCCGGACCCGCCGGTGTAAGTGCTAAACTGCTTACTGACGACACTGTAACGTTACTGCGTAATTGTAGCAGATTTACTAACGCGTTAGTTCTATTAGCTATGTTGACAACAATGTAGGTTGTGTGTAGCAGTTATGCTATGGTTTGGCTTGGAAAAGTGTTGTGCATTGATGTCTGCAGGTGAGAGGAGGAGAGTGCAAAGGAATACAACAGGAAATCTTAATTCTTATTACATACAGTCGGGAAAAACTATTGCATGTAAGAGCAACGTCAACTTACCAACATTACAACCAGGAATATGACTTTCCCGAAGCGGATCCTCTGTTTGGACCACCACCCAGGAAAATGGACCGGATCCCAGCAGGCGACCCAAAACAACGACACCGCAGACGGAATGGTCTTCTGGTCAGGCTCCGTAGACGGGCACATCTCTCACCGTTCCCGAGTACACTACTCGCCAATGTCCAGTCTCTTGACAACAAGGTAGACAAAATTAGAGCAGGGGTTGCCTTCTAGAGAGACATCAGAGATTTAACATTCTTTATTTCACGGAAACATGGCTCACTCGGGATACATTATCAGAGTCGGTATAGCCACCCGGTTTCTTCATGCATCGCGCCGAGAGAAACACACATCTCTCTGGTAAGAAGGGCAGGGATGTATGCCTTATGATTAACAGGTCGTGGTGTGATCATAACGTACAGGAACTCAAGTCCATTTGTTCAACTGACCTAGAATTCCTTACAATCAAATGCCAACCGCATTATCTACCAAGAGAATTCCTTTCGATTATAATTGCATTTGTGTATACGCTGATTCGGTGAGCGAGTTTATTAGCAAGTGCATCGGTGATATTGTACCCACGGTGACTATTAAAACATTCCCCAACCAGAAACTGTGGGTTGATGGCAGCATTCACGCAAAAATGAAAGCTCAAACCACTGCTTTTAATCATGGCAAGGCGACCAGAAACATGACCGAAATACAAACAGTGTAGCTATTTCCTCCGCAAGGCAATCAAACAAGCTAAGCGTCAGTATAGAGACAAAGTAGAGTCGCAATTCAATGGCTCAGACACAAGACGTATGTGTCAGGGTCTACAGTCAATCACGGATTACAAAACGAAACCAGCCCCGACACGGACACTTGCGTCTTGCTCCAAGACAAACTAAACAACTTCTTTGCTCGCTTTGAGGACAGTACAGTGCCACTGACACGGCCCGCTACCAATACCTGCGGGCTCTCCTTCACCGCAGCCAACGTGAGTAAAACATTTAAACGTGATAACCCTGGCAAGGCTGCGGACCCAGACGGCATCCCTAGCCGTGTCCTCAGAGCATGCGCAGACAAGCTGGCTGGTGTGTTTACGGACATATTCAATCAATTCCTATCCCAATCTGCTGTTCCCACATGCTTCAAGATGGCCACCATTGTTCCTGTTCCCAAGAAAGCTACGGTAGCTGAGCTAAACAACTATCACCCCGTTGCACTCACTTCCACCATCATGAAGTGCTTTTAGAGACTAAGTGTTTTTACATTCCTCGGCGTACACATCACGGACAAACTGAAATGGTTCTCACACACACGGCATGGTGAAGAAGGCACAACAGTGCCTCTACAACCTCAGGAGTGTGAAGAAATTTGGCTTGTCACTGAAAACACTCACAAACTTTTAGATGCACAATCGAGAGCATCCTGTCGGGCTGTATCACTGCCTGGTACGGCAACTACTCTGCCCACAACCGTAAGGCTCTCCAGAGGGTAGTGAGGTCTGCACAACGCATCACCGGGGGCAAACTACCTGCCCTCCAGGACACCTACACCTCCCGATGTCACAGGAAGGCCAAAAAAGATCATCAAGGACAACAACCACCCGAGCCACTGCCTGTTCACCCCGCTATCACCCAGAAGGCTAGGTCAGTACAGGTGCATCAAAGCTGGGGACTGAGAGACTGAAAAATAGCTTCTATCTCAAGGCCATCTGACTGTTAAACAGCCATCACTAACATTGAGTTGCTGCTGCCAACATACTGACTCAAATCTCTAGCCATTTTAATAATAAAAAATTGGATGTAATAAATATATCACTAGTCACTATAAACAATGCCACTTTATATAATTGTTACATACCCTACATTACTAATTTCATGTGAACAGCTGAAGTGGGAGGTTTACATACATTCCACAAATTTCTTGTTAACAAACTATAGTTTTGGCAAGTCGGTTAGGAAACCTAATTTGTGTATGACAAGTTTTTTTCCAATAATTGTTTACAGACAGATTATTTCACTTATTATTCACTGTATCACAATTCCAGTAGGTCAGACGTTTACATACACTAAGTTGACTGTGCCTTTTAACAGCTTGGAAAATTCCAGAAAATTATGTCATGTCTTTAGGAGCATCTGATTGGCTAATTGACACAATTTGAGTCAATTGGAGGTATACCCGTGGATGTATTTCAAGACCTACCTTCAAACTCAGTGCCTCCTTGCTTGACATCAAATGAAATCAAAAGACATCAGCCAAGATCTCAGGGAGGAAAAAATGGTATACCTCAGTCTGGTTCATCCTTGGGAGCAATTTCCAAATGCCTGAAGGTACCACATTCAGCTGTACAAACAATAGTATGCAAGTATAAAAACCATGGGACCACGCAGCTGTCATACCGCTCAGGAAGGAGACGCGTTGTCTCCTAGAGATGAACATACTTTGGTGCAAAAAGTGCAAATCAATTCCAGAACAACAGCAAAGGACCTTGTGAAGATTCTGGATGAAACAGATACAAAAGTATCTATATCCACAGTAAAACGAGTCCTATATCGACATAACCTGAAAGGCTGCTCAGCAAGGAAGAAATCACTGCTCCAAGCCCACCATAAAAAAATCCCGACTACGTTTTGCCGCTCACATGGGGACAAAGACCGTACTTTTTGGAGAAATGTCCTCTGGTCTGATGAAACTGATGTAACTTTTTGGCCATAATGATCAACGTTATGTTTGGAGAAAAAAGGGGGAGGCTTGCAAGCCGAAGAACACCATCTCAACCGTGAAGCACGGGGGTGGCAGCATCATGTTGTGGGGGTGCTTTGCTGCAGGAGGGACTGATGAACGTCACAAAATAGATTGCATTATGAGGAAGGAAAATGTTGTGGATATATTGAAGCAACATCTCAAGACATCAGTCAGGAAGTTAGAACTTGGTCGCAAATGGGACTTTAAAATTGACAATGACCCCAAGCATACTTCCAAAGTTGTGGCAAAATGGCTTAAGGACAACAAAGTCAAGGTATTGGAGTGGACATGACAAAGCCCAGACCTCAATCCCATAGAAAATGTGTGCACAGAACTGAAAAAGTGTGCGAGCAAGGAGGCCTACAAACCTGACTCTGTGATACCAGCTCTGTCAGGAGGAATCAGCCAAAAGTCACCCATCTTGTTGTGGGAAGCTTGTGGAAGGCTTCCCGAAACGTTTGACCCAAGTTAAACAATTTAATGGCAATCCTACCAAATACTTATTGAGTGTATGTAAACGTCTGACCCACTGGGAATGTGAGGAAAGAAATAAAAGCTGAAATATATAATTCTCTGCTATTATTCTGACATTTCACATTCTTAAAATATTGTGGTGATCCTAACTGACCTAAGACAGGGAATTTTTACTAGGATTAAATGTCAGGAATTGTGAAGAACTTAGTTTAAATGCATTTGGCTAAGGTGTATTTAATCTTCCGATGTCAACTGTATAAACTGTACTCTATACCATCTACTGCATCTTGCCTATGCCACACCGCCATCGCTCATCCATATAGTTGTATGTACATATTCTTATTCATTCCTTTACACTTGTGTGTGTAGAAGGTAGTTGTTGTGAAATTGTTAGATATTACTGCACAGTCGTAACTAGAAGCACAAGCATTTCACTACACTCGCATTGTATGCGACCAATAACGTTTGATTTGATTTGAAGAGTGTGCAATGCAGTATTGAATGTGTTACTGTTTGTTGATGTCTGTCACCTTACATTTTTCTCTCGACCTGTGTGCACCTACATTGTAAACGTTTTATTCATAAGCTATGTTGTAGCAACCTCCTGATGTATATAGGACAAATTTGAGTATCATGTTGTAGCCTAAACCTATCACTGTTACAATCAACTGGGGGAATGGAATATGAATGAAAGTCATCTAATATGCTGTAATAGACACAAGACCATGCTCATGAAAAAAATTCCACTGACTGCTACTGCGTGCAATGGACCTCTCTATCCTCCTGGCTAAATCACTGATGCACTTTTGTGTACAAAGCATTGATCGGGCAACTCCCTTTGTATTTCGGTTCCTTTCTGACCAGATCAGTCACTCAATACATTATTCGTTAAGAGTTGCTTGACAGCCATTTTCAAGTCTGTAACTAGGCTACTCAAGAACATTCAATGTCATCTTGGTAAGAAACTCCAGGCCTTGTGTTTAAGGTTATTGTCCTGCTGAAAGGTGAATTTGATGATAGGCATACCCATAACATGATGCAGCCACCATCATTCTTGAAGCGGGGTGTGTCATGTTGGATTTGCCCCAAACACAACACTTTGTATTCAGGACATGAAGTTAATTTCTTTAATTTTTGCAGCTTTACATTAAGTGCCTTATTGCAAACAGGATGCCTGTTTTGGAATATTTTGTATTCTGTACAGGCTTCCTTCTTTTCACTTTGTCAGCGGTTTCTTTCCTCTCCGGAAACTGAGTTAGGGAGGACGCCTGTGTCTTTGTAGTGAATGGGTGTATTGATACACAGTCCAAAGTGTTATAACTTCACCATGCTCAAAGGGATATTCAATGTCTGCTATTTTTATTTTTACCCATCTACCAATAGATGCCCATCTTTGCGAGGCATTGGAATACCTTCCTGGTCTTTGTGGTTGAATCTGTGTTTGAAATTCACTGCCAAACTGAGGGACCTTACAATTATCTGTATGTATGGGGTACAGAAATGAGGTAGTCATTCCAAAATCATGTTAAACACTATTTTTGCAGACCGTGTGAATACATGCAACTTCCCCTGTGACTTGTTAACCAAATGTATACTTGTGGTCTAATTTAGGCTTGTCATAAGAAATGGGTTGAATACTTATTGACTCAAGACATTTCATGTTTTATTAATTTGTACACACAATGGGCATTCAGTGTAGACCAGCGACACACAATCTCAATTTAATGCATTTTAAATTCAGTCTGTAACACAACAAAATGTGAAAAAATCTATGGGTGTGAATACATTCTAAAGGCACTCAATGAATTAGCCATTTGAGAATGATTTGTTGCTTTATTTGGCCATGCTACACCATTTGATAGCACCATATCACACTAGGGTTATAAGAACTGAACCGATGGAATTGGGGTCATGACATTTGGCATGTAAACCTAATGTATATGTCCTTAGATGTTTATCTGCTGCATTCAAAGATAACCAACCTACAGCACTAGACTGAACTTCACTTGCGTCCTTGCTTCATCCTGGTGGTAATGAGAGAGAAACATGGTAATGCTTTCACTGATTGCACATAAAAGGTACACATGATAGAGTGCTAGCTTTGTTATCCACTTGTTCTTGCGTCCTTTCTATCATTCTGTGAACCCCATTCATTGCTGCTCACACATATATATATTTATTAGTTTTTTTTCTCTTTGGATCCCATCTGGATGTAGTTTTGTTGTTGTTTTTTTTATGTTGTTTTACCATCTTCCTCCAGACTACTCCAACGTCATCACGCCCCATTCAACAGCCCCCGGTGACCCGGAAACAACCAGAGGTATCTCCCAAGGAAGAGAAGGGTGAGTTCTATAGGTCCTAGTCTAAACAAGGCAGACTGTGTGTGTTTACAAGACCACTAGTCTTGTTGTTATTAATATATAATTTATGTTATTTATTTGTTTTACATGCATCTGTATTATGTTTTCATGTAGTAACAGTGGCCACTGATAAATATTGACATTCACCAAATTTGACATGAAGGTTATGATATTATGAGAAGTTACTAAAATACTACAGGTGTTTTTACATTAAGCCATGTCTTTATAACATTGCTTTACAGAAAAATTGATGTGATGTTTTGTAGGCATGGAAGTAACTGCTGACAAGTATTACATTTAGGGATGTCAAAGTTAACGTGTTAATCGCATCTCCATTTCTTCACCGCAAGGACACTTTTAAGCTAACGTGTTTTCGCACGGACCCTTTTAAGCCCAACACACAACATGCTCTGTGCAGTGTGCACTTGGTAGTGCTGTCTGTCTCTACTGTGGTACTTCAACAGCCACTATGCGTGCAGTTTGAGCAACCATTTTGAAGGAAGATTAACCTGAAGTTAAATCATACACATTCCCATTTCTTTACATAACATCAAAAACATCCGAGCTGCCAGCTCTCTCGCATTGGCCTTGAGACACACGTATTTGAACCTCTCTTCTTGTGATCACACGCCACACCTCTATCTCACGCATTGAAAATTACTGTTTTTAAGTCCATTGTCTTGTGCGTTAACTCTTCAAATGTGCTCCAAATCGTTTTGAAAAAGCATCTGCGACTGCATCTGCAACAACACCCGCGGAACCTCTATCGTAACGTGTTCACGCTACACGTTCCCCAAGGGCACCACCCCCCCCCCGCTCAACTCAAAAGGTGGCGCACAGAATGCAAAAATATTCTTAGAAATATTTAACCTCCACACATTAACAAGTCCAATAGCTCAAATGAAAGATAACCATCTTGTTCATCTACCCAGCGAGTCAGATTTCTAAAATGTTTTACGGCGAAAACATAGCACATATGTATGTCAAACCACCACAAAGACACAGACGATATGTAGCCATTTTGTCGAACAAAAGATGCAATCACAAACGCAGGATTAAAAGAAAAATAATTCACTAACCTTTTGAAAATCTTCATCAGATGACAGTAATAGGACATATTACACAGTACATTTATGTTTTTTTCAATAATATGCAATTTATATCCATAAATCTCCGTTTACATTGACGCCATGTTCAGAAAATCCTCAAAAATGTCCGGAGGAATTATAGATAGCTCCGCCAGATAACAGCAATACACATCATAAACTTTGACTAAATATACATGTTCTACATATAGTTAGAAAGATACACTGCTTCTTAATGCAACCGCTTTGTCACATTTCTTTTTAACGTTACAGAAATCGTTCACTATTCAATAATCTGAGGCGGTGCTCAGACGTAAGCAATATTTCTCCGCTATGTTGGAGTCAACAGAAATACAAAATTACAACATAAATATTCCCTTACCTTTGATGGTCTTCAATCAGAATGTAGTGGAAGGAGTCATACTTACCCAATACATCGTTTTGTTTCAGTTCGTGTGTAGTTATAGTAGCATAGGCTACCCGTGTCAGCTGAAATGCATCCAAAATGACTTCTGGTCCCAAACAGTTGCGCATCAAAACTTCAAAATTACATATTATATGTCGACTAAACTGGTCAAACTAAGTGCAGAATCAAGCTTTAGGATGTTATAAACGTACAAAGCAATTGGCGATTCAACCGGACAAAAGCAATTCTTCTCAGACCTTCTGGAACGGATGGATGACTGTATACAATTCGCGCTCGAACGCGCATGTATTTTCTCGCGACACCCACTATTTTGCCTGCCAAAGGGTCAAAGCTCGCGGGATTTGCGCAATTAAACGCTCTACTGATAGAGGACATCTCGTGGAAGACATAGAAAGTGTTTCCAGATCCATAGCTGGTTGGGAAGGGTGGGGCGATGACGTCAAAGTTGCCCCAACTTTCTGGATGCCAAAACTAGTTTGGGAGATTGCCTGCCCTGTGAGTTCTGCTATACTTACAGACATAATTCAAACGGTTTTAGAAGCTTTAGAGTGTTTTCTATCCAATAGTAATTATTATATGCATATATTAGCAATTTTGGACAGATTCTTTTCAGTTTACTATGGGGACGCAATTCATCCAAAGGGGGCAGTATTGTCCCGATCCTGTCTAGAACCCAGCACTGTGAACCACGGCACATTGAAGCATTTGATTGGTCTCGTTATGTTAGGGATAGGATGCGTGTTTTAAAGAAACCCCCCTCAAGATTAGAGTGGAGTGGAATGGAGGGGGAACCTTCTCCGCTGAGTTTATAGAACTGTAAAATAGCGGTGGCGCTGTTTTATGTACAATGTCAACTAAAGGAGGTTGCTGTTACTCCCATGCCTTTTGCAGAATGCAGCCTTTTGACAGCATGTCCTAAAGTCAACTTAAAACACATGTATTAGTCTCCTCGTTTGGTGATTGGTGTTTGAGCTGTGATCATGAAAAGGCAGCAGACAGCCCTACAGTCTGTTTTAAGCAGGGGAGTTTGGTAGGGTGACCTGGTTTGTAACTGTGAAAATAATTTTGTCAAACAGATTGGGAACCCAAAAGTGTAAATTTGATTCTAGAAGGGGGACAATACATATAAACATTATTCGGTTAGGGTGTAGGGGCAGATTTATGTACCCTTGTCTTGAGGAGATTTGATTATTTATTTACTTTATTTAGTCTGATCAGCTGAACAATTCTCATTCTTAACAAAGAACACTTCTGTTATTCCCCAAACTTAGTATTTTATTATTCCAATTTTGCCAGCGTCTAATATGCCTACTTGTGCCTTTGAAAATGAATTGTATGAATCTATGTATTTTTGCAGCCATTAGTGGACAGTTTTGAATAAGCATTGGATATTAAATGCTCCAGGCCATTTTAGTATTGTGCACATGCTAGGCAGAGATGGCGGAAGGGGACTCACAACTCATAAACACATGGTATATTGTGTCTATGTAGATTAAGATGATGGCAAGGATCTTCAACTACTAGGCATAAACCACCCGAATATTGATATTCATTTTTGAAGGTTGTATGATTGAGAAGTTAATTGTTATAACAAGAACATTTTCAAACGCCCAGCACTTGGCTAACCCGCCTGGAGTACATATAAAAAATAAATACAAATAAATGGAGAGCAAGCAGGATTTTCTTCCAGACTGATTTTAATAATTCACCAAAATGACAATGTTTGTGTCCTTACCTAGAAAGCAGTCTATGTACAAGGAGACTGCAATCTATAATTTGGTTACCCACTGCCATCAACCATTAGTATTTTCTGTGCAGAGCATTCCCACTGACCTTCCCACTGCTTCACCTTTTGTCTGTCTCCCCATCTAATTTCATTACTGTCTGAATAAAGTGTCAAAAAAGTTTAATAAAATATTAGCATACTTTACATTTTATCCCTCAAAAGTCGCTAAGTAACGAAGTCGTCAACATTTTGTGTGTTCATTTAATATTCAAAGCTTTCTGAATACACGTGACCTGTGCTTTTTTCCCTTACTCTGGTCATTGGCCTAAGCCATGTAAAAAAGACATAGAATTGCATGAAATTAGCTTACAAATGTTACAGACCCCCTTCGAGGCTAAATCTCACTCCAAGCGTTCTTAAAAAGTTGGCAGCCCTGCATCATTTGTACAGAAGTGGCTCGCTAGTTATGCTAACGAAAGCTAGCGAGCTAACCAAAATAATGTTTACAATGTCTCTTGAATGTCTTTTGATTCAAATAACTTCCCACAATGTCAAAAGATTTAAGCAAATTATAGGGTATTGGTGGACAAAGGGGTACTGTGGTTCTGGTGTTATACTTTGTATTCCATGTTACAGAGAAGCTTATCAGGAACACAGCACGTTATTCCATGAGGATAGGATTTACCATGGCTGAGATATATGTTATCCTATTTTCAAGTTATCGAAAATGTCAGAAAGGTTGCAGACAGGTCAATGCTAGACCCTAGTCAATAATGGCACCAAATCACCAGTTTGGATTCTTAAATTCAACACATTTTGTCCAATATCTGAAGATATGTTGTTATGAAATGGCTGATGTAGAACACCGGGATTAAAATTGAAGTAACTTTGATTAAATTTAACGCCAATAATGTAAGGTAGGTTGTTCATATTATTAACAAATCTTCATGCTTTATGCAAGACAGAGTTTGTAACAATTTATGAAATTAGAATACAACTTTTTATACAATTGTATGCAAATTAGATACAAAATACCATAGCATGTTAAGCCCATTCATTTAAAGTAAGGTGGTTATATTATTAACATGTATTGAGTACTATTTTTTTTATTAGAACACAAGGCTTGCACTAGAAAAAAATATGTGCGCTATAATATAATATAATATATATATAATATAAGCTAATATAATATAAGCTAATAAACTATAATATAAGCTATAATATAAGCTATAGGCCTATGCCAACAGTGCGCAACAATGCCTAATTTATCATAACCATTACAGATGGGGCTAAATTGCCCCATATATATTCAGTCAATTAAAAAAGCAAGTGCCATTTAAAATGAAATTATTGAAACCATAATATAAATTGGTTATATTATATCGTGGAACATAATCTTCAAAACGGCAGTTCCCTCAGCAGTGGCACTTGCTTGAAGAAGCCTATGGCTGTGCAATGACACAGCCTTGTTTTGATACTTTAGCAGACAAGAAGATATTAATTCCAGAGCCCTATTTTATAGTAAAAAAAAGTAACAGAATAAAGTATAACAGATTATTTTTCAGAATGAAAACGGTTGCCACTGCAAAGTGATGCGCATCACACATCTTTAACAGCTCAATTTGGCAAGTTGAAAGACAATTTTGTCAGTTATAAAACGAAATCTGTCCTCTTTTCGATGTACAGACATCGTTTATTCTGCCTGTGTTTGGAATTTTCTAAATGGATTAACAATTTCACATTGAACACTGCATGGTGATGAGTTACGGCCACAACATCTGTTTGGTGAGTTGGCCTAGGCTTGACCCTTTAACACTAGAACCCCCTGGCCTTTCAGCCTAAATGTAACCGCTAGAGAACCTTGCAGGGTGCCTCCTTTGCATATTCATCAGATGCATATGTGACTCTTTTCAGCTAAACTAGGTGATTGTCGTACGTTACTTCTTCACAGAAATAAACAATTTGTTTAATCAAAATGCATTTTTGGGCAGAAATGCCTTCTGGAACTTTTGAACTTTCATGTGGCTCAATAACAAATGTATATTCCATCCATAAATACAAATAAAATGGTTAAATGAGTGATGAGTTTGGATTGGTCTGCTATGTAGCATGCTTCTGTTTATAATGTGAGCTGCTCAGTATGTGTTGATAGTCCTTTCTACCATGTCATTTAAAAAATATATATAACATTAGCCATGGAGAACTACAAAAGTTTTGCTACTTTTCTCAACTTTGGGGCTATCGACAGATCATTTGGAAAAAGTGATTTGCTACTTACATGCCACGGTCAGTGTGTACCGGAGTGACTTGACACAATGCTGGCCAAATGAGATGTAGCTCCAAGAAAACAAAGTTAAATGTTTCGTCTGCCGTGAAGCGTTCATCCATGTATACAATAATATACGTTTCTAATTTTGTCAAAGTGGTTTTCATTGCACGTTAAAGTGTGCTGGTAGCTAGCTAGCGAATGTCAGCTTGCTGGCTCACGTTACGTGTATGATCTGTGTAGCAATATTATTTGAATCGGAAATCCATTTGCATTCTTAGTTATAACCTAATGATAGCTAACAAACATCGAACCAGGTTGGTTAGCTTTAGCTACCTGCAGATTCATACTACAGCTATGACAATGTTTGTATTGGTTGGTAGTAGTAGGAGTTGGGATTATGGCGGTTCATTGTTTAGCTAGCTAGCTACATGTCTAGACAAAACACTTCCCCAGATGATTACATGAACCATCAAATTAGCCTGGTGTGTCTGGGGGTGATTACGGCCATCTATTGTATTTCATGAACATGTGTACATGTCTAGACAACTTAGCTAGATGTGGCTGGGGGTTGGTTATAGCATTTCCTTCACATGACCTATCAATTTAGACAAGTGTGCCAGGTAATCGTCATCTAATAATTATAAAATATTTGTATCTGGACACTCTCTTTTTGATATTGCTACTATGCAAGTAACAGTTTAACTGTACTGTTTACACCTGTTTCCTGTGCATGTGACAAATCAACTTTTTTATTTCATATATTGTGATGTGATAGACGGTAACGTGAAGAACAACATGACCTGCACCAAAATCAGATTAGGATGTCGGCCAAGGACTAGATAGTGTATTTTTACCTGAAGTTTTTTCTTGTTGTAGGCTACTACTTTATCCACTTTTAATCTTGAAATCTTTGGTTGTTTACTAAACTAATCACTCTGTTTAGCAAATGGCCTCACGTGAATCCTTAAAGAGATGGGTGGGGCTAAGGCTTAAGAGGGTGTGAACGATGCTAAATGGGTGTCGCCAAAAGAGCTCTCCAGTTGGTGTAACAAAACATTCAAGGACCATTTTCTCAAAAGTGTGGTTGAAAGTTTATCAACTTTCAAAGTAGAATTACTTTCCCATTGTTTTTCAACCAGAGTGTATGGTATTCAATTTTCTAGCTCCGAGTCTCTACTTTTATCCAAATTAAAAAACACAATTTCAAATGTTGCTACATAAGAGGTAACATATCAACCCTTAAGGTGCACAAACATAAGCACCAATGCTTGATGAATAGTGCATCAACTATTATAAAGGATTAATTGCATGAAGAAATATTAGTTATTTGTTTATGCTGAACAAAAATATAAATGCAACATGCAATAATTTCACTAAGTTACTGTTCATATAAGGAAATCAGTCAATTGAAATAAATTCATTAGGCCTTAATCCATGAATTTCACATGACTGGGCAGGGGCACAGCGTTGGGTGGGCCTTGGAGGGCATAGGCCCACCGACTGGGGAGTAAGACCCAGACAATCAGAATACGTTTTTCCCCACAAAATGGCTTTATTACAGACACAAATACTCCTCAGTTTCATCAGCTGTCTGGGTGGCTGGTCTCAGATTATCCTGCAGGTGAAGAAGCTGGATGTGGAGGTCCTGGGCTGGCGTGGTTACACATGGTCTGCGGTTGTGAGGTCGGTGGGACGTACTGCCAAATTGTCTAAAATGATGTTGGAGGTGGCTTATGGTAAAGAAATTAACATAAAATTACCTGGCAACAGCTCTGGTGGACATTCCTCTAGTCAGTACTCCAATTGCACTCTCCCTCAAAACTCTATTGTGTTGTGACAAACTGCACATTTTGGAGTTGCATTTCCTTGTACCCAGCATAAGGTGCACCTGTGTAATGATCATGCTGTTTAATCAGCTTCTTAATATTCCACACCTGTCAGGTGTATGAATTATCTTGGCAAATGAGAAATGCTCATTAACAGAAATATAAACAAATTTCTGCATGCAATTTGAGAGAAATAAGCTTTTTGTGCATAGGGAACATTTCTGAGATCTTTTATTTCAGTTCTTGAAACATGGGACCAACATTTTACATGTTTTTATTTTTTTATTTTTGTTCAGTATGGATAGTCAAGGATTTGTTTTGTATTATTCTACAAAGTCTTAGAAAAAGCATAGGCCTGTAGGCTATTTTCGTAAAAACATTTCAGTGTAATCCATTTGATAAACTTTTATTTCTAGATTCGATTAGTAGTCGAGTTCTAGCAATTAATAAAGTCCGGTTAAAGCTTCTTTTGACAAAGTAGAAAGAAGAAAGATGATAATATAACCAGCCAGGTGCATAGGTTAAATGATTTGCCCGATTCCTAAATAAAAGCACCAGTGCATGAACAATTGTAAAGGATGAACTGCGTAAAGATATATTTGTGGAAATATATTCATGACAAGATATTAAGTCATTTGTTGATTTTATTGGACACTGTATTGTGCCCTCATATGCCTGCCTTTATGAGTTTGAGTTTATTTATTTTTACAGGGATAGTGCACATAATCAACATTTCAGTAAAGGTGCCGGTTTTAGCCAGCCGGCTAATTTTCGAACTCAGTCCCTGGGCAGGTTATTAAAAACAATTACAATACAGACAATCAATGAGCAGTGAGCACACGTAGAGCAACATAGGACAAGCAAGACGTAGCATACAGACAGAGCAACATGGCACAAAAAGCAACAAGACAAAATCCATAAAAGCAACAAAGTGTTTCAACACCTCACAAGCTACAGACAACATGGAAAGCGGCAATACACAGCTAGGGATTATGTTCACAAATCTGATTGATCTTTAGCCATGTCTTCATGTTTTTTTGTGAAAGTATGATAGGTGGTGCAGTTATGTGTGTCTGATGGCAGTGTATTCCAGACATGGGAAGCTCTCACAGAGAAAGCAGATTTACTAAAGGTGCTTTTCCTTAAGGGAACTATACAGTCACCTCTCATGGCAGACCTTGTGGATCAGCTGCCATGTGTTTGGTTTTTCTGTTTAATAAAAATACTGAGTGGAGAGGGAGCCAGGCCATTTAGACATGCGTTGGTGTATTGCACAAGATTTTCCCAACTCAGGAGCTCATGCTATGCTCATGCAGTTATGGCTATTGGGCTTCCTATCAAGCACTTTGAGAGCCTGTTTGTAGACAGACTGAATGGGTTTTAATGTTGTACAGCAAGCTTGGGCCCAACTAGTCAAGCAGTATGTTAAGTTGGGGAGTGTCATAGATTTGAAGTACAGTTTTGCTACCTCTGTAGTCAAACAATTTTGTATAATTTGGAAATTAGCTAGGTTGAATTTGATTATTTGAATTACCTTTTTCACCTGCTTTTTAAAAGAGAGGTTGGAATCAAGTATGATGCCAAGGTACTTAAAAACAGATACCACCTGGAGCTTCTCCCCTGACACATAGACATCTGGCTCAGTAGCACCTGTTGCCCTCTTTGTAAAGAACATGCAGACAGTTTTTTTTACACATTGAGATGCAAACACGAGTCACTGAGGCACTTTGTAACCTGGACCATTACAGTGGTGAGTTCTTGTGCAGCTTGTTGTTTGCTCTTTGCATGCACATGTATCATTGTATCTGCATACATTTGAACTTCAGACCCAGTACAGACAAAAGACAGATCATTAATGCACAGGCTGAAAAGGAGGGGCCACAGTATTAACCCTTGGGGCACGTCCACATCATAGCTAAGAGTGGGTGACAGCTCATTGCTCACTCTGACATACTGAGTTCTGCATTCAAGGTATGATTTCATCCATCTTAAGGCATCGGGGGAAAGTTGAACTTGGACGATTTTGTGGTTAACAGTATCAAAAGCCTTCCTTAGGTCCGGAAACACAGCCCCAACAACGTCCCCTTTGTCCATCTTGGACTTCACATTTTCCAGAAGAAAGCAGTTGGCCGTTTCTGTGGAGTGTTTCGCTCTGAATCCAAACTGCATGGAGTGTAATGTGAAGGGGCTGTTGTTGAGGTGGGCAATCAGTTGTTCTGCTACACACTTTTCAAGAACATTCGACACCACAGGTAGTATACTAAGGGGCCTGTAGTTACTGACGTCAGCATGGTCACCCAATTTAAAGATAGCCGTTATTATGGCCGACTTCCATACCCTTGGAAACACCCCCGGACTAATAGATGTGTTGGTGACCTTAATAATGGGGCCAAGGAGTGACTCTTTGTAGTTTAAGTCCAGCCCA
The DNA here is from genome assembly GCF_036934945.1 of Oncorhynchus masou masou. Lineage (NCBI taxonomy): Eukaryota > Metazoa > Chordata > Actinopteri > Salmoniformes > Salmonidae > Oncorhynchus > Oncorhynchus masou. The sequence goes on along the minus strand of NC_088240.1, from coordinate 45,056,919 downwards.
AACACGTCTTTTGCTTTAGAGTTCTTTAGTGAGCCAATCACCTTGTTCACCTTTGACTCACAAACCTCCCTTATGATGAAGACGGGTTGAGCGTCATTTACTAGCACTGAGCCCAAGAAACCAGTGGAGGGGTTCTGTGTCAGTACCCTGACAGAGTCAATAAAGTAGGAATTGAAGGCTATTGCTATTTGGGACTGCATCCTGTGTTAGATTGTTATTCACCATTATTTCTAGTCTTTTTGCGGTGTTACTATGGTCTTTCCCTATTACCTTTTTCCGATTCTCCCAGATCAATTTAGAATTTCCCTTTGCTTCACCAATTATGTTAATAAAAATGTTTGCCTTGGCCTGTCTGATTTCTTTCATCACCTTATTTCTCAACATGGTAAACCTATATCTGTCATGCTCGAATTTGGATTTTAGGGCTGTTTTAAAGCCAATCTCGTTCTTTCATCAATTTCCTGATTTCTCCATTTAGCCAAGGAAGAGTGCTATTTTGGCCAGGATTGGATTTTGATTTTCTTTAGCAAATCATTTATTGTAGTCTGGATTGTGGATAGAAAAACCTGACTATCAGCTTCCACATCTGTATAGGACAAGAGATCATTCCAGTTAATTCCCTTAATTGCATTTTCAAAATAATTTAATTCACTCTTACATGGAACCCAAACCGGCTGCGCGCTTGAGCTATCGTGCATAAATGTATTTTGTTCCCCTACACCAAATGCCATCACAACACGAAGGTTAAATATCAAAACAAACTCTGAACCAATGACATTAATTTGGGGACAGGTTGAAAAGCATGAATCATGTATGGCAATTTAGCTAGTTAGCTTGCACTTGCTAGCTGATTTGTCCTATTTAGCTAGCTTGTTGTTTCTAGCTAATTTGTCCTGAGATATAAACACTGAGTTGTTATTTTACCTGAAATGCACAAGGTCCTCTACTCCGACAATTAATCCACACATAAAACGGTCAACCAAATCGTTTCTAGCCATCTCTTGTCCTTCCAGGCTTTTTTATCTTTGAATTTATATGGTGATTGGCATCTACACTTTCATGGTAATACCATGACAACCGGCAAAACATTTTGTCTTACCTGCTTCTATAAACCAGTGAGGAGAGGGGAGAGGCAGGACTTGTAGCGCGATCTGCGTCAGAAATAGAAAGGACTTCTATTTTAGCCCTTGGCAACGCAGACGCTCGTTGGCGCACGCACGAGCAGTGTGGATGCAATAATTGAATAACATGGATTTCTAAATGTATTTTGCGACTCTCGCACACGCGCCATGTCCGGTTAGGTATTCTTAGTTGATCCAGCTTTCTAACAGTAGAGAGGTTAAACTTGCTCTTAGAAAGCTTTCTGGCAATAAGTGTCAGATTATGATCAGATAGCCCAGTAACCATATTGAATGATTTAGTCACTCTCTCTGGTTTATACCTGAACACCAAATCAATCAGTGTTTTAGAGCAACAAGTCACCCTGGTTGGCCCTTTAACTAGCTGTGTAAGGTCAAAGGTATTAGTGATCCGTTTGAGGGTTTTCCTACAAGACTCCCATTAAGATGACCTCTTTCCCAAAATCACATTCCCTAACCATGTTATTAAACTGATAAAAAAACACACTTTGGTTGGAAGGTTGTCTATACATTCCAATAAGGGTAAAAGACATTTAGTGTAACGTTCAGGCCAATACATTCTAGTTTATTATCACATGACCACTCAATTTGTTTACATCGGATATGTTCTTTAATGTAAATCATCAGACCCCCTCCTCTTCCTTCAATCCTGTCTCTCCTGAAAACATTGTAGCCAGGCACAATCAAAGCAGCATATGGAGAGTTTTTTTATGGAGCCATGTCTCTGAAAGGCAGAGGAAGTCAAGGTTAGAGTCTGAGAAGATGTTGAATTTGATCACTTTTTGGAATGACACTAGTAGACCGTTGGGCTTAGCTCGTGGGTCCCAGATGACTCGAGAGTGATTGACACATTGAAAAAAGTTAAACTTTTCTGTGTTTTCTGATGGCTGGGTTTAGGCCGTTTTGATTAGGGGCAGTTCGGTAGCGCAATTAACAATCCCTCCCGCCTGCACTGGATGTGGGGAACTAATTAAAACAACTTGCGTACCAGAAGCAGAGTCAGGGATCGCATATAGCGACTTGGGTATGTTTGAAGAGTCAAATTCCATCCTGGAGCCGGGTGAGTCGAGAGAAACCATGGGACCATAGCACTCACCCAGTTTTGCAGTGGCGACAATCAGTGGACGAGGTCATCCACTGCTTTCCACTCCGGTGAGTATCGCTGGCTCGGTGATGTTAGGCCCAGGATTGAGTTGCACGTCCCCGGAGAGCAGGAGGGTAGTGAACAGGTAGTTTAACAGTTTCCGATAAATGTTGGACTTGTGTTTGTTACGCCTAAGCGGTTCAGTGGAATAGGGAGAGAGATAGACCTGGCCATTACTCAGAACATTATGGTATGCTGTGTACTGTCCGCTCCCGTGGAACGGTGAACCAATGTGTTTTGGTGTTGATATTCTCCGGCAGTAGATTGATTGTGTCATCCCAGCAAGGACGCACTGAGATTATCAGTAGAGCAGCTACATAACTGACAATCATGGCAATGTACTGGAGATAAAACACATAATTGCACTTTAAATCTTTGCATAAGTTACTTAGCTGGTGTCGGCGTACACCTGATGTTTTAGGTAGAATAACAGCTTTCGTAGTAGAAGTGGCACCTGCCGCACCACCCTCCCTTCCGTCTGCCATTGAACTTAAGAAGGTGTGGCTCGTGGCAGTGCCTGGTGCCCCGGAGAAGAGGGCCATGGAGAAGAGGTCCATGGCCACCCAGAAACAAACCTTGTCAATCACCTTCCCAATCAAAACCCAGCTCTTCATTTCTGATCCAATATCATTTGCTTTTTTTGTGCCCCCAGTGATAAAGACACAAGCATCCACACATTGCTTGATCTGCATGAATCAATCTGGTCTTCTCTTTATGCTTCAGGACCACAGTCAGCACACAGCTTCAGGGGTTTGTGTGAGCAAGCCCCACAAACAATTCAGTTGCACTGCACACAGTTTTCATGGCCGTTGTTTCATGTGCACCTGTCGCATAGTCTCTCTGAAGTGGTTGAATGGCATGGTCTCTCTGAAGTGGTTGAATGGCATGGTCTCTCTGACAAAATACCTATCAGACCAAATTGACTCCACATCGATGCTTTTTCCGTCGTATGCCTATCAAACATACAAGAGTGCAATAAATGCTTTGAGTTTATCCATAGAACTCCCACATACGGTTTCCTTTTCTGTGCGCATGAGCAACAGTACAATCTCTGATGTGCTGCAACATCTGCATGTCACATAAACTTCATTATTTTCTACCCAAACCGTGCCATCCCTCCCAGACTCCTGTCTCACCGTGGCAGTTGGGATCACCATCTGTCAGCTCTGTTCTGCGGCAAAGCTCAAGCATTGGATGCGGAGGCTCGAAGTCAGAATCAGAACCGATCTGAATCGGATGAAGGCTCTTCATCAGCAACGTCGATTTCAAGCTCAATATCCAATCCTGCATCCGACTCCAATTCCTCTAAATTCTGCAGCATTTGCAATGCTGTCAATGCGTCTATTTGTTTGGTTCGGCTTGCCATTGTGAACTACAAACATTGTATGTTGTACCCAGTGTCAGATTTGGATCTCAGATTTATATACCATTTCCATCCAGCCTTTCATAATAAAATAATTAGACCGGCCACAATTCTTCATAATCATTACACTGTTCTGAATTTAATCATCCTCTTCACCCTCGTCATTCAGATCAATCAAATTAAATCGCCCTCTTCACCCTCCTTATCATTTAGTTCATTGAAGTCACGTGCGCCTTGATCAATTTCTGTCTGGTTTCTAACGCCTATTCATCCATTGACAGAATAACATTTTAATTTTAAATGTATTATGTTGCTAGTTTTTGCTTATTAGCAAGAAGCAATGCTGCCACGCGAGTGGTCATGTGCTGAATGCATGGACATCACAGATATTCTTGGAAAAAGTGACATTTGGAAATAGAGCTGCACCTACTTTAATTTTGAAAGTTATTTGACAAATGTAAGTGTCATAGAAACTGCAGAGTATGCTCTTTCTGATACTATATATAAATAATTTTTCTACATGTTTTTCCTCTGACAGACTATTTGATAAAGTGATGCCTCTTTCCCTGCATCTCTCAATTACAAGATGCATTGTTTGTTTTCCCGCTCATCAACTTGGATAGAGTCAAGGATATGTTTTGCATTATTCTAAAGGCCTTACAGCAACACTTAGCATGTTCTGGTGTCTCTTACAATAAATGTGATTAGTAACAGTTACAATAAAGAAAACAATCCTGTAACAGCTTCTTTTTACAAAGTGAAATGTAAATGAGAATGGTATAAACCCGCAAGGCGCACGGTCAAATTAACAATTATTTATCTCATACAAATATTTAACTAGACAAGTCAGTTAAGAAAAAATCCCCCTTTAAATAAAGGCTGCCTTCCAAGCAATGGGAACCTCTCCAGAGAGGAGAGGCAGGTTAAAAAAGTCAGAGATGGGCTTGGCAATGAAGGGGCTGCAACCTTAAAGAAGTTAAAGGATCTAAACCATCTGACCCAGATGTTTTTTTGGGGTCAAGTTTAAGGAGCTCCTTTAGCACCTCACACTCAGTGACCGCCTGCAGGGAGAAAGTTCGTAGATGGGCAGGGGAAAAGAGGGATGGGCGTCGGGACTAGTCGCATCAGAAGGGATAGGAGATAAGGAAATGTTGGACGGGCAATGATGCATGGCTGAGTCAAATAGGAATATTGACTTAATGAAGTGGTTATTAAAGAGCTCAGCCATGTGCTCCTTGTCAGTAACAACCACATAAACATTAATGGACATGGGCAGCTGTGAGGAGGAGGGTTTAGTCTTTAGGTCTTTAACCATTTTCCAGAACTTCTTGGTTGTTAGACCCACATAGACAGAACTATTAAAGTAACTAACTTTGGCCTTCCGGATAGCTTGAGTGCACTTATTTCTCATCTGCATGAATGAGAGCCAGTTAGCCTGAGTATGCGTGTGCCGAGCCTTTCACCAAATGGAATTATTGAGGTGGAATAACTCTGCCAGATCATGGTCGAACCAGGGGCTGAACCTGTTTTTTTCCCCTCGCCGACAGAGGGAATCAAGCTGATTCTATACCAATTTACAGAGGCCAGGTCATGCAGGAAGGCTTGCTCATTAATGTTTTCTAGCAAGTGTCTATAACAAATCAGGACCGGTAATTTCACTGAGCAGCCATTATAAGCACAGGCTGTAAAATTAAATTGTTTGGGGACAGACTTTGTTTAGACAACTGAGCACTGAAGGTGTTCCTTGGTCAAGATTGCCACTCCACCACCTTTGGAAGATCTGTCTTGCCGAAAAAGGTTATAACCAGAAAGGTTAACTCCAGTGTTCAAAACACTTTCTTAATTGGGGCTAGCAACAGTAGATGGTCCAGGGTGTACATAAACATTTCCAGATATCATAAGCAGTAATACAATCGGGGCATGGCAGAGGACAGGGAGTGTTAATTGTCTATGAAATGTGAATGTGCATCAGATGGCAATAAGATCATATTGTACAGAAATGTAATCAGGTAACATGAATTAAAAGCTGGCGAGAGGTGGTTAGAATAGGATGGGAGGCCAAGAGTCTGTGTAACCAGTAGAGTCAGAATCCCGAGTGTGGGAACAAACAGCTTGTCCCATGGTTGGGTAAACAAGCAAGTTCATAGTTAACAAAGCGCACAGGAGTCGTGAAGCAAATAGTATTAAGCAGAATTAAAAATATATAATGACTTGGGGTTAGCCATTATAAGTTCAGAGTCACTCGCCCCAACAAGATAACTTGAGAGTAGCTCTGAGTCCAGTAGGCTATAAAAGTATGCGATTGAAATAAATAAATAGTAGGCCTATACTAGTTAAAGTGTTTGAGTAAGATCACATAATAAGCTTCACAAGTTAATTAGCCTACCTAAAATTCTGATCAGTCCAAAGTCTGCGGTGAGTGCGTGTGGCGGGGGTACCTGTACCAGACAGGGGGAGACGGGCCATGGCGGATGATGAACAGATCGCCAGGTGGAATCCAAGCAGCAGGCAACGGGAGAAGGTGTCACACCCGCTTGGGAGATGCTTTTGTTGGGAGGCAGATTCCTTGAGGAAAATACCTGCTAGCTAGCTAACGTAGCTAGCAAGTCTCTGTCCACCATTTCTTTTCTCTTCAGTTTCGGGAAATGGTCCTTTATGACGTCCAAAAAAAGTTGTCCTGTGGCTGTTTTATTTTGGAGATTGCAAGGAGGATATCGTCTGAGGTGATCAAAGCAACACTGTTCTTTCTTATTGAGGACATTTACAATTGAAGTGTCCTGGCTGCATTTCAGTTAATAAAATAGATGAATCAAAGGGGTACTGTGTTGTAAAGACCTCTGCACAGAGGGGGCTTCAAATGCCTCTGCATTCGGGTGGGGTAGGCTGTGAAACTCTCCTGTCATTATTAGACTTAAGGGCTTTGACGTCTCTCACTTCACACCTCAGTGCTAATTGAAGTTGTAGCCGGATCTGTTCTGTCTTAGCAAGCTTGGTAGCCTTAACTTAGCATTCAGTCCTTATAAAGTATAATATATCATTGTAATTTATTCTTGGCTATAAAAGTAGTTTCAGACTAAACACGACTCACTCAGTTGGTGTTTTCAGGTTTCTGTTGTGCTTCTTTTGTTGGTTGTTGGTTTGTCAGAGCATTAGCTATATCGTCCTTGGAAATAAGAATCTTTGGTAGTAGGAATCCTTCCATGTAATTTTGTTCAAAATCAAGTTGTAGGTTTGGAGTTTTGATTTGGAGTGAAGGTTATTTTGTGGAGGGTATTATATAACTCTAAATCTGTTTTTTTTAAAGACATGCTGAAAATGCGGGAGCCCATCTGCTCATGCGCCAGGGCATTACAGACTAGTGCTAACGCTGATAAGTAGACATCACACAAATTCAGCATTACACTATTGCTGTTCTAAGAGTGAAAACCCAGGTAAAAAGGCTTTTAATACTTTTATTGTTGTGATAAAAAAAAAATGTACAAATGAGCAGTGGAAAATACAAACATGAGAGAGATGTTAGAGATGCTTAGAGATGTTCGATCAGGTTAAAGTTTAGGCTTTTCATTTGTAAAAAAAAAAGTTGTACAAATGAGCCGTGGAAAATACAAACATTCAGAGACTTGTCCCAAAGCAACCCTTGCGTTCTCTTGGCCGTGTGCTTAGGGTTGTTGTCCTGTTGGAAGGTGAACCTTTGTCCCAGTCGGAGGTACTGCGCTCTATGGAGGAGGTTTTCAATGACCTCTCTGTACTTTTCGCTGTTAATCCACCCCTCAATCCTGACTAGTCTCCCAGTCCCTGCCACTGAAAAACATACCCACAGCATGATGCTGCCACCGCCATGCTTCACCGTAGAGATGGTGCCAGGTTCTCTCTAGACGTAAGGCTTGGCATTTAGGCCAAACTGTTCAATCTTGGTTTCATCAGACCAGAGAATGTTGTTTCTCATGGTCTAAGAGTCCTTTAGGTGATTTTGGCAACTTCCAAATATTCTATCATGTGCCTTTTACTGAGGAGGCTTCCATCTTGCCACTGCCACAAAGGCCTGATTGGTGGAGTGCTGCTGAGATGGTTGTCCTTCTGGAAGATTCTCCCAACTCCACAGATGAACTCTAGAGCTCTGTCAGTGACCATCGGGTTCTTGGTCACCTACCTGACCAAGGCCCTTCTCCCCAGATTACTCAGTCTGGCAGGGCGGCCATTTATAATGATGGATGCCACTGTGTTCTTGGGGGCCTTCAATGCTGCAGACATTGTTTGGTATCCTTCTCTAGATCTGTGCTTCGACACAATCCTATATCGGACAATTGGCTGGGTTTTTGCTCTGACATGCACTGTCTACTGTGGGACCTTATATAGAAAGGTGTGTGCCTTTTCAAATCATGTCCAATCAATTTAATTTACCACAGGTGGACCACTCAAGTTGTAGAAACATCTCAAGGATGATCAGTGGAAACAGGATGCACCTGAGCTCAAATTTGAGTCTCATAGCAAAGGGTCTAAGTATGTGCAACAAAATTTAAAAAAACATTTTTTTTCTTTGGAAATATGGGGTATTGTGTGTAGATTGATGAGGAAACAAAATAACAAAATATAGAAAAAGTCAAGAGGTCTGAACACTTTCCGAATGGAATGTAATGTTTGGGGAAAATCAGTACAGCACATTACTGAGTACCACTCTCCATATTTTCATGCATAGTGGTGGCTGTAATATTTTATGGGTACTCTTGTAATTGTTAAGGACTGGGAGTTTTTGAGGATAAAAAAGAAACGTAATGAAGCTAATCGCATAAAAAATCATTGAAGGAAACCTCGTTCAGTCTGCTTTCCACAGACACTGGGAGATTAAGTCACCTTTCAACAGGACAATAGCCTAAGACACAAGGCCAAATCTACACTGGAGTTGTTTACCAAGAAGACAGTGAATGTACCGGAGTTGCCGAGTTCCAGTTTTGACTTAAATCTTTGTGAAGACTTAAATGGTTGTCTGGCAATGATCAACATCCAATTTGACAGAGTTTGAAGAATTTAATGAATAATGGACATATATTGTACAGTCCAGTAGTGCATTAACCTTAGAGATTTACACTGAAAGACTGGGCAAGTCTTTGTTCCTGCACTCCCTGGGGACAAGTTGAATATTGCAAAGCTGTTTGTTGAAGGTCTTAATTACTCCACTAGATGGAGACAGTATCATTGTACAGTGCCTAGAGAAAGTATCCACACCCATTGACTCATTTTGTTTGGTTACAGCCTGAATTTAAAATTGATTAATTTTAGATTTTGTGTCACTGGCCTACACACAATATCCCATGATGTCAAAATGTAATTGTTTTTAGAAGTTTTTACAAATATATTGAATATGAAAAGTTTTTTAACCCCTTTGTTATGGCAAGCCTAAATCCATTCAGGAGTAAACATTTGCTTAAGTCCCATAATAAGTTGCATGGACTCACTCTGTGTGCAATAATAGTGTTTAACATGATTTTTAAAGAACTACCTCATCTCTGTACCTCACACATACAATTATCTGTAACTATCTCAGATTCAACCACAAAGACCAGGGAGGTTTTCCAAGTGTACTTATTGGTAGATAGGTAAAGCAAAAACACAGGCATTGAATATCCCTTTGAGCTTGGTGAAGTTATTAATTACACTTTGGGATGTTGTATCAATACACCCAGTCACTACAGAAAATACAGGCGTCCTTCATAACTCAGTTGCCGGAGAGGAAGGAAACGGCACAGGCATTTAATACCATTTAAACCCTTTGAAGGTTTATATTCAGGTGGTCATAACTTTTGCCTTTCTTTCTGTCTTTCTTTCTTTTGTTTTCCAGACCAGGGTGGATCTAGAGGCGAGAAGGGCGACAGAGGAGAGAAAGGAGACAGAGGTCCTATTGGTTCAAAGGGTGATTCTGGTTCCGATTCAGGCACGCGAGGAGGGGCACGTGGAGAGAAGGTGCGGACTTATAGAATCAATCTTAAACTACTAAAATGCCTGACAACACATTTAAACAGTGGTCTATATATCAACGTTAGTACATCAAGTAGTTAATATCCAGATAGTGAAGTGAATACAGAATATACTGTATGTATTCTTTCTTAAGCATATATTCTCAATGCTCAATGTCACAACACGTGCTAGTGTTTTTTTTAAATAACTCATACAGGCCTGCATCCATACAAACTAAAATTGTATGGCAATTTGCAAATACACCTGAGTATTCAAAACATTAAGAAAACCTGCTCTTTCCATGACATAGACTGACCAGGTGAAAGCTATGATCCCTTACAGATGTCACTTGTTCTATCCACTTCAATGGAGATGCGCGCAACTCAATATTAGGAAGGTCTTTGGTATACTCAAATGCTAACTTGTTCTTTTCTCTGCGGTGTGGTTTTTCCTGCAGGGAGTGCTTGGAGAAAAGGGAATGAAGGTATGTTCAAATGATCTATTCTTGTAACGTTGTGCTCCAAGTACTGTTGAATGCTTCTGCAAGTTTATTATTTATTGTCTGGACGAAGACGTTCAGGTCGAAACATTGCATAATATTGCACAAGCATTCGACAGAGATTGGAATTCTGTCTATCTATTTATCTATCAACGTTTTCATACCTCATGATTTTTTTTCCACATTTTGTTGTTATAGACTGAATTTAAAATGGATTAAACTGTGATTTATTTTTGTCACTGGCCTACATACAATACCCCATAATGAAATGGTGAAATGCCTTGAGTCAATAAGTATTTAACCCTTTTGTTATGGCAAGCCTAAATACGTTTCAGGAGTAAAAATGTGCTTAATGAGTCACATAATAATTAGCATTGACTCTGTATGCAATAACAGTGTTTTTAGGGCTACCTCATCTCTGTACCCCACACATACAATTACCAGGAAGGTTTTCATATGCCTTGCAAAAAACGGAACCTGTTGGTAGATGGGTAAATAAGAAGAAAAAAAGCAGACATTGAATATCCTTTTAAGCATGGTGAAGTTATTAATTACACTTTGGATGGTGTATCAATACACCCAGTCATTACGAAGTTAAAGGCGTCCTTCCTAACTCAGTTGCTGAGGAGGAAGGAAAGCGCTCAATGGTTTCACCATGAGGCCAATGGCGGAGCCATTTCTGCATAGTGCATTTTTAAGGAATGGGTAGTTTTACAGGATAAGAAAAGAAACTGATTGGAGCTAAGCACAAGCAAAATTCTAGTTCAGTCTGCTTTCCACCAGACACTTGGAGATGAATTCACCTTTCAGCAGGACAATAACCTAAAACACAAGGCCAAATCTACACTGGAGTTACCAAGAATACCGTGAATGTTCCTGAGTGGCCGAGTTATAGTTATGACTTAAATCTACTTGAAAAGGTGATTCTAACATGTATTGACTCAGGGGTGTGTATACTTGTGTGAATTGGCAAACATTCCTAAACATGTTTGCACTTTGTCGTTATGGGGTATTGTTTGTAAATGGGTCATAAAGAACATCTACTTCATCCATTTTGAATTCAGGCTGTAACACAACAAAATGTGGAACAAGTCAAAGGGTATAAAACTTTCTGACTTTACATTTTGTACCTTGAATGTGAAAGTTACTGGATGTGAGACAACACTACTTTTTAAACTCCAAATAAACACATAATAATGAATGGCACTCCAGATGCCTTGTTCATGTGCCAGTCTTTTGTCTTGTAACCAAAAAGCATTTTATTATCAGTCTCCCCCATAACTTTTTAAATAGCCTCATTTATAATCAGTCAATGCACTTTGATCAAGATGGCGTGACTGAAAGAAGCACTCTCCTCCCCCTGTACTTAAATATATTTCTCAGATTAGTGTAGACTCTATTAACTACTGTTATGGGATTGTCAAAGCCTTTCTGTTCAGTTAATTTTAACTCGGTCATCCATTGCTTGATTTGGAAGCAAATTGCCAATTTTTCACATCATATACAGTGGGGCAAAAAAGTGTTTAGTCAGTTTAAGTTCTCCCACATAAAAATATGAGAGAGGCCTGTAATTTTCATCATAGGTACTCTTCAACTATGACAGACAAAATGAGAAAAATAATCCAGAAAATCACATTGTAGAATTTTTAATAATAAGTATTTAGTCAACTACAAACAAGCAAGATATCTGGCTCTCACAGACCTGTAACTTATTTTTTTAAGAGGCTCCTCTGTCCGCCACTAGTTACCTGTATTAATGACACCTGTTTAAACTTGTTATCAGAATAAAAGACACCTGTCCACAACCTCAAACAGTCACACTCCAAACTCCACTATGGCAAAGAGCTGTCAAAGGACACCAGAAACAAAATTGTAGACCTGCACCAGGCTGGGAAGACTGAATCTGCAATAGATAAGCAGCTTGGTTTGAAGAAATCAACTGTGGGAGCAATTATTAGGAAATGGAAGACCACTGATAATCTCCCTCGATCTGGGGCTCCACGCAAGATCTCACACCGTGGGGTCAAAATTATTACAAGAACGGTGAGCAAAACTCCCAGAACCACACGGGGGGACCTAGTGAATGACCTGCAGAGAGCTGGGAACAAAGTAACAAAGCCTACCATCAGTAACACACTACGCCGCCAGGGACTGAAATCCTGCAGTGCCAGACGTGTCCCCCTGCTTAAGCCAGTACATGTCCAGGCCCGTCTGAAGTTTGCTAGAGAGCATTTGGATGATCCAGAAGAAGATTGGGAGAATGTCAGATGAAACCAAAATAGAACTTTTTGGTAAAAACTCAACTCATCGTGTTTGGAGGACAAAGAATGCGGAGTTGCATCCAAAGAACACCATACCTACTGTGAAGCATGGGGGTGGAAACAACATCCTTTGGGGCTGTTTTTCTGCAAAGGGACCAGGACGACTGATCCGTGTAAAGGAAAGAATGAATGGGGCCATGTATCGTGAGATTTTGAGTGAAAACCTCCTTCCATCAGCAAGGGTATTGAAGATGAAACGTGGCTGGGTCTTTCAGCATGACAATGATCCCAAACACACCGCCCGGGCAACGAAGGAGTGGCTTCGTAAGAAGCATTTCAAGGTCCTCCAGTGGCCTAGCCAGTCTCCAGATCTCAACCCCATAGAAAATCTTTGGAGGGAGTTGAAAGTCCGTGTTGCCCAGCAACAGCCCCAAAACATCACTGCTCTAGGGGAGATCTGCATGGAGGAATGGGCCAAAATACCAGCAACAGTGTGTGAAAACCTTGTGAAGACTTATAGAAAACGTTTGACCTCTGTCATTGCCAACAAAGGGTATATAACAAAGTATTGAGAAACTTTTGTTATTGACCAAATACTTAATTTCCACCATAATTTGCAAATAAATTCATTAAAAATACTACAATGTGATTTTCTGTATTTTTTTTCTCATTTTGTACCTAGTTGAAGTGTACCTATGATGAAAATTACAGGCCTCATCTTTTTAAGTGGGAGAACTTGCACAATTGGTGGCTGACTAAATACTATTTTGCCCCACTATGTTAAAATTAATTCACCACCTGAACTGAGACAAATTGTCACTCCCACTATCATCATCAGTTTTTGGGAAAGTCACATTTACACAATGGTATGTGTAGCATGATGTACGAATTATAATACACATAATGCTATGTACAACACATGCAGTTTTGTTCCTGAAGCTAACATAATGGTTTTCTGTCTCCATACCAATACGGTATTCTTTGGAAACAACATAGATGTATAACTTTTTGAGTGTCCTGTTGTCTACATAGGGAAAAGCAGGCTTTGGCTACCCCGGCTCGAAGGGTGACCCCGGCCCCGCTGGTCCCCCCGGACCACCCGGCCTCCCAGGGCCAGCAGCAGAGGTGGTATCACGTGGCGACGGCTCCGTGGTTCAGACAGTGGCGGGTCCAAGAGGACCATCTGGGCCTCCTGGTGCCTCCGGCCCTGAGGGACCCGCAGGAGCTGACGGAGAGCCTGTGAGTTGGCTTCCGTTCCCATCCACCTCCATACCAGTAGAGCAGGGGTCAACCCCCATCATATTTTGCCCCAAAAAAGTTGAGTTTGAACCAGGCGAGGCAGTCATTTGAGAAACCAAGTCTGCCAATAAGAATGTGGTGATTGACAGAGTCGAAAGCCTTGGCCAGGTCGATGAAGATGGCTGCACAGTATTGTGTTTTATCGATGGTTATGATATTGTTTCGGACCTTGAGCTTGGCTGACGTGCACCCATGACCAGCTCGGAAACCACATTGTATATCGGAAAAGGTATGGTGGGATTTGAAATGGTCTGTGATCTGTTTGTTAACCTGGCTTTCAAAGACTTTCGAAAACCAGGGTAGGAAAGATATAGGTCTGTAACAGTTTGGGTCTAGAGTGTCTCCCCCTTTGAAGAGGGGGATGACCACGGAAAATATCCAATCTGTAGGGATCTCAGATGATACGAAAGAGAGGTTGAACAGGCTAGTGATAGGGGTTGCAACAGTTGCGGCAGATAATTTTAGAAAGAGGGTCCAGATTGTCTAATCCATTTGATTTGTATGGGTCCAGATTTTGCAGCTCTTTCAGAACATCAGCTTTCTGGATTTGGGTGAAGGAGAAATGGGGGGGTGCAGAGCTATTGGCCGGAGTAGGGGGTGTAGCCAGGTGGAAAGCATTGCCAGCCGTAGAAAAATTATTTTTGAAATTCTCGATTATCGTAGGCTTATCGGTGGTGACAGTGTTTCCTAGCCTCAGTGCAGTGGGCAGCTGGGAGGAGGTGCTCTTATTCTCCATGGACTTCAGTGTCCCAGAACTTTTTGGAGTTTGTGCTACAGGATGCAAATTTCTGTTTGAAAAAGCTAGCCTTTGCTTTCCTAACTACCTCTGTATATTGGTTCCTAATTTCCCTGAAAAGTTGCATATCACGGGGGCTATTCGATACCAATGCAGTATGCCACATGATGTTTTTGTGCTGGTCAAAGGCAGCCAAGTCTGGAGTGATCCAAGGGCTATATCTGTTCTTAGTTCTAAATTTTTTGATTGGGGCATGCTTATTTAAGATGGTAAGGAAAGCACTTTTAAAGAATAACCAGGCATCCTCTACTGATGGAATGAGGTCAATATCCATCCAGGATACCTGGGCCAGGTCGATTAGAAAGGCCTGCTGGCTATTTTAGGGAGTGTTTGACAGTGATGAGGGGTGGTCGTTTGACCGCGTATCCATTACGGATGCAGGCAATGAGGCAGTGATCATTGAGATCCTGGTTGAAGACAGCAGAGGTGTTTTTAGAATGCAGGTTAGTCAGGATGATATCTATGAGGGTGCCCGTGTTTACGGATTTAGTGTTGTAGGGTAGTTTCCTTGATAATTTGTGTGAGATTGAGGGCAACTATCTTAGATTGTAGGATGTCCTGGGTGTTAAGCATATCCCAGTTTAGGCCACCTAACAGTACAATCTATACAAACTAAATTGGGAGGGGCAATTAATTCACATATGGTGTCCAGGGCAAAGCTGGGAGCTGAGGGGGTCTATAACAAGCAGCAACAGTGGGAGACTTATTTCTGGAAAGGTGGATTTTTAAAAGTAGAAGCTCCAACTGTTTGGGACCTGGATAGCATGACAGAACTCTGTCATAAGATTGCAACTCCACCCCCTTTGGCAGTTCTATCGTGGGGATGGAAATGCCTTCCTAAGCCAGGATTCAGCCACTGCTAGGACATTAGGGTTGGCGGAATGTGCTAAAGCAGTGAATAAAAACAAACTTAGGGAGGAGGCTTCTGATAACATGTATGAAACCAAGGCTTTTACAGTTACAGGAGTCAACAAATGATAGCGCCTGGGGAATAGGAGTGGAACTGTGGGCTACAGGGCCTGGGTTAACCTCTACATCACCAGAGGAACAGAGGAGGAGTAGGATAAGGGTACGGCTAAAGACTATAAGAACTGGTCATCTAGTGCGTTGGGGATAGAGAATAAAAGGAGCAGATTTCTGGATGTGGTAGAATAGATTCAAGGCATAATGTACAGACAAGGATATGGTAGGATGTGAGTACAGTGGAGGTGAACCTTGTGTGATGATGAGAGGTTTTGTCTCTGGAGGCACCAGTTAAGCCAGGTGAGGTCTGCACGTGTGTGGGGTGGGACAAAAGAGCTATCTAAGTAATTTTGAGTGGGACTAAGGGTTCTACAGTGAAATAAAACAATAAGATCTAGCCAAGACAGCAGTAGACAAGGCATGGGTAGCCTAGTGGTTAGAGCGTTGGACTAGTAACCGGAAGGTTGCAAGTTCAAACCCCCGAGCTGACAAAGTACAAATCTGTCGTTCTGCCCCTGAACAGGCAGTTAACCCACTGTTCCTAGTACGTCATTGAAAATAAGAATTTGTTCTTAACTGACTTGCCTAGTAAAAATAAAAGGTAAAATTAAAATTAAAAATATTGACATTAGAGAGAGACATAAAGCAATCACAGGTGTTGATCAGGAGAGCTAAGACAACAACGGGTAAATGGCGATAAATGGACAGAACAGGTCAGTTAGGTACATACAGAACCTGAGTTCGAGGCTGGGGCCAACAGGTAAACAAAATGAGGTACCGTGTTATTGAAACAGTCCAGGGGGCATCAGCTGTGTAGCCGAGTGATCATAGGGTCAAAAGAGCAGCAATGGGTGATTCTGGGTGACGTTCCGTTGTCACTGCTACGCTAGGCGAGCAGGGGACACAGCGTTCAGAAAAGCTAACGGGCCGGTATATTTAGTTGATAGAAAGTGAGATTAAGATATGTACGAAAAAGACCGGCTATTTACACGGGTTAAGACACAGGATAAGACAAAGACAAATATACACATCCTGCTGCTACGCCATCTTGGTCTTGTTATAGGATACCTCCTTTTCAACAAGTCAGTTAGACAAATTTCTGCCATACTAGAGCCCCCCCCCCCCCCGACAACTGCAAGTGCTGTTATTGTGAATTGGAAACCTCTAGGAGCAACAATGGCTCAGCCGCGAAGTGGTAGGCCACACAACCTCACGGAATGGGACCGCAGAAGTGCGTAGCGCGCATCTGTCCTCAGGTGCAACACTCACTACTGAGTTCCAAACTGCCTCTGGAAGCAACATCGGCACACAAACTGGTCTGTGGCTGTTTTTCATGGTTCGGGCTCGGCTTCTTAATTCCAGTGGAGGGAAATCTTAGCCCTCCAGCATACAATGACATTCTAGAAGATTCTGTGCTTCCAACTTTGTGGCAACAGTTTGGGGAAGACCCCTTTGGGGGCATGACAATGCCCCCGTGCACAAAGCGAGGTCCATAAAGAAATGGTTTGTCGATCAGTGTGGAAGAACTTGACTGGCCTGCACAGAGCCCTGACCTCAACCCCATTGAATACCATTGGGATGAATTGGAATGCCGACTGCAAACCAGGCCTAATCGCCCAACATCAGTGCCCGACTTTACTAATGCTCTTTTGGCTGAATGGAAGCAAGTCCCAGCAGCAATCTTATAACATCTAGTGGAAAGCCTTCCTAGAAGAGTGGAGGCTGGTTTATCAGCAAATGGGGGACCAACCCATAATAATGGCCATGACTTTGGAATGAGATGTTCATGGAGCAGGTGTCCACAAACTATTTGCCATGTGGTGTACCTTAAAAAATAAAAAATAAAGTAAGGGTGTGGATCAGTCAGTTTCTGGTTGATCAGCATTTGCCTCATGCAGCACGACACATCTCCTTCGCATAGAGTTGATCAGGCTGTTGATTGTGGTCTGTGCCGGAGGGGAGGGGGGAGAGCCTAATTAATTAATTACAATTTATTGATTTCTTTATATGAAATGTGACTCAGTAAAGTCTTTGACATTCTTGCATGTTGCGTTTATCTTTTTGTTCAGTGTCGTTTAAAAGCTTTGAAGGATAAGAGAACAATACACTTTTCAGTGAGAAAATTTCACTTAAAAAAATAAGAAAAACAGACTTCTGTTATCAAAGACACTTGTGTTTATTTTAAGGAGAACAAGACGACTTAGCCTAAATTTGAACACCACCTCAGAAGCTTCGGCATCTTCCTAATTAGAGAATTAGGGCCTTTCACAGCCCAGCTCTTTCAATGCATTGTGGAAAAAGCATGCATTGTATGCTACTAGATGAAGAGCTGAAGTGAGTATAACATCCTGGTATTTAAACCATACTCTGTTTCCGAAATGTCACATACTCTACCATTAAACATCCTATTTTCGCATACTGAGAATGTGGTCATGCGTGATTGCGTCTTTTGCCGCTATTCATTAATTTCAGTAGCACTTCCCCTTACCTAATTAATCAGCTGTTGTCAAAGCCGAAATGAGTGTGACATCCGGCATTTAAAGTATACTACATTTTCTAAATGTTGCATTCTATCGAAATTTCCATTTTTTCCGTATACTCAAACAGCCTACTATTTAGGACACAAGTATGGGTATTCGGACCCTGCCACTGAGTCTCTGACAAAGTTCACAGATAAAGTACATAGCAAAAAATTATAGGTTTCTAAATACTGTATGTCATGACCAAGTAAGCTAATATTAGCTAGCTAGTTCACTTACTTGCTGAAGTTAGCCTAATGTTGTTAGCTAACCTTGGTTACTTGCATGGCTTGTAGCTAACTTAGCTGCAAGGATGGCTTGCTAATATTAGCATGCTATACAACTAGGCAAATGCTAACATATGTTAGTTGGACTATTAGATAGCTAGCTATAATAGCTCCTAAAGCCGTCCATAGTGAAATGTTTCATCATTCACAGCTAGCTAGTTATCTTACCTCTACAATGTTTCCAGTGGTGTAAAGTACTTAATAAAAAATACTTGAAAGTACTATTTAAGTAGTTTTTGGGGATATCTGTACTTTGCTATTTATATTTTTTACTATGTTTACTTCACAACATTCCTAAAGAAAAGTGTATTTTTTACTATTTATTTCCCCTGACACCCAAAAGTACTCATTGCATTTTGAATGCTTAGCAGGACAGGAAAATTGTCTATTTCACACCCTTATCAAGAGAACATCCCTGGTCATCCCTACTGCTTCTAATCTGGCAGAATCACTAAACACATGCTTAGTTTCTAAATGATGTGTAAGAGCGTGCCCCTGGCTATTCGTAAATAAAAAATAAAAACAATTTCAAATTAATGCTGTCTGGTTTGCTTAATATAAGCAATTTGAAATGATTTATACTTGTTTTTGTACTTTTGATACTTATGTATATTTTAGCAATTATATTTATGTTGTATACTTAAGTATATATAAAACCAAGTACTTTTAGTCTTTTACTCAAGTGAATTTTATTGGGTGACTTTCACTTTTACTTGAGTCATTTTCTATTTAGATATCTTTACTTTTGGGTACTTTTTACACCACTGAATGTTTCCTCAAGCTCGAGGCAGAGTTTCTGTAGGCTGCCACCTCCAACATCCGGGATAAGCAAAGCTTGCATTACCTTTCCTGGGCTTGAAGGAGAACTGGTCACAGTCTCCTCCGTCACCATTGTTTTCACACGCATCGCTTTAATTTCCTTTCTTTCACAATACATCTTGAACTAAATTATGTTATTTTTTGAAAATCCTCCGACCATCATCGTTCAGTTTGTATGCACAGCTTGATTTGATTGGCCTGTTTTTGTGCAATGCATGTATTTTGGGGGGTTTGGTCACTGACAAAATTAAGATGAGCAGGGACTTTCCCAAACTTTCTGTGCACTCATGAACTACTATTATGGATAGCCTACAAAATTGTATTCTGTAAAGGATGGTTTTAAAAAGGTAACGATGTAAAATACTTCATTCAAAACACAAAACTGCAGGAACTAAGGTTGCTGTGGGTGCTGCAGCACCCCGTGGTAAATAAAATAGAATAAAAAGTTATTAAAATAAATAATTACAAAAATACTAAAATATAGAAATGTCACTTATTATTAATGTTTATATTTTGGCATACCCAAATTGCCTACTATTTAGAAATGCAATTATAGGTGTTCTTATATGGCTATGGAGTTGAAAGGGTTAACAAGAGATTGCCTGGAGATAAAACAGTGACAAACAGTGGATGCAATTGGCCCGTCGTGTCTTCAAGTTTTAAATCTTTTCCTTTTTGATTAGTAGCCATTTAATTTTGTTTTATTTTCCTCTTCTTCACAGGGTGATCCAGGTGAAGATGGATCTCAAGTAGGTTGACAAATTAATGTACTTTGAAAGCTACCATTTAATGGATAACTAGTGGTGCAGTGAGGATGGTTTGTCTAAAGGTCAAGTATTTGCATGGCTCAAGTTGCTAGTCTGCTCTGTCTCTTACCCAGGGGCCTGTTGGACCACCAGGCTTCCCTGGAATCCCAGGAGACCCCGGGCTCAAAGGAGAGAAGGTACTATATTCTGTCATGGCATTGTTGTATTGAGAAGCTGTTATTGTGTGGCTTGGTCCCAGATCTGTTTGTTCTGTATATCCAACTGTTATGGTTGTTTGGCATGACACTGAACATAGGACTTGGCAAGACAACACAAACAGATAATGTGTGTCTGCCCCACAGGGTGACCGTGGTGAGGGCCAGCCAGGCCCCAGGGGACCTCCAGGGCCCCCCGGACAACCAGCGCCAACCAGACACGACCGGCCAGTGAGTCTACATTGACCCCAGTCATTTTATCGAAAGTCCTAGTTTTGTATTTTCTACAAACAATTTGCAGATAGCAAAGGACCCTGAAGCAACCACCACAACAGGGTTGTTGATACCAAAATGTTCAGTTGCGATCGGCAAATCATATTTTAGCTAAATTCTTTCAAATGGGGAGAAGGTGTCAGCAGAGCTACAGTAGATACATATGACCTGTATGTAATTGCAAGGTAAACACCATGGAGCATGATGACTTCTATTATGTGTCTGAGCTAGTTCACCTTCTTTGTTTTAGACCTTTGCAGACATGGAGGGCTCTGGGTTCCCTGACTTGGAGACACTTCGGGTAAGTCCACTTCTCTCACACTGGTTCATCCGCAGTTGTTAGGTGATGCCCTTAGATAGACACTGATCTTGGGTCAGTTTTGCATCCCCCCACCCTAATGGTTACAATTTGGATATTTGGATATGGAGAAGGGAAGCTGATTCTAGATCTGCACCTAGGGGAAACTTCACCCCGAAGCGGTGTTAGTGCTCCACTACGCGTGTATAAACAACCCCAAACCCAGTACAGATTTATGTTTTATGTATTCCTCTGACCAAACATCCAACTCGAACGTACAGCGTCCTACCTCAAAGTGGAATGCGACTTAAGCTGTGAAATTAATTTGAAGGAAGTAGCAACTTGGAAAGGCATTAATTTACTCAACCAATATCAAGCAGAAAGCATTCCTTCCTGTATTTCATCGCAAGCTATGATTTGTTACAGTATGTTTCTTTTAAGATATGTTGTCCTTACTAGGATTACTAGGGTACCTACTTGGGTTTGTTGACATTTGTGAGCAGTTTCCTAAAAAAATATATATATTTACCTTTTATTTTACAAAGTTGACTGAGATTTGGACATTCTCTTTTGCAGCAACAAACTGCGGGAACAGTTGTTTGGGGGGGGGGTGAATGGGCTAAAATTATGTGCACAATAATCATGATGTATTTTCTGGGGGCGGTAGGGACTGCCTGGTTTGCCTGGCCCTCCTGGCCTCCCCGGGGCCCCTGGTACCTCTGTTGTTGGGACAGGGGTCTCTGGCTTATTTGGCCCCAAAGGTCCCCCAGGACAGGATGGTGCTCCTGGTCAACCGGTAGGTCCTCAGGAAATGCACCCTTCTCTCCATTCTTTTGCCTTTCATCTAACATACCACAATGCAACCATAATAGTCATAAGCATTTGACTGTGTTTTTATCCGTAATTATTTAGAATGGATGTACTGTGCTTTATCATAATGTAAGAAGGAAGGTGACCTCTGCAGTGAAATACCTGCTTTGTGCACTGCTGATACAGTGCGCAAAGTGTAATGATTATGATTATTGTGATGATTAAGTTAATTAGCGTGACATTAAGTCGTAAACCTGCGCTTTTTAGGGTTTACACGGCCTGCCTGGTGCTGATGGTCGCCCAGGATCTGCAGGGGCCAGGGGAGAGAAGGTGAGACTGAAAAAAACCTGAGTGATTCTAATGATCTAGTTCTTTACATCTCTTCATGGCCTCTTGTGTCATTACCGAATGGCATCATTGATTGTTTTATGAAGAGCAATACCTATGGGAATTGAATGGGACCAGTTTATCACCTCTATGTTCCTAATCTACAGGGTGATCCAGGTGAACTCGGTCTTCCAGGAGCAGTCGGAGCGAAGGTGGGCACCGAGCCTTTTACTTTACTTTATTCAATCAAATACGCTATTGAAAACACAGAAGTCAGATTTGTAAATAAACTTAATGGCCTATTGAAAGGTTCGAGGTTTATGTACAGTACTCTGCAAGGGCTCAATCTTGCCTCTCTTTCTCATGCAAAGCTTCTACTTGTACCTTCCTAGCTATCTCTCCAACCTGTTCTCTTATGTCATTGTCCTCTCATACACCTGCCAATCTACAGGAGGTGCCAGGTCACCAGCATGGCAGAGTGGACTTTCTGTGTCTCTAGGGCAAGGTTGTGTTCATTAGGAACCAAACAGACTGAAACAGGGAGGGGCTATTTTGACTTCTCTTGCAAAACCTTTTATATTGTTTTCTGTGGCGTGCCCTGATGAACACGACCCACGTCTCCTGCTCCCAGTCCCCCTGAGAGTTACTGGTTAGTGCTGGGTTGGAACAAATGCCTTCACACCTAGTAGCTCTCCAGGACCAGAGTTGGCAATCCATTTGGCATATGTGTATGAACTTTAAGTTATGTTTCAGGCTAGGGGACTATATTTCAACTGTTCCATATCTGCAGTTGGTCAGTTTCTCATAATGTTGCTTACGTTGCCCTACAATGTGATTAATACCTGTGTGAAGTGGGTCCAACTGGTAGTGTGTGGATTGGATCTTATTATTTGTATATTGCTGACAATGGATGCCTGCTCAGGTGCAGCACTAACGCCAACGAGTGGAACAATATCTCATCAATATGATAATTACTCTCTTTGAATCTTCACATTCCACAGGGTGCACAGGGATTGAATGGCATTCCCGGTCAACCAGGACAGGGTGGATTGGCTGGCCTCCCTGGACCAATGGGACCACTGGGACAACCCGGGCCACCAGGACCCCCCGGACAAAGCTATCGTGTTGGTTTTGTGAGTATCCACCAGGGACGGGTTTACCCATCGCAATGGTCTTAACGATGCATGATTACTAATGCTGTGTTTCATAGTAGTTTTATAGTATTGGCAGTTTTGCTTGTGAAAATATATGTAATAGGTGCCCTGTTGTAAACTAATTCTGCATTAACATTCAGTTACATTTTATTGATTAGTTTGAGTACAAAAATATTTTTGGGTAACCTTAGTAGGCTATTTGAACATTAATTGGGGTGTCATGAGTGGTTATGGAAATGCCCGTTATCCTGGTTGTATTAGGGACGAAGGAATGAGATTCGCACACATAACTCTGACTTTAGTGTTATTGTGGGTTGATGTCAATGTCAGTGCGAATCTAAAGTTAGGATTCGGCCTTTAGAGACTTAGTCTTTCTCTCTATCTCGGTGTGTGTAAAGGATGACATGGAAGGCTCTGGCGTGGGAGTGGCCAATGGGGTTCCTGGAGCCAGAGGGCCAGAGGGGCAACAGGTGGGTACCCCACCTCTTCAAGGAATACCTAGGATAGGATAAGTAATCCTTCTCACCACCCCCC
The DNA here is from genome assembly GCF_036934945.1 of Oncorhynchus masou masou. Lineage (NCBI taxonomy): Eukaryota > Metazoa > Chordata > Actinopteri > Salmoniformes > Salmonidae > Oncorhynchus > Oncorhynchus masou. The sequence continues at coordinate 45,033,521 of NC_088240.1, read as the reverse complement.
CCCCCCCTTAATGATTTAGATGCACTATTGTAAAGTGGCTGTTCCACTGGATGTCAGAAGGTGAATTCACCAATTTGTAAGTCGCTCTGGATAAGAGCGTCTGCTAAATGACTTAAATGTAAATGTAATGTATCCTCTGCAGCAGGCTTTCATTTTTTGATCCATTGTAGGAATTTGGCCATTTTCATAGATTTTCTTACTGATTCTGATTTCTTTCTGTTCACTTTCAGGGTCCTCCTGGCATCCCTGGCCTACCAGTAAGAGCTTTTCTTTGGTTGAATTTCATATGATTTTATCAAGAAATAAATATTGTTTTGACATAACAACACATTGCAAGCCATCTCAATATTGTATCATGAATTCTTCTTTTGTGATCAGTTTCAATTTAACGTAGGGCTTGTATTTTTAGGGCAGATCTGGTTTCCCTGGTATTCCTGGTGAGAAGGGAAGTGAAGGACCACAGGGAAGCGATGGCCGACCAGGGTTGGACGGTTTCCCTGGTCCTAATGTATGTCCGAACCTTATTCCACACTCCCACCTCACAATATCTACATAAGGGTTCTAACTCATGTAGTTAACAACAACTCAGGTTTTGGCAATCTTCTGGGTGTGCAGGGTTTTGCGCCAGCGCAACACGAACACATCTGCTCCAGACTGAAGGTCATGATTAGTTGATTGCATGCTGGTGTGTAGTGCAGCTGGCCTGAAATTGAAAGCCTGTCTAGTGTTCTTGACAGCAATTTTTTTTTTAATAATAATAATAAGGGGGGGGGGATTTTCAGCAAAAAAATAAAGTTCCCTTTTTCAGGACCCTGTCTTTCAAAGATAATTTGTAAAAATCCAAATAACTTCACAGATCTTCATTGTAAAGGGTTTTAACACTGTTTCCCATGCTTGTTCAATGAACCATAAACAATTAATGAACATGCACATGTGGAACGGTCGTTAAGACACTAACAGCTTACAGTCGGTAGGCAATTAAGGTCACAGTTATGAAAACTTAGGACACTAAAGAGGCCTTTCTATGTTCTCTGAAAAACACCAAAAGAAAGATGCTCCCTGCTCATGGTCCCTGCTCATCAGCATGAACGTGCATTAGGCATGCTGCAAGGAGCCATAAGGACTGCAGATGTGGCCAGGGCAATACATTGCAATGTCCATACTATGAGACGCCTAAGACAGCACTACAGGGAGACAGGACGGACAGCTGATCGTCCTCGAAGTGGCAGACCACGTGTAACAACACCTGCACAGGATTAGTACATCTGAACATCACACCTGCGGGACAGGTACAGGATGGCAACAACAACTGCCCGAGTGACACCAGGAATGCACAATCCCTCCATCAGTGTTCAGACTGTCCGCAATAGGCTGAGAGAGGCTGGACTGAGGGCTTGTAGGCCTGTTGTAAGGCAGGTCCTCACCAGACATCACCCGCAACAGCGTTGCCTATGGGCACAAACCCACCGCCGCTGGACCAGAGAGGACTGACAAAAAGTGCTCTTCACTGACGAGTCGCAGTTTTGTCTCACCAGGGGTGATGGTCGGATTTCCTTCTTCGAAGGAATGAGCATTACACCGAGGCCTGTACTCTAGAGCGGAATCGATTTGGAGGTGGAGGGTCCGTCATGGTCTGGGGTGGTGTGTCACAGCATCATCGGACTGAGCTTGTTGTCATTGCAGGCAACCTCAACGATGTGTGTTACAGGGAAGGCATCCTCCTCCCTCATGTGGTACCCTTTCTGCAGGCTCATCCTGACATGACCTTCCAGCATGACAATGCCACCAGCCATACTGCTCGTTCTGTGCATGATTTCCTGCAAGACAGGAATATCAGTGTTCTGCCATGGCCAGCGAAGAGCCCGGATCTCAATCCCATTGAGCACATTTGGGACCTGTTGGATCGGATGGTGAGGGCTAGGGCCATTCCCCCCAGAAATGTCCAGGAACTTGCAGGTGCCTTGGTGGAAGAGTGAGGTAACATCTTACAGCAAGAACTGGCAAATCTGGTGCAGTCCATGATGAGGAGATGCACTGCAGTAGTTATTGCAGCTGGTGGCCACACCAGATACGGACTGTTCGTTTTGACCCCCCATTTGTTCAGGGACACATTATTCCATTTCTATTCGTCCCATGTCTGTGGAACTTGTTCAGTTTGTCTCAGTTGTTGAATCTTGTTATGTTCATACAAATATTTACACATGTTAAGCTTGCTGAAATTAAACGCAGTTGACAGTGAGAGGACGTTTCTTTTTATGCTCAGTTTATTTTATGGATTTTTTTCTAAATATTGGACTTTCTCTCACAAATGTATGCTTTTTTTCCTGGGTTTCCTTTTAAATTTCCAGGGACAAAAGGGTGACAGCGGGGACAGAGGAGAAAGGGTGAGTATTTTCAAATGTTCATAAAATTAAAATGTAATTCAGGAGACATAATAATAGGTCAATTACATGCCTAGAGCTTGACCATTTAACACTGATATTGTGTTCAAAAACTGTAACAACCTACCAGGAAATCAATGTGTTTAGCAATTAACCATCAGAGGGATGAGAAAATATCTGACCCTCTGTCAGTTATTAGGGGCCACTTCCACCCACTCCCATGTTTTTTTATGCTCATCACCAGCATGTCTTTGTCCCTAAGGCTTTTGTTATCTTGGGTCTGGTTTTTAGGGCGAATCTGGTCGCGATGGAAACGGACAGCCTGGACCACCAGGCCCACCCGGCCCACCAGGGCAAATCATCTACCAGACTTCCAGCAGTGTAAGGCCCTGTACCGAAACAACTCCCAGGCCTTGCCCCCAGTGCCCCTCTCGACCCTACCCCTCTGGGCACTACCCCCTAGACCAGGGATGAGCAACTTTGATGGGGTTGGTGCAAAAAATGGAACTCAACATGAGGGGCCACAGTGGCTCATGGGTCTGCGTACCCACATCCACCCCCCCTCCCCTGCCCACACACATTTTGCCATGGGGCGGAGAGATGATTTAGCAATTTTATAACACATTTCATGCAATTCTACTCATTTTGTAATTTTTGTGATATCCAATTGGTAGTTAGTCTTGTCCCATCGCTGCAACTCCCCTACGAACTCGGGAGAGGTGAAGGTCGAGAGCCATGCGTCCTCTGAAACACAACCTTTCTAAGCTGCACTGCTTCTTGTCACACTGCTCGAATAACCCGAAAGAAAGCCACACCAATGTGTCGAAGGAAACACCATTCACCTGGCAACAGCGTCGGCTTGAAGATACCCTGCCCGCCACAAGGAGTCGCTAGAGCGCAGTTGGACAAGGAAATCCGGGTCAACCAAACCCTCCCCTAACCCGGACGACCCTTGTCAAATTGTGAACCGCGTCATGGGTCTCCCTGTCACGACCGGCTGTGACACAGCCTGGGTCGAACCCTGGTCAGTAGTGATACCTCAAGCACTGCGATGCAGTGCCTTAGACCGCTGCGCCACTTGGGATGCCCCAAAAATGTGCAGTTTTACAGCTAATTTCCTGCAATTCTGCACATTTTGCCATAGGGTGGAGGCACATTTTGCAGTTTTTAACTGATAATAAATGGGTCCCACCCCGGTTGGTTTAGATAGCTCGCCACTAGACTAACTTAACGATCTAAAAAGCGCCTACCCCAAGTAGAAGGGATTGGATGTGTATAAGCAAAATGTCAACAACAACAAAATCCCTGTCCTATCAATCTGCAAGATTGAGCTACTACCCTATTGCTTATACCAATCTGACTATTTTGAAATCTACATGAAGTGCCAAGAGGGTGTGGATAAGGAGTCTGGAAATAAACATACCCATCCTTCTGCATGATCTTCTTTTAGCTCTATTGTATCTCCTCCAACATGATGGTTGAGTGTGCATTGACATTAAGCTGTGCAATTTCTCTTTCTGCAGTATGATGGTGTCGTTGGAGGCGCCGGGCCCCAGGTAGGTGTTTTGTCCTGTTTGAAAACACTTATCATTAATGTGGCTCAATGTTACTCCAATAGTCTTAAAAGCAAATGTTATAAGAACTACAGGACACACTTCTTTTTCATACAATTAAGTGTTAAATTGATGTCATTCATTTGCCAAACTCGATTGATCAATTGCAGTAATTATTCTGGGTGTAATTTGATCAATGTTTGAAATGCATTCAGGAAATTAATCAAGGGCTATATAAGTCACAATGAAATGGAACCAATGACTACAAACCCTGGGTCATATTAATTTGGTGCCAAATGGAAGAAAACTGACTGAAATAGGAAGGGACTACCTGAACTTTGCCAATAAGAAACACTAGTTTTGTCTTCCGTGGCAAAGTGTTTTGCTGTGCGTGCCTGAACACAAGTCCTGTATAGGGTCCTCGTTACGTATTGGAAGTGTAGCAGAGAAGAATTCTTGAGACAATATGATCTTCATTACATGCTTGTCCTGCTTTTATAACAAAGATTCTATGGAGATGGAAGTAACCATCTGTTTCCATTTGTTGTATGTAATTAATATAAAGCTACATACCTTCCACCGATATTAGGCCAAAACTACATTTACTTTACATCACACAACCCACATTTAAGAAATACAATGTACAGTCGTATTCCCAAGGACCTGTGTAATTTTCATGAATTACATTATTCCTTCATCTGGATATTTTATTGATCTTAAATTAAGCAAATATTCTTATGTTGCAAAACCTGTTGAGAGCATGTAATGCGATGAATTCCTGGTAATTATACATTACCTTAGAGATCTGAGTTTATTGGACTGATTCGATAGGGGGAGATGATGGAAATCCTTCACACTACCACAAAATATAGATTTGACTTAAAGGGATAGTTTGGGATTTTGGCAGTGAAGCCTTTTTATCTACTTCCCCAGTCAGATGAACATATGGATACCGTTTTTTATGTCTCTGCATCCAGTAGGAAGGAAGTTAGAGGAAGTTTCGCGAGCCAATGCAAACTATCATTTGCACACACACTGGAAGTCTATTGGAATAGATAGCCAAAATCCCGAAGTATCCCTTTCATGAAAGTAGTGACCAAATATTTGGGACCAGTCATAACCAGTCATAAAAAAAGCGAATAATCATTAAATAAAATCTGATTTTTCTCTTCTTTTCTGTAGGGCCAAGCTGGATTCCCTGTAAGCATTGAGTTTCCTACAGTTCTTCTAACGTTGTGTTCTAACAAGTGTGGATTTCATAGTGTGGTGGATATTTGCCCTGAAAGACTAAATAAACCCAACATCAGTGCTAGTTTGATGTGTGATAAACAGCACATTTTCTGATCTGTGCATTTTCTGACAGGGCCCGATTGGACCAAAGGGCGACATGGGAGATCCAGGCCAACCCAGTTATGGAGTCAAGGTCAGTGATGTGACCACACAGCAACATTGCCATGTCATTGTTGCTACAGTCTACCACTGAGTTAGGCCCATTCCCAGCAAGTGTTTATTTTGTGGGGGTTAACACATTAACCAGTTTCTCACTCTTCTTATGTGTCTCGTCCCAGGGCGAGAAGGGCGAGCCTGGCTCAATCATTGGGCCTGATGGGAATACTTTGTACCTGGGAAGATTGTCGGGTGAGAAGGTGAGCGGGACTTCTGTAGTCAGCAGTCATATTTGACACGTGTGTTTATAGCATATATGATGCTATACATGTCTCACATCCGACTCATAGTAAGACTAAGCAATTAGCCTATTAAAATGTTCATCTGCCTATAGTTAAACCATGAGCAATCAAGTATTATGCATTTTGCTGACTAAGATCAAGGACCTGGTCATGAGAAAGGAATTCTAAATGCAAGTGTATTTAATTACTTTGGAAAATGAATGGTAACATTAGACATGGCATAAGCTTAACGTACACAGCATTAACAAGCATTATAAGGCATTATTCGAAGCATTGTGAGGGAGCGAGACAAAGAAACTATGGCTTGTGCCATGGCCCATAGCTCATGGGAGAGGGAAATAAAGAGTGCAGGTATCTCACCACAGCAGGAACAAATAATAGATAGAACAATCACTCTTAAGACCATTTAATAAGCCAATGTGCTGTTTGGATTCAAAATCTGAGTCGTTGACCAATAGTATTACTGTGAAGTTAACCTCCAATCAGATATCAGACTACGTGACGTAACCTCTGCTTCTCAGAGGTGAGACAATGGAGGTTGGTAAGATTAACACAGAGAATGCTGAATTCCTAAGACAACACAGAGATAATTCTTGCTTACAGTTGATTAGAAGAGTCACTTCGGGGGCTGCCCTACACTTCTGTCTGGCTCGGTCTTATCTGTGTGTTGTCCTCCGAGCCGAGTTAAAACACCAACTCTCCATCTTCTGTAGGGCGACAGAGGACCTGCCGGACCCGTCGGGCCCCCTGTAAGTACATTTAGGTTCAAACTTGACGTTACGGTCTTGCCATTTGAAGCTGCCATAAATTAAAATGGCATGGTCATGGGCAGTGTTGGGATTATATATTATTCATTACATTTAACAAAAGTAAAGCTTTACTTTACGTTACTTTCCATACAAAGTAATATTGTGTTATATTACTTTGCGTTACTTTCATGAAAAAAATGGAAATCTCACAGTTCGTTTGACAGTCAGTGAGCCAGGTAAGCCACGAGCGCTCTAACATAGATAGGCTACTTACTAACTCAGGTTTTATCACAAATTTCGCCTTTCATTTGTGGTGCTGCTTTCAAGTGCTGTGCAATCATATGCTTAATTAGCCATACAGTGCATTCGGAAAGTATTCAGACCCCTTGACCTTTTCCACATTTTATTAAGTTACAGCCTTATTAGAAAATGTATTAAATATGTTTTTTCCCTCATCAATCTACACACAATACCCCACAATAACAAAGAAAAAACAGGTTTAGACATTTTTTGCAAATGTATAAAAAATACAAAACAGAATTACCTTATTTACATAAGTATTCAGACCCTTTGCTATGAGATTCGAAATTGAGCTCAGGTGCATCCTGTTTCCATTTATCATCCTTGAGCTGTTTATACAACTTGTTTGGAATTCACCTGTGGTAAATTCAATTGATTGGTCATGATTTGGAAAGACACACACCTGTCTTTAAAAGCCACAGTTGACAGTGGATGTCAGAGCCATGAGGTCATGAGTCATGAGGTCGAAGAAATTGTCCGTAGAGTTCAGAGACAGTATTGTGTTGAGGCACAGATCCGGGAAAAGGTACCAAAAAATGTCTGCAGCATTGAAGGTCCCCAAGAACACACTGCTCTCCATTATTCTTAAATGGAAGTTTGGAACCACCAAGACTCTTCCTAGAGCTGGTCACCTGGCCAAACTGAGCAATCGTGGGAGAAGGGCCTTGGTCAGGGAGGTGACCAGGAACTCGATGGTCACTGACTTAGCTCCAGAGTTTCTCTGTGGAGATGGGAGAACCTTCCAGAATGACAACCATCTCTGCAGCACTCCACCAATCAGGCCTTTATGGTAGAGTGGCCAGACGGAAGCCACTCCTTAGTAAAAGGCACATAACAGCCCACTTGAAGTTTGCCAAAATGCACCTAAAGACTCTCAGACCATGAGAAAAAACATTCTCTGGTCTGGTGAAACCAAGATTGAACTATTTGGCCTGAATGCCAAGATCCACGTCTGGAGGAAACCTGGCACCATCCCTACAGTGAAGCATGTTTTTCAGTGGCAGGAACTGTGAGACTGTTCACTATCAAGGGAAAGATGATCACAGCAAAGTACAGTGAGATACTTTATCAAAACCTGCTCCAGAGCATTCAGGACCTCCAGACTGGGGCGAAGGTTCACCTTCCAACAAGACAATGACCCTAAGCACACAGCCAAGAAAACGCAGGAGTGGCTTCCGGTCAAGTCTCTGAATGTCCATGAGTGGCCCAGCCAGAGCCCAGACTTGAACCTGATCAAACATATCTAGAGAGACCTGAAAATTGCTGTGCAACGATGCTCCCCAACCAACCTGACAGAGCTTGAGAGGATCTGCAGAGTAGAATGGGATAAACTCCCCAAATATAGGTGTGCCAAGCTTGTAGTGTCATATCCAAGAAGACTCCAGGCTGTAATCACTGCCAAAGCTGCTTCAACAAAGTACCGAGTAATGGGTCTGAATAGTTCTGTTAATGTTATGTTTAAGTTTTCTATTTTTAATACGTTTGCAAACATTTCTAAAAACCCGTTTTGCTTTGTCATTATGGATTATTGTGTGTAGATTGATTAAACAATTTAATCAATTTTAGAATAAGGCTGTAAAAAAAAGTTGAGGGTTCTGAATACTTTACCAAAGCATTGTACATACTGTAAGCCAGACAGATGTCCTATATTTTCATTCCAAATCTTTCTCTCGAGCCACCAGTTTTGGTTATAGACCGCATGTTCACAGACCCATAGAAATGTATAAAGAGCACACTTGGTACTAGACTGGAAGGCCTCTTTGGGCTTCAGAGGTGAGAGGGTGCACCCTCTACATAGTTTTATGGAGGCAGCTGTCATGACATTTCTCCAAACAGCGTTTTTTCCACATTCTTGAGAAATATGGAGAGATATAATTCTGAAAGTTAGTTGACAAAGTAACTATAATAATATTAACCAATTTGAAAAGTAACGCATTACTTTAATTCATTACTCATAAATGTAATATGATTACGCAAAGTTACTTTTGTGAGGCGTTACCCCCAACACTGGTCACAAGCAACAGCAGGGTCAGAGTTGTTGTCAAGAGAGGCAAGTGGCTGCACTTGTCAGCACCAACACAGATGCTGTTAAGCATCTGCACATGTGCATGACAGTTCACTTCTCTCTTCTGCAACGTGACAACAAATGCTGACCAGTGCACCCTCACTTCACGCAGTCTTTGTTTGTGTCAGAACTCGGCCCGTTCCTCATGAAAGGCATTTAGCTGAGTTTACCTTTAATTTATTCAGCTGCCATGTACAGTGCCTTGCAAAAGTGTTCATACCCCTTGGATTTCTACACATTTTATTGTGTTACAAAGTGGGATTAAAATGCATTTTGTCAACAATCTGCTCAAAATACTCTTTCAAAGTGGAAGACTTGTTTTACATTTGTTAAAGATAGCTAGAAATTAAATAACTAGAATATAGTCACTGCATAAGTATTCAGCTCCCTGAGTCAATACATATTAGAAACAACTATTAGAAACAACTTTGAGCGATTATAGCTTTGAGTATTCTTGGGTAAGTCTCCAATCTTGGGTACAGTGGTTGCTCCACTAAAAGTTTGAGATTAAGCTCCGGGATTTAGAGGTAATTTGTGGTTTAGTACAGTACCCTGCGTCACCACTAATTTGCTCCAGACCAGCGCAAGGGGGAGTTAGAGCACTGATTATGCTTTTGGGTCCGACTGTGTCTCTAACTGACAATGAATGGGCGACATAAACCTAAATAGAAACTGATAATTGTGCACGACTTCAGTATTACTTATTATTTTATTTTGTTAGGATTATTATGCTCTTACTGTAGTACTGTACGCCACTCTCGACCAGTCACATTGTACAGTGCCTGAGTGGCACAATGGTCTAAGACACTGCATAGCAGCGCATGCTGTGTTGCTACAGATGCTTGTTCAGTACATGTGAGACTGAGAGACCCATGAGATGACTGTAGTTTTTTGGTTTCTCTCCCTCTAAAAACAGAAATAAATCATTCTAAATAACAAACTGTCTTTATTTACAAATTCTTAACAATGCCTCACGCCATGTCCAAGAATGGCTTTTTTCTCACTCATTTTACGTTATTTGAAAACTAAATCATCTCTAAAATATTTATATTTTTAAACAAAGTGATTATTATTATTAATTTAGAATTATATAAAAGCCTTTTGGATATTCTCACAGATATATTATTAACCCTGATATTATCAGGGCAATATATATTGGTCATGGCTTCCGATGGTGCACAATGGGATTGCCTTGCAGTTCTCCAGCTGTATCCACTGAAAGCGTGTGAGGTTCAAGGCACTAGGGGAGGGGGCACGGAATGGGCCACAGAGCCGCGCACAGAAGACCTACCTAACCCATGGTGAAGGAAGGGGAGGGGGGATGGACCCACCAACTATTTTAGCACCGTTTTGCGCTGGTCTGAGACAAGCATGGGGACTTGTCTTGATAAATCAATGAGATTTTTATTTTCACTGAATCTCCGTTTGGGTATTGGTTAGACTAGAATTAGAAAATTGGGGTGTAGAAATGTTATGTTCTTAGTGTAACCTTTATTTAGCTAAGCAAGTCAGTTAAGAACAAATTCTTATTTACAAGGACAGCCTACTTCTTCCTCCCCATCGTGAAATTGAACCCCCGGTCTTCCTCTTGCCCGCATAACAGAAGGATTCTTTAGCTAAATAGCCCAGTACTGAACTCCCAACCGTCACATTGTACAGCGCTATATTTTCCGTTCCATCCTTTTCTTGGAATAGAAACCATAATATTAATCAAATGAATTAAGCAAAATGTCATAATCAGTCCCAGACAGCAATTTTCTTACCATAGATTTTTAAGCAGATTTAAGTCAGATCTGTAACTTGGCGACTCAGGAACATTCACTGTCTTCTTGGTAAGCAACTGCAGTGTGAATTTTGCCTTTTGTTGTAGGTTATTATTCTGCTGAACGGTTCATTCCTCTCCTAGTGTCTGGTGTAAAGCAGACTGAAGAAGGTTTTCCTCTAGGATTTTGCCTGTGCGTAGCTGCATTCTGTTTCTTTTTATCCTGAAAAACTCTGCAGTCTTTGCCGATATCAAGAATGCCCATACCATAATGCTTGAAGATAAGGTGGCAGTTACTCAGTAATGTGTTGTGTTAGATTTGCCCGAAACATATGGATTTGCATTTTGGCCAAAAAGTTGATTCCTTTTGTTTTTTTGCAGTCTTACTTTAGTGCCGTGTTCCATACAAGGCAAGTTTTGGTATATTTTTATTCTGTATATTTGTATTCTTTTCACTCTGTCATTTAATTCATTATTTTGAAGTCACTACAATGTTGATCTATCCTCAGTTTTCTCCCAACACAGTCATTAACCTCGGTAACTGTTTTAAAATCACAAATGGCCTCACGGAAACATTCCTGAGTGTTTTAAATACTGTCTTGGAGCTCAGTTCACATGGACGACTGCATCTTTGATGCAAAATCCACAGCATAATAATTAACTTGCCCATGTTAAATGATATTCACTGTCTGATTTGTTATTGTTACCCATCTAATAATCACTGTCCTCCTTTGAGGCTTTCGAAAAGCTCCCTGGTCTTTATAGTTTAATTCAATACAACACTGATGTACCTTAGAAATCAGGGACATAGAAGAGGGTTCGTCGTTCAAAAATCATGTCTACCCCTATTATTTCAGACAGAGTGAGTCCATGTAATTTGTGTGATTTATTAAGCCACATTTTTACTACTCAACTAATTTAGGCTTGCCTGAGCCAAAGGGCTGAATACTTCTAAGGACTATAATTGTAACGGTTTTCTTTAGGCGAAAGAGAGTCGGACCAAAGTGCAGCGTGGCTATTAAGATTCATGTTTTAATAAAACAAGGAAACACGAATCAATACAAAAAAACAAAAACGGTCCACGAAAACCGAAACAGCCTATACTAGTGCAAAGTAACACAGAGAACAAGGACAATCACCCACGAAACACTCAAAGAATATGACTGCCTAAATATGGTTCCCAATCAGAGACAACGATAACCACCTGCCTCTGATTGAGAACCACTTCAGACAGCCATAGACTAACCTAGAAAACCCCACTAAGCTACAATCCCAATACCTGTGAAAAAAAAACAAGACAAAACACACCACATACAAAAACCCATGTCACACCCTGGCCTGACCAAATAGATAAAGAAAACACAAAATACTAAGAACAGGGCGTGACAATAATAGTTATCACATTTTTTTAACTTTTTTTTACAACTGAGTATTTTGAGCAGATTGTTGACAAAAAAAGTAGCATTAAATACATTTAAATCCCACTTTGTAACACATTTAAATGTGAAGAAATCCTAGGGGTATGAATGCTTATGCAAGGCACTGTATTTCATTGACCCCTCTCAAAAATCTTTTTAGAGTGAATGTTTTGTGTTTGGTTCTCATATGATTGATGTATTGTTTTTTGTACAGGGGCAGTATGGTTCTCCTGGGATAAAGGGTGAATTTGGAATGCCCGGAAGACCTGTAAGTACTCGAGCTGAATTTAGAACTTTACAATTACAGTAGGTGCTCAGTAGCGTGACACGAAAAGGTAACATTTGAATTTTAGTGGCCAAAATGCTGTGTAGGTCGAGTGCATTCTAGTTTCTTTGGTATCGATGGTGGAATTGCTTGAAAGTGGTACAAATGTTTCCTTGACTTGAACAGTGGTGGAATGATTGAATGTTGTTACAGAATATCTATTGCCAGTTTGTGTGTAATTATGCACAAGTTAGGAAAGTATCGATATGGAATACTACTACTACTACTACCTCTAGTAGTAGTATTTATCTCTAGTGAATGCTACTTGTGTAAGGCCTTCATAGTATCTAACTATCTATGTCTGTTTCCTACAGGGTCGTCCTGGTGTGAACGGATACAAGGGTGAAAAAGGAGAGCCATCCACAGGAGCTGGATTTAGCTACCCAGTAAGTGTGACACATGCTTATAATAATTTACTGTGCCTGTTTACGATACAATGGAAGTGCACTGTCTTTTATATGCGATTCAACTGAAAGTAACTAAATGTCTTCTGTTTTCAGGGTGTCCCAGGCCCACCCGGGCCGCCGGGACCACCCGGACCAGCTGTGCCCGTAGACCGCTTCAATGTGAGTTTATCAGAATCCTTATACGGAATAACACAGACTGAAAGAGGGAGGGTCAATATTGACTTGTCCAATATTGGAAACAGGATATCATGTTTGTGTGCAAAATACTGGAAAATGTTTAAATGTGCCATTTCCTATTTATTGCAGGGTTATGACGCCTCAAGGAATTATCCAGGTATGCTGACAATGATTTGTTGTTTTTACATCAAACGTTATACCTAGCGATGAAACCTCTCGAAGACGGAGGATTAATCTTGGCGCATAGGCAGAAAGTATTCAGACCCCTTGACTTTTTCCTCATTTTGTTACATTACAGCCTTATTCTAAAATTGATTAAATATTCATTCCCCTCGTCAATCAACACACAATACCCGTAATGACAAAGCTCAAACAGGTTTTTAGACATTTCTGCAAATATAAACTGAAATATCACATTTACATAAGTATTCAGACCCTTTACTCAGTACTTTGTAGAAGCACCTTTCAGGCCAAATAGTTCAATCTTGGTTTCACCAGACCAGAGAATGTTTTTTCTCATGGTCTTAAAAGTCCTTTAGGTGCCTTTTGGCAAACTCCAAGCGGGCTGTCATGTGCCTTTTACAGAGGAGTGGCTTCCGTCTGGCCACTGTACCATAAAGGCCTGATTGTTGGAGTGCTGCAGAGATGGTTGTCCTTCTGGAAGGTTCTCCCATCTCCACAGAGGAACTCTGGAGCTCTTTCAGAGTGACCATCGGGTTCTTGGTCACCTCCCTGACCGAGGCCCCTTTCCACTAATTGCTCAGTTTGGCCGGGTGGCCAGCTCTAGGAAGAGTCTTGGTGGTTCCAAACTTCTTCCATTTAGAAATTATGGAGGCCACTGTTACATAAAGAGAGACACAAGAACACAGCATGGCATCAACACATGAAAACACAACATGGTAGCAACACAACATGGCAGCAGCACAAAGGGCAAGAAGGTAGAGGCAACAATACATCACGACTGTCAGTACGAGTGTACATGATTGAGTCTTTGAATGAAGAGTTTTTTTGCAGCTCATTCCAGTCGCTAGCTGCAGCGAGCTGAAAAGAGGAGCGACCCAGGGATCAAATCAAATCAAATTGTATTGGTCACATACACATGGTTAGCCGATGTTATTGCGAGTGTAATGAAATGCTTCAGCTTCTAGTTCTGACAATGCAGCAATATCTGACAATTCCACAACGAATACCTAATACACACAAATCTAAGTAAAGGAATGGAATAAGAATATATAAATATATGGATGAGCAATGTCAGAGCAGCATAGGCTAAGGTGCAATAGGTAATATAGAATGCAGTATATTCATATGAGATGAGTAATGCAAGATATGTAAACATTATTAAAGTGGCATTATTAAAGTGACTAGTGTTCCATTTATTAAAGTGGCTAATTATTTAAATTATGTAGGCAGCAGTGTTAGTAATGGCTGTTTAGCAGTCTGATGGCCTTGAGATTGAAAAATAGCTTCTGTCTCTCGTTCCCAGCTTTGATGCACTTGTACTGTCCTCGCCTTCTGGATGGGAGCGGGGTGAAGAGGCAGTGGCTTGGTTGGTTCTTGTCCTTGATTATCTTTTTGGCCTTCCTGTGACGTCAGGTGCTGTAGGTGTCCTGGAAGGCAGATAGTTTTCCCCCGGTGATGCGTTATGCAGATCGTACCACCCTCTGGAGAGCCCTGCAGTTGTGGGCGATGCAGTTGCCGTACCAGGCATTGATACATTGCGACAGGATGCTGTCAATTGTGCATCTGTAAAAGTTTGTGAGGGTTTTAGGTGAAAGGCCAAATTTCTTCAGCCTCCTGAGGTTGAAGAGGTGCTGTTTCACCTTCTTCACCACACTGTCTGTGTGGGTGGACCATTTCAGTTTGTCAGTGATATGTACGCCGAGGAACTTAAAACGTTCCACTTTCTCCACTGTTGTTCCAGTGGATAGAGGGTTGCTCTCTCTGCTGTTTCCTGAAGTCTACGATCATCTCCTTTGTTTTGTTGACGTTGAGTGAGAGGTTATTTTCCTGACCCCGCACTCCGAGAGCCCTCACCTCCTCCCTGTAGGCTGTCTCGTCATTGTTGGTAATCAAGCCTACTACTGTAGTGTCGTCTGCTAACTTGATGATTGAGTTGGAGGCGTGCATGGCCATGCAGTCATGGGTGAACGGGGAGTACAGGAGGGGGCTGAGCATGCACCCTTGAGTGGCCTCAGTGTTGAGAATCAACGAAGTGGAGATGTTGTTTCCTACCTTCACCACCTGAGGGCGGCCTATCAGGAAGTCCAGGACCCAGTTGCACATGGCGGGTTGAGACCCAGGGCCTCAAGCTGAATGATGAGCTTGGAGGGTACTATGGTGTTGAATGCTGAGCTGTAGTCAATGAACAGCATTCTTACATAAGTAATCCTCTTGTCCAGATGGGATAGTGCAGTGTGATTGCAATTGCATCGTCTGTGGACCTATTGGTGCTGTAAGAAAGCACCCTTACCCTCGAAAGCACCCTTACCTGCTGATCGAAGAGTAGATTGAGAATTAAAATAATGTAATCAGTTTTAGAATATGGCTGTAACGTAACAAAAAAAGGAAGAGGTCTGAATACTTTCCGAATGCACTGACCTTAGCAGTCAACAAAATGAAGTTAGACAGTTTGGTTATTTAAGGAGACAAACCGTTCCCCATCTAACGTCAATTTGATTCAGCTATTGAAGAAAGAGGGATTCATGATCAATCTACTGTCAAGAAATTAGGCTAAAGCTTTCAACAAAAGCACCTCGATTTGGGAAATTAACTGAAACTGGAACAGCAAATACTGCAGTCAAGGTGTAATCCATTACAATAGTGATATAAATTATATTAATTTCCCATGGAAATGTTTCCATATTCATTTTCTACTATATATATATATATATATATATATATATATATATATTATTTTTTACAAGTGCTCTGTTTTTTTGTAGTGACAAAAGGGGAGAAAGGTGATTTCGGAGCTCAAGGTCCCCCAGGAACGCCAGGTAGGACTTATGTCTCAATATAGCACACTAAGTACAGGGATAATAACAAATACTTCATTTTGTCTTTAGGCACAATTCAGCCTGAATGGTTATTGTGATATGTTGTCATTTTGTTACAGGTGTGGCCTCTAACTTCGACATTTTTACATTCAAGGTATGAAAGTATTACAATTAATAGTACTACTGTTAGGATTGAAGATGGATAAAGAAGTTATTTGTGTCTCAATATATTCTGATACTCTGTTCCTATTCTTTTCCATGTACTATTCTGTACTTTTCCACAGTCTAGTTTAGAGCTGGGCAATATGGCCAAAATATCATATCACAGTATTTAAAACAAATTGGACGGTATGGCGATATTTGAATCTGTTTTTGAATAATACAAGTTCAAAATTTGCTTTGAGTAGCACATGACCCTAAAGTGGCAACACATACAGTTGAAGATTACATCGGAAGATTACATACACTTAGGTTGGAGTCATTAAAACTAGTTTTTCAACCACTCCACAAATTTCTTGTTAACAAACTATAGTTTTGGCAAGTCGGTTAGGACATCTACTTTGTGCACAACACAAGTAATTTTTCCAACAACTCTTTACAGACGGATTATTTCACTTATAATTCACTGTATCACAATTCCAGTGGGTCTGGAGTTTACATACGCTAAGTTGACTATTCCTTTAAACAGCTTGGAAAATTACAGAAAATTATGTCATGGCTTTAGAAGCTTCTGATTGGCTAATTGACATCATTTGAGTCAATTGGAGGTGTACCTATGGATGTATTTCAAGACCTACCTTCAAACTCAGTGCCTCTTTGCTTGACATCATGGGAAGAAAAGAAACTGTACACCTCCACAAGTCTGGTTCATCCTTGGGAGCAATTTCCAAACGACTGAAGGTACCAAGCTCATCTGTACAAACAATAGTACGCAAGTATAAACACCACGGGATCACGCAGCTGTCATGCCTCTCAGGAAGGAGACGTGTCTATTAGAGATTAACATACTTTGGTGCAAAAAGTGTCAATCAATCCCAGAACAACAGCAAAGGGCCTTGTGAAGATGCTGGAGGAAACGGGTACAAAAGTATCTATATCCACAGTAAAATAAGTCCTATATCGACATAACGTGAAAGGCTGCTCAGCAAGGAAGAAGCCACTGCTCCAAATCCGCCATGAAAAAGCCAGACTACGGTTTGCAACTGCACATGGGGACAAAGATTGTACTTTTTGGAGAAATGTCCTCTGGTCTGATGAAACAAAAATAGAACTGCTTGGCCATAATGACCATCGTTATGCTTGGTGGAAAAGGGGGTGGCTTGCAAGTCGAAGATCACCATCCCAACCATGAAACTGGGGGGTGGCAGCATCATGCTATGGGGGTGCTTTGCTGCAGGAGGGACTGGTGCACTTCACAAAATAGATGGCATCATGAGGAGGATCAAAAATTATGTGGATATATTGAAGGAACATTTCAAGACATCAGTCAGGATGTTAAAGCTTGGTCACAAATGGGTCTTCCAAATGGACAATGACCCCAAGCATACTTCCAAAGTTGTGGCAAAATGGCTTAAGGACAACAAGTCAAGGTATTGGAGTGGCCATCACAAAGCCCTGACCTCAATCCTATAGAACATTTGTGGGCAGAAATGAAAAAGCGTGTGCGAGCAAGGAGGCCTACAAACCGGACTCAGTTACACCATCTCTGTCAGGAGGAATGGGCCAAAATTCACCCAACTTATTGTTGGAAGCTTGTGGAAGGCTACCTGAAACGTTTGATCCAAGTTAAACAATTTAAAGGCAATGACACCAAATACTAATTGAGTATGCAAACTTCTGGCCCACTGGAAATGTAATGAAATAAATAAAATATGAAATAAATTATTCTCTCCACTAATATTCTTACATTTCACATTTTTAAAGTAAAGTGATGATCCTAACTAACCTAAGACAGGGAATTTTTACTGGGATTAGAGTGAAAACCCGAGTTTAAATGGGTTTAGCTGAGGTGTATGTAAACTTCCGACTTCAAC
Source organism: Oncorhynchus masou masou (assembly GCF_036934945.1). NCBI lineage: Eukaryota > Metazoa > Chordata > Actinopteri > Salmoniformes > Salmonidae > Oncorhynchus > Oncorhynchus masou. The sequence continues at coordinate 45,015,664 of NC_088240.1, read as the reverse complement.
TGTACATTCAACAGTGATTTCAATGGGTCTTTCTACAGTCAACATTTTTATACTGTTCAATTCAACTTCAACCAAAAATAGACAGCATTTGCATCAATTTCTGCATTCCCTGCACTCATTTGAGATCATTTTCACATTGCCACGTAGGGCTGCACATTTTGGGCAAACAATCTAGTCCTTATTTTTAACCAAATGTTGCAGTTGTGATTTAGAGCAAAACACTTCGGTGAACTGTTGGAATCATGGAAATATAACATTTATGATAATTCTATGGTTAAAATATAATAGTGGGCACATTGAATACAATGTTGTTTGACATGACAATGAATGAAAATGCCAGGGAGGAGTTATTGTGACAGGGTAGGACAGTGTTACTGTTTCCTAGGGGTCCCTATAATCTTTGGCTACATTGAAAGTTCTCTCTTAGCTACTTCATGTCGCCAACATATTATTGCTTCGCTTCATTCCTATTTGATTTAGAAGATACTGTTTTACAAACAAAATTCTGATTTTAGTCTACACCATCACTGGTATTATCTGGTATTACCGCTAATTACGTTTGCTCTGACTCAGTACATTTATTAACTAGCTAGTGATTAGCATTAGTGGCTAACAATTGGCAGCTAACAAGATTTAGGCTTAACTTTCTTGCTAAGAAAAGACAAACTAGTTGTTTGCAGATGTAAGAAACACAAACGAATAGTGTAATTATAGAACACTCATGGATTTATATGAAGAAGCAATGTGAAAACAGCGTTGTTGTGATTAACATTAAATCTTGCTTGTTTGTAGGTGACCAAATACTTATTTTCCACCATAATTTGCAAATAAGTTCATTAAAAATCCTACAATGTGATTTTCTGGATTTTATTTTTTCATTTCGTCTGTCATAGTTGAAGTGTACCTATGATGACAATTACAGGCCTCATATTTTTAAGTGGGAGATCTTGCACAATTGGTGGCTGACTAAATACTTTTTTTGCCCCACTGTGTGTGTGTGTGTGTGTATATACAGTGCCTTGCGAAAGTATTCGGCCCCCTTGAACTTTGCGACCTTTTGCCACATTTCAGGCTTCACACATAAAGATATAAAACTGTATTTTTTGTGAAGAATCAACAACAAGTGGGACACAATCATGAAGTGGAACAACATTTATTGGATATTTCAAACTTTTTTAACAAATCAAAAACTGAAAAATTGGGCGTGCAAAATTATTATAGTGTGTATATATAATTGTTATCCAATCAAACATTTGTCTTGATTTCATTTATCTCTGTGCATTTTGCCTTTTTATTTCTCTCACCATTTTGATTTGGCGCAAAGAGCCCTTCAATGCCAGTGCTGATTCTTAAATGCTATTACCCTATATAATGCTATCATGCCAAGACAGAGCATTAATAGCTTTTTTTTCTTTGCAGAATGACCTGAAAGGAGAGCGCGGCGATACAGGCGTGAAGGGAGAGAAAGGAGAGCCAAGTGGTGGCTATTATGACCCCCGTTTTGGAAGACAACAAGGCCCGCCAGGACCCCCTGGAAACCCAGGACTTATGGTAAGACCTTCAGAGGACATTGCATAATGTATTAATCTGTTAGGAAGGTACGAGTCAACACACATCTCCTGGAATATGTTTGTCAAATGATAAAACGTTGATACTGTACGATTCAACAATCTAAATGTATGGATGCATATCATGCCTGTTTAAAGGAACTTGTCACAGCCTGAAATCAGTCATTAAGACTCCTAACGATATCTCTCAATTCTTGCTAACAACAATGGAAAGAGAGCCCTATAATGAATGGAGTACAAACAAAGCTAAACTTCTTATTTTCTCTTTTCTTTTTTCATCACAGGGTCCAAAGGGAGATTCCATCACGGGCCCCCCTGGTCCACAGGGCCCACCAGGCTCCCCAGGGATTGGTTACGACGGTCGTCAAGGAAACCCAGGCCCACCAGGTCCTCCCGGGCCCACAGGGTCCCACTCACTACCAGGGGCCTACAGACCTACCCACCGTGAGTTTCCTAACCAGTGACAAACACAATGTCACAATACGTTATTCAATAGGGTATACACATAAAATACGTTGGCGGCGGAATGGAGTGAGGTACAGCACTGGCCCGTTCATAGCTGGTAATGTTAAACATAAGTTTATTCATGAATATGTCTAGTGGCAATACTCCGGCGGTGCTCTGTCTAAACATCAATACATCTCTTTTACGGCACTTCTTTGGAAACATTTGGAACTTAACTTTCATATCAGCGAGAAATAATACAAATACAATAAAAAATATAAAATTACTACACACCTTTTATAAGCGCTAGGGTTCCCACATGGACATATTGTATTTCCATGTTACAGGGCTTGTCTACGGAAGACAAATGGGAGACCGAGGCAACCACCTGTGCTAATTACCTATCTAGCGTGCTCTGAACACCTGTGTACGGAAGAAAGACACCGGAAAAGTGTTGTTACTGAAAAATACTGTTAGCAGCATCTGTGTTAAAACTGGTTAAAACAGTGTACATGCAATAAGTGTATATATTGCATTGGTGAAATAATTTTGATGTGAAATTAAAGGGCTTAATGTTTTGAGAATCGATTCCCGTTTAGATGGAATATTTGGCTGTCAGAGCCAGCCTGACACTGAACATAACATATGGTTCTTGGACATTTGACATTAACGAATAGCGATAGGCTTGCCTCCACTCCTTAACCTAATCTTGGGATAGTACACAACGTGCTTGACACTCTGTAAGAAGCAGCTATATTATATCGTTGTCGTCCTATTTCTTTCTTCATCACAGCCATTAGTATTCCTGGCCCCCCCGGACCTGCTGGACCACCTGGAATACCTGGTCACACCTCAGGGGTAAGTGGTCATCTCAGGGTTCGACATATTCAAACTTTAAGCATTCTGTTAGATGGCTACCATGCCGAAACCACAGATCGCTGTTTTCAGTTAAGTGGATTAAGTGGAGTGATTGCAAGGGACTTCGGAAAAAAGCAGATGCAAAGATTGTGAAGGTGTATTTTACATTTGTTTTCTGCAATCTTGTATATGTACTATAATATGTATTGGTCTCCCCAGGTGACAGTTTTGAGGTCATACGACACCATGATTGCTACTGCAAGGCGCCAGTCGGAGGGCACGCTCATCTACATTGTCGACAAAACAGATCTCTACATCCGAGTCCGCAATGGATTCAGACAAATCATGGTGAAGTCATTAATTTTTCTTTCATGTGAGACGTGTTAGTAAGGTAGGAGCTGGAGATGTACACTCAAAGTTGGTTAAGTGCACATTAAAAGACCATAAACGTGAAAAAATGAACTATGCAAAAAAATGTATGCACTTTTTTCATATTCTTATTATATTCCAGCTCAGTGACTACAGTCCCTTCTACAGAGATCTGGTAAGTTGTATGAAAATTAGTAAATTAAACAAAGTCAATGTATGAACTTATTTAATAAATAGCTATTTGAGGAAACAGAGTCATAAAATCAAGGATGACTTGTCATCTCAAATGACCTGTGCTTAGAGTGTCCGCCCTGAGATTCGAAGGTTGGGGGTTTGAACTCTGGTCGAGTCATACCAAAGACTCAAAAAATGGTACATGATGCCTCTCAGCTTGGCACTCAGCATTAAGGAGATGGATTGGGGGTGAGGCCCTGCGATAGGCTAGTCTCCTGTCCAGGGGGTGTACTTGCACATCAAGCTGCCTCATGCTACAGAATCAGGAGAAAGGCTCCTGCCTTATGGGCCATTTTGGCTCCATTTTGGCTCAGAAAAAGCTTACTTGTCCAAGGCTTGCTTATTTTACTTAATCACTGTTGCTCTTAATCTCCAGGACAATGAAGTAGCGGCAGTCCAGCCTCCCCCTGTCGTCAATTATCCCCAATCCCAGGACCACTCGGCCAACAATGGAGCTGAACAATTCTCCCAAGGCGGCGCTGCTACCCACCCCATCATGCCTCCTCCTCGCCAGCCTATTGAGATACCCAGGCCCGCCCAACCCAACAATCGCGACCCCAGAGACCCCCCTCAGTATGATCACAGATACCCCTCTCAGACTGACCCTAGGTACCCCCCTCAGACAGATGGCCGCTACAGCCCTGTGCAGCCTGAGAACAGGTATCCCACCCAGCCCGAAAGACAATATCACATCACCCCCAGAGACAACCTGTTCCCCCTCCAGTTCCCCAGCCTGCCGGTCACGTCCACACATCAGGGCCAGGAGTGAGTATCTTATCATCATTTAATGTGCCTTCAGAGAAAGCATGTATCTAACAAATGGTCTCATCTAAATTGTGTGTAGACCTAAGCCAAGCTGTTTTTATAACTCAAATCTGGGGGGGGGGTTCTTCTCAGCTCCACCTGATCGCCCTGAACACTCCCCAACTGGGCAACATGCGGGGCATTCGAGGGGCAGACTTCCTGTGTTTCCAGCAAGCTCGTGCAGTGGGCCTGAAGGGCACCTTCAGGGCTTTCTTGTCATCCAAGCTCCAGGACCTCTACAGCATCGTTCGCAAGTCCGACAGAGACAGCCTCCCCATCTTAAACCTCAAGGTGTGTAAACCTATATTAAAGAAAGCATGAGTCTAGACTTTGGGATCCTACTTCTGACACCAAATTGAAATTGAGTTTATTGAAGTAATCTATTCATTACCATTTCAGGAAATTATAGAGATTATTTCAATATAACACTGTTAACAATCAGTCACCACCAATCAGTCACCACCAATCAGTCACCACCATGCTACCATGGGTTTTCATTTTATCCTTGAGTCTCATGGCCGTGGCTTGCTATATAAAGCAGGCAGACAGGCATTGAGGCATTCAGTTATTGTTCGATTGGCCATTTAGAATGGGTCAAATAAGTGACCTAGGCAACTTTGAGAGTATGATCGTCAGTACCAGGCTCGCCAGTTCCAGAATCTCAAACAGCCGGTCTCCTGGGATTTTAACGCATGGTGCGACAAACAAACACAAAAAACATCCAGTCAGTGGCAGTCCTGTGGGCGAAAACAGCTTGTTGATGAGAGAGATCGAAGAATGGCAAGAATTGTGCAAGCTAACAAGCAGGCCACAAACAGGCAAATAACGGCACAGGTCAGCAGTGGTGTGCAGAACGGCATCTTGGAATGCACAAGTCACCGGTTCTTGTCATGGATGGGCTATCGCAGCAGACTACCACACCGGGTTCCAGTCCTATCAGCTAAAAACAAGAAGTGGCTACAGTGGACACGCTATCACCAACACTGGGCAATTGAGGAGTGAAAATACATTGCCTGGTCCGACGAATCCCAGTTCCTATTGCTTCATTCTGGTGGCTGAGTCAGGATTTGGCGTAAGCAGCATGAGTCCACGGCCCCAACCTGCGAGGTGTCAATGGTACAGGCTGGTGGCGTAATGGTGTGGGGAATGTTTTCCTGGCACAAATTAGGTCCCTTGATACCAATTGAGCAACGTTTGAACGACACACCTTATAGAATCCATGCCCCTAAGAATTCAGGCTATTCTGGAGGCAAAGAGGGGTCTGACTTGGTACTAGATGGGTGTACCTAATAAACTCGCCACTGAGTGTATATCTTCTCTCCCTCTAGGACCATGTGCTATTTAATAGCTGGGAATCATTGTTCAGTAAGACTGAGGGGAGAATGGAGGAAAATGCACCAATCTACTCCTTTGATGGCAGAGATATCCTCAGGGACAGTGCATGGTGAGTGTTGGTCTCTCAGACACGGAACAACAAAATAAAAATTGTGTTTACAATGTGCGTCTAATGCATCAAAATCCTAGTTGCTAGTTAGCTAAGGTGAGTTGTTCAACTTAGTTACGTCATTGTCAAACTATTCTAAGTGAGTTAGAAAATTATGAAGAAGAAAATGGGACGAGCTTAAGTGTTTGCCAATGTTATAGTTTAAATAGTTAAGGTGGCTACGTCGATACTGTAGCTAGCTACGGACTTTTTTATTTATTTTTACAATATGTTTATTATTTTACAATAAAAAATCAAATAAAAAAGACATCAATACTAACAATGACATTTTTTAAAAAGTTTTTGCTAAGCTAACATTGACAGCTCTGTGTATGCAAGCTAAAATACAAATAGCTAGCTCGCTAGCTACTTAGCTAACAACATCCGTTTCGATGATACCAATTTTTAGCAGCTTACCAGCTAGATTGCAATAGCCACAACTTGCAGCTCAATAAGCTAGTGAGAGCAAAGATTGCTAGCAATACCGGTCCATATCCCCCCCGAGCCTAAGTTGTAACTCAAAAAAAGTGTATATAAACTCAGCAAAAAAAGAAACATCCCCTCACTGTCAACTGTGTTTATTTTCAGCAAACTTAACATGTGTAAATATTTGTATGAACACAACAAGATTCCACAACTGAGACATAAACGGAACAAGTTCCAGACATGTGACTAACAGAAATGGAATAATGTGTCCTTGAACAAAGGGGGGGTCAAAATCAAAAGTAACAGTCAGTATCTGGTGTGGCCATCAGCTGCATTAAGTACTGCAGTGCATCTCCGCCTCATGGACTGCACCAGATTTGCCAGTTCTTGCTGTGAGATGTTACCTCACTCTTTCACCAAGGCACCTGCAAGTTCCCAGACATTTCTGGGAGGAATGGCTCTCACCATCCGATCCAACAGGTCCCAGATGTGCTCAATGGGATTGAGATCCGGGCTCTTCGCTGGCCATGGCAGAACACTGACAGTCCTGTCTTGCAGGAAATCACGCACAGAACGAGCAGTATGGCTAGTGGCATTGTCATGCTGGAGGGTCATGTCAGTATGAGCCTGCAAGAAGGGTACCACATAAGGGAAGAGGATGTTTTCCCTGTAACACACAGCTATGAGATTGCCTGCAATGACAAAAAGCTCAGTCTGATGATGCTGTGACACACCTCCACAGACCATGTTGGACCCTCCACCTCCAAATCGATCCTGCTCCAGAGTACAGGCCTCGGTGTAACGCTCATTCATTCGACGACAAACGAGAATCTTAACATTACCCCTGGTGAGACAAAACCGCGACTCGTCAGTGGAGAGCACTTTTTGCCAGTCCTGTCTGGTCCAGCGACGGTACGTTTGTGCCCATAGGCGACGTTGTTGCCGGTGATGTCTGGTGAAGACCTGCCTTACAACAGGCCTCAGTTCAGCCTCTCTCAGCTTTTTGCGGACAGCCTGAGCACTGATGGAGGGATTGTGCGTTCCTGGTGTAACTCGGGCAGTTGTTGTTGCCATCCGGTACTTGTCCCGCAGGTGTGATGTTCGGATGTACTAATCCTGTGCAGGTGTTGTTACACGTGGCCTGCCTCTGCGAGGATGATCAGCTGCCTGCCCTGTCTCCCTGTAGTGCTGTCTTAGGCGTCTCACAGTATGGACATTGCAATTTATTGCCCTGGCCACATTTGCAGTCCTCATGCTTCCGTTCACGCAGATGAGCAGGGACCCTCGGCATCTTTCTTTTGGTGTTTTTCAGAGACCGTAGAAAGGCCTCTTTAGTGTCCTACGTTTTCATAACTGTGACCTTAATTGCCTACCATCTGTAAACTGTTAGTGTCTTAACGACCGTTCCACAGGTGCATGTTCATTAATTGTTTATGGTTCATTGAACAAGCATGGGAAACAGTGTTTAAACCCTTTACAATGAAGATCTGTGAAGTTAATTCGTAAACATCGAAATATCTTTGAAAGACAGGGTCCTGAAAAAGGGACGTTTCTGTTTTTGCTGAGTTTATCATCACACTACTGTTTTAAAAATGGCAGTCTAATAGTGCAGTATCTTTCTTTTTATGGCAAATAGTTACTTATTATTGTAATGAATGTCCTCATAAACAAAATTGCTTGGTTATAAATTGTGGTAGTCTTTGTATGTATGATATGCCAGGCCAACAGTGAAGCCACTGTATTACAATTTTACTGTGAACTGGAATAGATTTCTTAAAATGTATCTAATAAAGGGATGTACCTAAGGTGATTAAAACATTTTTCCGAATTGTTTCCCTTCAGGCCAGAGAAAATGGTCTGGCACGGCTCTAGCAGCGAGGGTCACCGCCAGACAGATAACTACTGCGAGACATGGAGGGCAGGAGACCGTGCAGTGACTGGCCTAGCGTCTTCACTGCAGACCGGCCAGCTCCTACAACAGTTGCCCAGTAGCTGCTCTAGCTCCTACATAGTGCTGTGTATCGAGAACAGCTATCTCTCTCATTCCAAAAAATAAGAAAAAAACCTGTCCCTGTTTCTTTGGTCCTAGTAAACGCAATACAATTATCCAAATAGGCTCATTCCTCCCTCCCGCGCCTCCAAAACATGACGTCCTACAAACCAGTTCTGCAGCTCTTGCCTGGCAGAGAAGCTCGCCATTGTCTTCTTCATCCCTTCCATAATGCCAAAGAGACGGGTCGAACATAGAGGTGTTTGCCCTTTTCTTGGGGCATTGGCACATATTTTCCAAGGGGTTGAACAAGAGAAGAGAAGCTAACTACGGCAGCATTTTTTTATTGTATCCATTAAAAAAATATATATTGTATATGATATGTGTTTTATTTTTATTTCTGTTTTTATCAATGTTACTTTTTAAACTGTCTTCAAATTTGGTGTATTCAATTAGCTATACATTTTCTATGTACCGTTTTTCACATTTTTGTTTTATTTTCATTTCATTTAAGGCTTGTGGTTCACTAAGGGGGCAACCTTTTAAATAATATTTTAAAATTAAAGAAGAGAATAGTTATTTATTTTGAAATGAAGTTATGTGAGAGCATACGATATGATTTGGAAAAGTAACAACAAATGTAAAATGCCCTAACCCATATTGTAGTCAGCAGTCACAATATTTCATACATTTACACAGGCGAGGGCGAGTTTCAAAACCTAATACAGAAAACTGTAAATTGCAAGTATGAGTGTGTGGTTTTAGAAATGCATGTCAAAAGAGATTCTGATAAGAAATTCTGAGTTGATATCTGCTCCCAAGATAATTGTTTTATAAAAATAAGTAAATAGCCTCCCGCAGTGGTCTAAGGCAGTGCTAGCTGTGCCACCAGAGATTCTGGGTTCTGTCGCAGCCGGCTGCGACCGGGAGGCCCATGGGGCGGCGCACAGTTGGCCCAGCGTCGTCCGGGTTAGGGAGGGTTTGGCCGGCAGGGATATCCTTGTTTCATCGCGCACTAGCGGCTACTGTGGCGGGCCGGGCGCAGTGCACGCTGACCAGGTCGCTAGGTGTACGGTGTTTCCTCCGACACATTGGTGCGACTGGCTTCAGGGTTGGATGTGCATTGTCAAGAAAGTGCGGCTTGGTTGGGTTGTGTTTCGGAGGAAGCATGGCTCTCGAACTTCGCCTCTCCCGAGTCCGTACGGGAGTTGCAGCGATGAGACAAGACTGTAACTACTACCAATTGGATACCACGAAATTGGAGAGAAAAAAGGGGTAAAATAATTTTTACAAAATAAGTAAATAAAACTCAGATAAGATATGATGGTTCTTAGAAAGAATATTGCTATAATGTTATGTACCAGGTCACAAATATGTTAAATGTGATTATAAATATGATTTCTTTCAATTCCATATAGAACTTTTCTGTTTACTTGACATTTCACTTTTAGTGAAGATAACTTATATGTCCTTGTCAAAATGTGCCACGTTTATATCTAAGACATAAGGTATAATGTCTGTAAAACAGAGGCTGAGACAAATTTGATGGAAGGTGTTAATCAAAAAAGAAAATCCAGTTCATAATAACCTAACATTGGGGTTTGAAAATGTTTTGAGTTAAATTGTGCGCTTTCTTTCTATTGAAGTGACTGCTGACTGTGATGGTTGAGGGAACCCAGATGCATTTTATTAAGACACTTTGTATTAGCCTCGTGTTGTTGAATTTCTGAGACTTTTTTTGGCTATAGTGTTACTGTGGTCTTGACTGAACCAGTGTTTTTGTAACAAGTATGTGCTGTATCATTTCTCAGAGGCACTGAATAAATGTTATTTTTCCCCCACCTACACTTGGACATGCTGCTGCCATCATGTGGATAGAAATACAGCAGCTTCTTTTCTCATCCATGTTTGGTCAACTAGGCAAAATGTTAAAGGTCATCAAGGGACACAACTAATGATCCCTAACATGAATTGAGATTTTAGATGGATTAATTCAATCTAATGGATTGAAGATTCCTCTGCTAATTCCTCATATATAGATATCATATCAGGCAAGTTTTTCAAAGGTCATGTTAGTTCATTTACAGTGAATATCAGTGGTTTGTAATTTTTCAGTGTTCATATTTGGAATAAACTACAGTTTCTTCAAGAAAGTATTCGCATCCCTTCAGTTTTTGGATTTTTTTTGTCAGTGGCTTACACACAATACCCTATAATGTCAAAGTGGAATTATGTTCTTAAAAATGAAAACCTGAAATGTCTTGAGTCAATAAGTATTCAACCCCTTTGTTATGGCAACCCTAAATTAGTTCAGGAGTAAACATTTGCTTAACAAGTCACATGAGTTGCAGGGACTCACTCTGTGTGCAATCATAGTGTTTAACATGAATTTTTTATGACTACCTCATCTCTGTGCCCCACACATACAATTATCTGTAAGTTCCCTCAGTCGAGCAGTGAATTTCAAACACAGATTCAGCCACAAAGTTGTCCAATGCCTTGCAAGAATGGGCACCGATTTGTAGAAGTGTAAAAAATAAAAAGAGCATTTACTGAATATGCCTTTGAGCATATTTTTAGTTATTACATTGAACAAAAAATATAAACGTAATATTCAACAATTTCTAAGATTTTAGAGTTACAGTTCATATGAGGAAATCAGTCAATAGAAACAAATTCTTTAAGGCCTTATCTATAGATTCCACATGACTAGGCAGGGTGTGCAGCCATGGGTGGGCTTGCGAATGAGAATCAGAATGAGTTTCTCCACAAAAGGGCTTTATTACAGACAGAAATACAGCTGTCTAGGTGGCTGGTCTCAGACGATCCTGCAGGTGAAGAAGCCGGATGTGGAGGTCCTGGAGTGGTATGGTTACACGTGGTCTGTGCTTGTGTGGCTGGTTGGACGTACTGCCAAATTCTCTAAAATGACGTTTGAGGCAACTTATGGTAGAGAAATTAACATTCTGTTCTCTGGTGGACATTCCTGCAGTCAGCATGCCAATTGCATGCTCCCTCGAAGCTTGAAAAATCTGTGGCATTGTTTTGTGACAAAACTGCAATATTTGTTTTCCAGTATTTGTTTTCAAATCAAATTTGATTGGTCACATGCATGTGTTTAGCAGATGTTATTGCCGGGGGTAGAGAAATACTTGCTGTCTAATTAGCTTCTTGATATGCCACGCCTGTCAGATGGATTATCTTGCAAATGAGAAATGATCACTAATAGGGATGTAAACAAATTTGTGCACAACATTTGACAGAAATTAAACCTTTCTGGGATAGTTTATTTCAGCTCATGACATATGGGACCAACACTACATGTTGCGTTTAAATTTTTGTACAGTATAATTATTCTTTGGATGGTGTATTGTTATGTTCCCCAGTTTCTGTGTTTTGTGTTTGTATTTCAGGAAATGGCTTCCTGGATTCTCAGCAGCTGATTGGTCAGCCCCATAGATGACTGCAGCTCTGAACCCTCCCTCTCGTCAGGGGAAACAGCTGTTTTCAATCACCAACTCGTTCACCAACGGATAAAAGCCTTTGTCAGGAAGAGAGAGTATCTTTGATGTCCTGTTTTGGTTGTTGCCCAGTAACAGTTTTGTTGAAAGTATTTTGTAGCCGCTACTTCTGATGTGTGTGTATGCCAAAAGGACTGTGTTCGTGATTATTGATATTGTTCACTTTGCGTTAGTAATTATTCTGTTTTTGTTCCCAGGGGAGAGGGGGAAGATGCCTGCAGGCACACATAACCCGTAGTATTTACTCTCTATGCACACTAGGTAAGACCTGGGTGGACCACCCCCTGTGTTTTGGTTAGCACGCCAGGAGCTGCTAAAAGGTTAGGTAAATAGTGGGTGGGCAGCTAAGGTAGGAGAGGGGATTCTTTTAACTTTCTTTGCTTTGGTTCTGTCCAGCCCCTTTTCACCAAATTACCGTGTTAAGGAAATAAATTCCCTGTAAACAGTAATATTCTCTGCCTCTGTCATCCTTACCTGCACCTACAATCTCATACCTCTTTCACTCCACGGGGAGTTGAGTGTAGCAGGGTGTTGCATTCCCTCCTCCAAGAGGCGTACGTAACATGTAGCAATACACCAACTCACTACAAAGATACAGGCATCCTTCCTAACTCATTTGCCAGAGCGGAAGGAAACTGCTTAGGGATTTCAACCTGAGGCCAATGGTGACTTCAAAACAGTTTAATGGCTGTGATAGGAGAGAACTGAGGATGGATGAATAACATTTTAGTTAGTCCACAATAGTAATCTAATTGACAGAATGGAAAGAAGGAAGCCTGTACAGAATACAACATTTCAAAAACATGCATCCTGTTTGCAATAAGGCATTAAAGTAAAACTGCAAAAAATGTGGCAAAGAAATGAATGTCCTGAATACAAAGTGTTATGTTTGGGGTAAACACATCACGGAGTACACTCCTCATATTTTCAAGCATGGTGGTGACGTCATCATGTTATGGGGTATGCTAGGGAGTTTTTAAAACTTGTGGGCATGGGCAATCTCAAATGTCTTAATTATAGGCTCCCCTGACTTTCTCTGTCCTATTTCTATGTTAAATATCAGTATTGACCGTCAGTAGGCCTAATAACCACATTCAACTACCAATTTACTGTTCTCTTCAGTTGGTGTAACCTACATAATTATTCCATTTGTTTTGTTTACCTTCATTTGCTTCCTCTGTAAATGTAATCACGGCTGTTTGGTTGTTGCTGAGGATCATTACTAACAGTTGATAAAAAAAAGTAATGTAGCAACCTCCATGCTCTCGTTGGCTGGCCCTCGCTACATATCCGTCGCCAAACCCACTGGCTCCAGGTCAACTTTAAGTCTTTGCTAGGTAAAGCCCTGCCTTATCTCATCTCACTGGTCACCATAGCAACACCCACCTGTCGCACGCGCTCCAGCAGGTATATTGCACTTGTCATGCCCAAAGCCAACACTTCATTTGGCTGCATTTCCTTCCAGTTCCCTGCTGCCAATGACTGGAACGAATTGCAAAAATCTCTGAAGCTTGAGTCATATCTCCCTCTCTAACTTTAAGCATCAGCTGTCAGAGCAGCTTACCGATCACTGTACCTATACACAGACCATCTGAAAATAGCACACCCAACTACCTCATCCCCATATGATTACTTACCCTCTTGCTCTTTCGCACCCCAGTATCTCTACTTACACATCATCTGCACATCTATCACTCCAGTATTAATGCTGAATTGTAATTAATTTTTCCTCCATGGTCTATTTATTGCCTACCTCCCTACTCTTCTACATTTGCACATGTAACAGTATAACTTTAGACCGTCCCCTCGCCCATACCCGGGCACGAACCAGGCACCATCTGCACACATCAACAACTGTCACCCACGAAGCATCGTTACCCATCGCTTCACAAAAGCCAAGGCCCTTGCAGAGCAAGGGGAACCACTACTTCAAGGTCTCAGAGCAAGTGACGTCACCGATTGAAACACTATTTAGTGCACACCACCGCTAACTAAGCTAGCGTTTCACATCCGTTACACAACACTGTACATATATTTCTATTTTCTTTTGAGTTATTGACTGTACATTTGTTTGTGTAACTCTGTTGTTTTTGTCACACTGCTTTGCTTTATCTTGGTCTGGTCGCAGTTGTAAAAGAGAACTTGTTCTCAACTGGCTTACCTGGTTAACTAAAGGTAAAAAAAATAAATAAAATGAAATGGTTATTGAGCGGAGAGCAGACCAAGCTGTAACAGTTTGAACCCGACGCATGGCACAATACTTGGCCGTGTCATCAAGCAGTTCCATGGTTAGTGCAGGCAATAGACAAGGTTATAGCCTACTATTGTACACTATTCTCCCTATTATAAGTCTATGTACACAAATCTTCCAACGTTACCATGGGTTTAAGAACTGAATGTGGCAATTTTAAGAATGAATCAATCCACCGTTTTCTGACTTTTGTGCGTAAAGGCTCTCCAGACCTGTTTATGATTCATAAATACTTTCCTAAACCTAAATCATCTATAAGATCAGAGTATTTTTTTAGTCTACCAATGAGTGCTGGAACAGAGACTAGTATGAATATATTCAGGATCAATCATACTTTCATTGATCCGGAATATTCTGAACCCGTTCTCTCAAAATGTTCTAGTCTTTCAACAAAATTCAAACTAAAAGGTGCACCGTATTTAAAGGGAACGCTTAAGGGAATGAACGTTATGTATAATAAGGGTTACATGGAGGAAATTGGACCTCTGAAATGCAAATGCATGACCATCCCTTCAGCAAAATATATTTTATCGAAACCCTTCCTTAACGCTTGAAAAAAGAGAACATGCCTACCGTTTAGCCTCACTTCCTGGACAGACCAGCCTTAGACATGCAGTTTTGTTCTTCGTCCTGTAGGCATTAGATGGCAACACAGGAATTTTGATGGCACACAGGGCTGCATCCAAGAAGGTTGTGGGTTTGCAGACCATGCATTTCTACATCATTTAACATATCAGCAGAATCTGTAATACCACACAGATTCTCAAAATTACAGGTTAAGAATGGACTATAGGCCTATGTGTTCATCTTATATTTCTTTAATGCCATATCAGGTTGTCTTGTTTGCAACCAATTTATCCTTGTTTACAAATAATTTAATCTGAGACGTCATTAGAAATTTGAGCATGGTACATTCAAAAGTTAGGCCTACCTTTCCACCCCAGACAGAGTAGGCCTACCAAAGCAGAAAAATTTCAGCTTTAACTGCTGGCTACTCTTCTGTTGCTTAACCCAATGAGAGAAGGTCACAAGTGTTTCCCCAAAAACTGTCTGGGTTTAAACAGGTTGTGTTTTCCTGGCATCCACCAAACCCAGATTTGTCTGTCGGACTGCCAGATGGTGTAATAATTAATCTCTCCAGATATAGCGTTTCTGCTGCTCCAGAGTCCACTGGCGAATTTTAGACCACTCCAGCAGATACTTGGCATTGCGCATGGTGATTTTAGGCTTGTGTGCGGCTGCTCGGCTATGGAAACCCATTTCATTAACTTTGGAACTAGTGAATGCTGCAACCGAGGATAGACGATTTTTACACGCTATGCACTTCAGCACTCGGCAGTCCCGTTCTGTGAGCTTGTGTGGTCTACCACTTCAGGGCTGAGCCGTTGATGCTCCTAGATGTTTCCACTTCACAATAACAGCGCTTACAGTTGACCGGGGCAGCTCTAGTAGGGCAGAAGTTTGACAAACTGACTTGTTGGAAGGCTGGCATCGTATGATGGTAGCATGTTTAATGTCACTGAGCTCCTCAGTAAGGCCATTCTACTGCCATTGTTTGTCTATGGAGATTGCATGGCTGTGTGCTTAATTTTTACACCTGTCCGCAACGTATGTGGCTGAAATAGGCGAATCCACTATTTTTAAGGGGTGTCCACATAATTTGTATATTGTATATCTCCATATGCATCCAAGTCACGTCTTTCCTGGGTATTTTACAGCTTGTTTCTAGCATAAAGCATTGCAGACCAATGTGCTGCAAGAGATCACATTATATAATCAGATCCGTTTTATTTTCTTCAAAATCTTAAGCTAACTTGGGTAGGCTTATGCTTTCTGCCATTTTCTTTAATGCCATTGGAATACCCTCTCATACCCCCTCAATTTGAGTCTTGGTTTTAACTTAGCCCTTCACTGACATAGAGGTAGGCTATTTAACCCTTCGCCGTGTACTATCACATATCTTTGATCATTGTAGAGTTGTTCCTGCAGTGTACTAACGCAAATATGTGATTAGAACAATAATGGAAAAATGTATGTAATAAATGTATTACTAGCCACTTTAAACAATGGCACTTTATATAATGTTTACATACCCTACATGTTTACATACCCTCATCTCATATGTATATACTGTACTCTACACCATCTACTGCATCTTGCCTATGCCGTTCGGCCATCACTCATTCATATATTTCTATGTACATATTCTTATTCATTCCTTTACACTTGTGTGTGTATAAGGTAGTTGTTGTGAAATTGTTAGGCTAGATTACTTGTTAGATATTACTGCATGGTCGGAACTAGAAGCACAAGCATTTCGCTAACCTTGCATTAACATCTGCTAACCATGTGTATGTGACAAATAACATTTGATTTGATTCGAGAACAGTAGTAACAGAACATTTGATACAACAAACGCTTCTAAACACCATTGTTGTCTGAACAGAATCTAGCTTGTATTGATGGAAAATGAAGGTCTTCAACTTTGTTCCTCAATTTCACCTTTTATTGTAAAAGATAAATGTGAACTTCATCAGCCAAGCCTCACACAGAACAACACATCCACAGCCAAACTGATTCCATAAACCAGTATAAATAACAGGTTGCGCTGACATAAAACAAAACATAGGTTTGCGACCTAACAGCTAGAGTTGTTTACACTGTACCACATATCTGGTGAGCACAAGGGAGGAATGCAATATTGTTTCGAAAAGAGATACGTGTCAGCTAAGCTAACAGTGGCTAAATTACTTTCAAAACAACTGGTAATTCTGAACTGGGAACTCAGAAATCTCCAACTTCAGTGTGTTCAAAGCAACTGGGAACTCGGAAGAAAACAAGCTCCGACTGGTGAAAAAAAAGATTTGAAAGATCATCCAACTCGGAATTCCAACTTGGGAACATGGGACTCTTTCTAGGGCTCCAACTTTCTGACCTGAAGAAAACTGACGTCATGATTTGACCTCATATTTTTCAGTTGGTCAGCGCATGCTCGGAGTACACATCCTGGTAATCCGTCTGGCCCTGCAGCCTTGTGTATGTTGACCTGTTTAAAGGTCTTACTCACATCGGCTGCGGAGAGCGTGATCACACAGTCGTCTGGAACAGCTGATGCTCTCATGTATGTGTTACTTCAGTGTTACTTGCCTTGAAGCAAGTATAGAAGTTAGTTAGAAAATCTCGTAGACCCGTGTCGCTGGCCAGCTCTCGGCTGTGCTTCCCTTTGTAGTCTGTAAGAGTTTGCAACCCCTGCAACATCCGACGAGTGTCGGAACCCGCGTAGTACGATTCGATCTTAGTCTTGTATTGGCGCTTTGCCTGTTTGATGGTTCATCTGAGGGCATTGCGGGATTTCTTATAAACTTCCGGGTTTGAGTCCAGCTCCTTGAAAGCGGCTGCTCTACCCTTTAGCTCAGTGCGGATGTTGCCTGTAATCCATGGCTTCTGGCTGGGGTATGTACGTACAATCACCGTCGGGACGACGTCATCGATGCACTTATTAATGAAGTCAGTGATTAATGTGGTGTACTCCTCAATGCCATCGGAAGAATTCCGTAACATATTCCAGTCTGTGCTAGCAAAACAGTCCTGTAGCTTAGCATTTGCTTCATCTGACCACTTTGTTATTGACCGAGTCACTGGTGCTTCCTGCTTTAATTTTTTATTGTCAGCAGTAATCAGGAGGATAGAATTATGGTCATATTTGCCAAATGGAGGGTGAGGGAGAGCTTTGTACGTGTCTCTGTGTGTGGAGTAAAGGTGGTCTAGAGTTTTTCTTCCCTCTGGTTGCACATATGCTGATAGAAATGAGGTAAAACGGATTTAAGTTTGAGTCCCCGGACACGAGTAGCACCCCCTCTGGATGAGCAGTTTTCAAGTCAAATCAAATTTTATTGGTCATATACACATGGTTAGCAGATGTTAATGCGAGTGTAGCGAAATGCTTGTGCTTCTAGTTCCATCCGTGCAGTAATATCTAACAAGTAATCTAACAATTTCACAACAACTACCTTATACACACAAGTTTAAAGGAATGATTAAGAATATGTGCATAATAAATATATGGATGAGCGATGGCCGAAACAGCAAATTTCTTCACCCTCCTGAGGTTGAAGAGGTGCTGTTTCACCTTCTTCACCACACTGTCTGTGTGGATGGACCAGTTTGTCGGTCGATATGGATAGGGGGGGTGCTCCCTCTGCTGTTTCCTGAAGTCCACGATCATCTCCTTTGTTTTGTTGACGTTGAGTGTGTGGTTATTTTCCTGACACCACACTCTGAGGGCCCTCACCTCCTCCTTGTAGGCCGTCTCGTCGTTGTTGGTAATCAAGCCTAACACTGTAGTATCGTCTGCAAACTTGATGATTGCGTTGGAGGTGTGCATGGCCACGCAATCATGGTAATGTTGGTAAGTAGACATTGCTCTTATATCCAATAGTTCCTCCCAGCTGTCCAATAGTTCCTTCCTCTTTGCTTATGGCCGTATAAAGCTCATTGAGTGTGGTCTTTGGTTTGTGGTGGTAAAATACAAAGCTATGAAGAATATAGATGAAAACTCTCTAGGTAGATAGTGGGTCTACAGCTTATCATGAGATACTCTACCTCAGGCGAGAAAAACCCAGAGACTCCCTTAGATATTATGACCCAGCTGTTTACAAATATACATAGACCGCCACCCCTTGTCTTACCAGAGGCTGCTATTCTATCCTGCCGACACAGTGTGTAACCTGCCAGCTGTATGTCATTCATGTTGTCATTCAGCCACAACTCTGTGAAACATAAGATATTCAAGTTTTTAATGTCCCATTGGTAGGATATAAGTGCTTTTTGTTCATACACTTTATTATCAGCTTATTGTACGTTTTCCAATAGTACCGATGGCAAAGGCAGATTAGCCATTCATCGCCAGATCCTCACAAGGCACTCCGATCTCATTCCGTGAAAGCTCCATCTCTTTCTCCTGCAAATGACGGGGAGGAGGGTCTGTTCGGGTGTCTGGAGTAAATCACTCTCATCCGACTCATTAAAGAAAAATGATTTGTCCAATTCAAGGTGAGTAATCACTGTTCTGATGTCCAGAATCTATTTTCGGTCATAAGAGACGGTAGCAGCAACAGTATGTATAAAATAAGTAACAAACAATGCGAAAAAACAAAATAGCACAGTTGGTTAAGAGCCCATAAAACAGCTGCCATCCCCTCCTGCGCCATTATTCTATATATACACTGTCGTCTGTAGTGATTGTTAACTGTGGAGCTGACCATACTGATAAATGCATAGATCAGAAAAATTTGACACAACAGATGATAAATGAAAATAATGATATTGAACCAACAAATCTGAAAGATAAATTGTATGGCAGGTATTGTGGGGGAGGATCAGAATGTTCAGAATCACAAAAAATATATAATAAATGTGGATTACTATGCTATTTCAATGACAATACATTCCGTTATGCAGCATAATATTTTATTTGTATTATCTGGGGGGAGGAAGTTGCAAAAACTTTAATGGCCATTTGAACAGCCATCCTCAACAACCACAATCCGTAAATAAATGAGAGCAGCATGATTCACATCAATGTGCTATGTAGATATCAATAATGCATGATATCCATATCGCCGTAGACTACACCACTGCTGTCATCCTTACCACCAAGCGTTTATTCAAGTTGTAAAATCTTTGGATGACGACAGTAGTCACATCCAAAGGTTTTAATGAGTATAGGGTTAGTTGATAGGGTAATTAAAAAATTTATATTTAATTTCCCGGTTCCCCTTTCCCAATGTATCAATGTATCACAAGACATTGAGTGACACATTGAGAAAGTTGTGATACATTGAAAAAGGGGAACCACAACGTGTAATGGAGCTATACTATAGTTCAGTTGGGGGCGGTAAGGCAACCTTTTGGATGCCAACCGCCGTTAAACCCCACCAAAGAATAAGTCACTCTCATTGACCCCCATACAAAAATGTATTGCTCGGTGGCGAGACACCGCCACCTGCTGTGCTGAAGGGAGACACATTTTCCGCAGAGTTGGGCCTTTTTCTTCCTCTCTGCTGACGAGACGTTGGTGAACGACACTATGCCTGCCGTAGTTATAATGGATGAAAATTATGATAAACTTTTAGAGCAGTGCCAAACACAGGAACTTGAGGTAGTTATATCCAAGTATTTCATCAAACATGTGTAAATTGAAGCTTTAAATGTGTCCATTCGCAAAGATGATCTCTTTGGTCTGTGTGTATTAACTTAGCTAGTGGTGCTAACTAGCTAGCCATCCAAACGCACTGACGTTAGCGAACACAGCATAGCTAGCTAACTAGATCATAACATTCAATTGGGCACAGCGAACGCTGCATTTTAACGTGCGAGAAAGTAGCTAACTACCCTCATATACGTCAGTTAGCTTGGTAGCGAGCACAGCGTATATAGCTAGGTCTTAACATTACATTGAACACAGAATTTAACTGCGTTTTGCTATGTAGCAGAAGGATGTGAAATGTAGGAGGAAGGAGGAAAGTAGCTAGCTAATGACACATTCAAATATCACATATTGTGTTGAGCATTTAAATTAGCAGCACGGGGTGCAGCTGGATAATGTTTTTTCCTTAGTTAGGTTTTCACAATTTGTGCGTCAAGTAATATGCGCAGAACGTTCAGGTTGTTTAATACAAGGTTTCCTGGATGGGTCCTTTCGACCAGGTCGTGCAGCTATCTGTATAGCCACATTATTAAATGGACATCTTCAGTCATGAGGGTACAACGTTTGGAACTTCATGAACGTCATTAGCAATCCAACAGAAAATGGCGGTACAATTTTATGAATGTCAGCAAACAATTTGTTATTTCGACATGATGGGATATTTTGTCTGTGAAATTAATTATGCGGGAAATATGTTTGGAATAATAACATCGTAGCAAATTTGGGAGTCACGCGATGATCAAATCAAATTGTATTTGTCACATACACATGGTTAGCAGATGTTAATGCGAGCGTAGCGAAATGCTTGTGCTTCTAGTTCCGACAATGCAGTAATAACCAACAAGTAATCTAACTAACAATTCCAAAACTACTGTCTTATACACAAGTGTAAGGGGATAAATAATATGTACATAAAGATATATGAATGAGTGATGGTACAGAGCAGCATAGGCAAGATACAGTAGATGGTATCGAGTACAGTATATACATATGAAATGAGTATGTAAACAAAGTGGCATAGTTAAAGTGGCTAGTGATACATGTATTACATAAAGATGCAGTAGATGATATAGAGTACAGTATATACTTATACATATGAGATGAATAATGTAGGGTAAGTAAACATTATATTAGGTAGCATTGTTTAAAGTGGCTAGTGATATATTTTACATTTCCCATCAATTCCCATTATTAAAGTGGCTGGAGTTGAGTCAGTGTGTTGGCAGCAGCACTCAATCTTAGTGGTGGCTGTTTAACAGTCTGATGGCCTTGAGATAGAAGCTGTTTTTCAGTCTCTCGGTCCCAGCTTTGATGCACCTGTACTGACCTCGCCTTCTGGATGATAGCGGGGTGAACAGGCAGTGGCTCGGGTGGTTGTTGTCCTTGATGATCTTTATGGCCTTCCTGTAACATCGGCTGGTGTAGGTGTCCTGGAGGGCAGGTAGTTTGCCCCCGGTGATGCGTTGTGCAGACCTCACTACCCTCTGGAGAGCCTTACGGTTGTGGGCGGAGCAGTTGTCGTACCAGGCGGTGATACAGCCCGCCAGGATGCTCTCGATTGTGCATCTGTAGAAGGCTGTGAGTGCTTTTGGTGACAAGCCAAATTTTTCAGCCTCCTGAGGTTGAAGAGGCGCTGCTGCGCCTTCTTCACGATGCTGTCTGTGTGGGTGGACCAATTCAGTTTGTCTGTGATGTGTATGCCGAGGAACTTAAAACTTACTACCCTCTCCACTACTGTTCCATCGATGTGATTAGGGGGGTGTTCCCTCTGCTGTTTCCTGAAGTCCAGAATCATCTCCTTAGTTTTGTTGACGTTGAGTGTGAGGTTATTTTCGTGACACCACACTCCGAGGGCCCTCACCTCCTCCCTGTAGGCCGTCTCGTCGTTGTTGGTAATCAACCCTACCACTGTTGTGTCGCCCGCAAACTTGATGATTGAGTTGGAGGCGTGTGTGGCCACGCAGTCGTGGGTGAACAGGGGGTATACGAGAGGGCTCAGAACGCACCCTTGTGGGGCCCCAGTGTTGAGGATCAGCGGGGTGGAGATGTTGTTGCCTACCCTCACCACCTGGGGGCGGCCCGTCAGGAAGTCCAGTACCCAGTTGCACAGGGCGGGGTCGAGACCCAGGGTCTCGAGCTTGATGACGAGCTTGGAGGGTACTATGGTGTTAAATGCCGAGCTGTAGTCGATGAACAGAATTCTCACGTAGGTATTCCTCTTGTCCAGATGGGTTAGGGCAATGTGCTGTGTTTGAGATTGCATCGTCTGTGTACCTATTTGGGCGTTAAGCAAATTGGAGTGGGTCTAGGGTGTCAGGTAGGGTGGAGGTGATATGGTCTTTGACTAGTCTCACAAAGCACTTCATGATGACGGAAGTGAGTGCTACGGGGCGGTAGTCGTTTAGCTCAGTTACCTTAGCTTTCTTGGGAACAGGAACAATGGTGGTCCTCTTGAAACATGTGGGAACTGCAGACTGGGATAGGGTTGATTGGATATGTCCGTAAACACACCAGCCAGCTGGTCTGTGGATGCTCTGAGGACACGGCTAGTGATGCCGTCTGGGCCTGCAGCCTTGCGAGGGTTAACACGTTTAAATGTTTTACTCACCTCGGCTGCAGTGAAGGAGAGTCCACATGTTTTCCTTGCAGGCTGTGTCAGTGGCACTGTATTATCCTCAAAGCGGGCAAAAAAGTTATTTAGTCTGCCCGGGAGCAAGACATCCCGGACCGTGACGGGGCTGGTTTTCTTCTTGTAATCCGTGACTGACTGACTGTAGACCCTGCCACATACCTCTTGTGTCTGAGCCGTTGAATTGAGATTCTACTTTGTCTCTATACTGACGCTTAGCTTGTTTGATTGCCTAGCGGAGGGAATAGCTGCACTGTTTGTATTCGGTCATGTTTCCGGTCACCTTGCCCTGATTAAAAGCAGTGGTTCACGCTTTCAGTTTCACGCGAATGCTGCAATCAATCCACGGTTTCTGGTTTGGGAATGTTTTAATCGTTGCTATGGGAACGACATCTTCAACGCACATTCTAATGAACTCGCGCACCGAATCAGCGTATTCGTCAATATTGTTGTCTGACGCAATACGAAACATATCCCAGTCCACGTGATGGAAGCAGTCTTGGAGTGTGGAATCAGATTGGTTGGACCAGCGTTGGACAGACCTCAGCGTGGGAGCTTCTTGTTTTAGTTTCTGTCTGTAGGCAGGGATCAACAAAATTTAGTCGTGGTCAGCTTTTCCGAAAGGAGGGCGGGGCAGGGCCTTATATGCGTCGCGGAAGTTAGAATAGCAATGATCCAAGGTTTTGCCAGCCCTGGTTGCGCAATCGATATGCTGATACAATTTAGGGAGTCTTGTTTTCAGATTAGCCTTGTTAAAATCCCCAGCTACAATGAATGCAGCCTCAGGATGTATGGATTCCAGTTTGATATGTTGTGTGGTCCTCCCATTACGATTTGGGAACGCGTGCAGTTTATTAAGACTACAAAATAAATATATTTTGAACTTGATGTACCTCTCTAATAAATATCGATGGTCTTATTCTGGTGACTTGATGCGTGGCTGCCGTTTGACAAATATAATCAATCTCACTGTAATCTATAATATTCTCATTTAGGCTAGCTGTCTCTGCGAACTGTTAGCTGGAGCTCACATGCCTTGACCAGAGTGGGCACATTTTCTATTTAACGCAACATTTCTACTTACAAAACCATCAGTAGAATTGGAAATGCATTGAACTTTTGATTTTAATTCTGTACATTAAACACATATATATTTAAACTTCATTCATTTCCAGCACCACCTCAACATTATGTGAAAATCGCGGAAGATACGTGATTCCTATGACATCATCAGTGTGCATCATGTGATTTTTAACCAATTATGAGTAGGCATTGCCTACTAGTTGTCTACTGTTGGTTGTCATTGGAAACACTTATCTTCCTCAATCTTTTAACATGATGTTGAAAAAGGGTGATATTTCCCTTAGTGCACATAAAGACACTTTTTTTTGCTCATGATGTTACATCAATACTCTTTATCAGCAACACGTGAGTTTGATGGAAACACCATGGGTGAGAAACTTTGCATATCTTCTTTATGCAGATTTTAGAATATTCGCATGAAAATCTGTCATAAATTGGATGGAAACCTAGCTATTGGCTTGCATGGGCAGCATATTGGCTAAACATTGACTAATTGTTTGTTTTCTCGTCAGGCTCCAGGTGGCATTGCAACCCCTCAAGTGTATGCCCAGCTGTTGGCTCTCTATCTACTGCACAATGACATGTAAGTCAGGTTTTCTATAGGCCTAGCCCTTCTAAAGAAAATATTTTCTGACCATTAGGTGTTAGTTAGAGCTTAAACTCAATGTGTAGCTAGCCAGTCGGCAAGGGTTGTTGCAGGATTGCTATTTTACTAGTAAAATGCCGCTAGCTATGATTACCATAGCTATAATATGTAGCTTGCTAGATAGCTAGATATTTCATTAGGTGTCGATATTTGATGTGATAACGATGGTTTTGGGAAACATGCTCCTTCAAGGGTTCTTATGATGAACTTAGCCGTAAGATGCTTTTGGGGAAAGTGTGCCCCGGTCTAGCTAGCTGGTTTGTGACTTTGCTACTTACAGAGATATACAGTACCAGTCAGAAGTTTGGACACACTTACTCATTCAAGAGTTTTTCTTTATTTTCACTATTTTCTACATCGTAGAGTATTAGTGAAGATATCAAAACTATGATATAACACACATGGAATCATGAAGTAAAATAAATCAAAATATATTTTAGAATCTTCAAAGTAGCCACCCTTTGCCTTTGACAGCTTTGCACACTCTTGAAATTCTCCAAATCAGATTCATGAGGTAGTCACCTGGAATGTTTTTCCAACAGTCGTGAACCAGTACCCACATATGCTGAGCACTTGTTGGCTGCTTTTCCTTCACTCTGCGGTCCAACTCATCCCAAACCATTTCAGTTGGGTTGAGGTCGGGTGATTGTGGCGGCCAGGTCATCTGATGCAGCACTCCATTGCTCTCCTTCATGGTGAAATAGCCCTTACACATCTTGGAGGTGTGTTTGGGGATATATTGTCCTGTTGAAAAACAACAAAATCGCAAACCAGATGGGATGGTGTATGGTGTATCGCTGCAGATATGCAGTGGTAGCCATGCTGGTTAAATGTGCCTTGAATTGTGTCATCAGCAAAGCACCATCACAACACCTCCATGCTTCATGGTGGGAACTACACATGCGGAGATCATCTGTTCATCTACTCTGTCTCTCAAAGACACAGTGGTTGGAACCAAAAATCTCAAATTTGTACTCATCAGACAAAAGAACAGATTTCCATCGGTCTAATGTCCATTGCTCGTGTTTCTTGGCCCAAGCAAATTTCTTATTATTGGTGTCCTTTAGTAGTGGTTTCTTTGCATCAAACTATTAAGCCCTGATTCACTCAGTCTCCTCTGAGCAGTTGATGTTGAGATGTCTTTACTTGAACTCTGTGCAGCATTTATTTGGGCTGCAATTTCTGAGTGTGGTAACGCTAATGGACTTATCCTCTGCAGCAGAGGGTCTGGGTCTTCCTTTCCTGTGACGGTCCTCATGAGAGCCAGTTTCATCATAGTGCTTGATTGTTTTTGTGACTGCACTTGAAGAAACTTTCAAAGTTCTTGACATTTTCCAGATTGACTGACCTTCATGTCTTATAGTAATGATGGACTGTAGTTTCTCTTTGCTTATTTGAGCTGTTCTTGCCATAAAATAGACTTGGTCTTTTACCAAATCGTACTCTCTACTGTTTACCACCCCTACCTTGTCACAACACAACTGATTGGTTCAAATGCATTAAGAAGGAAAGAAATTCCCCAAATGTACTTTTAACAGGGCACACCTTTTAATTGTGATGCATTCCAGGTGACTACCTTGAAGCTGGTTGAGAGAGTGAAATGAATTTGCAGAGATGTCATCAAGGCAAGGGGTGGCTACTTTGTTAAACAAATCAAATATATATTTGAGGTTCTTCACTTTGGTTACATATGTGTTATTCTATAATGTAGAAAATAGTAAAAAAAATTAAGAAAAACCCTTGAATGAGTTTGTGTCAGGTGTGTGTGTATATATATATATGTGTGTATATATATATATATATATATAAAATAAAGCACCAGATAAAAGTTATAATTTATTTCCACAACTGATTAATAATGTAGGCATTCCATATTGTTTGTTACTTACAGTGCTGTAAAAGTATTTGCCCTCTTTCAATTTTTCTCTACTTTTGCATAATTTTCAACCAAACCTAATATTAGATTAACAGAACCTGAATGAACAGCAATTACATACTTATTTCATAAAGAAAATTATGCCACTCCAATGTCCCTGTGTGGGAAAAAGTAATTGCCCCCTTACACTCAATAACTGGTTGTGCAATCTTTAGCTGCAATGCTTCCTTTAGTTGTTGGTCAATCGCTGTGGAGTAATTTAGCCCAGTCTTCCATGTAGAACAGCTGTAACTCAGCAACATTGGTGGCTTTTCAAGCATGCACTACTCATTTCAAGTCCATGGGACCAATATCTCCCAAAAAGTTGACTCAAGTTTGCCATAAAGCACCTGGATGATCATCCAGACTCTTGTAAGAATGTTCTATGGACAGATGATTCAAAAGTGTAGCTTTTTTGATGACTTGGGCCCCATGGTGAAAACCAAACACTGCATTCCACAGTAAGAACCTCATACCAACGATCAAGCGTGATGGTAATGTGATGGATTGGGGATGCTTTGCTGCCTCAGGACTTGAACAACTTGCCTTAATAGAAGGAACAATGAATTCTGCTCTGTATCGGAGAATTCAACAGGAGAATGTCATGCCATCTGTCAGTGAGCTGAAGCGCTGCTGGGTCATGCAGCAAGACAATGATCCAAAACACGCCATCAAGTCTACATGAAAATGGCTAAAAAGCAACAAATCCAGACCTAATCCCAATTGAGATGTTGTGGTAGGACTTAAAACGAGTAGTTCAAGCTTGTCAAATGTCAGAGTTAAAGCAGTTCTGGAGGCAAGAGTGGGCCAAAATTCCTCCACAACGATCTGAAAGACTGATCACCCCCCCCCCAAACACACACACACTCGTTCATACAACCACAAGCTCAGATGTTCAATAGTTGTTCCATCCCATATCTGTGCAACATTGAAGACCCTCTCGCTCTCACAATTCCTGACACATGGGCTCTGGCATTTGCAACCATTTTTCCTTTTTCACTCACTTAATTCCACACTTTTCCATACAAACGTACAGGCACCCCATCTTCAAACACACCCACACTCCCCCCACATATAAATAATTTTACAACATTCCCTGACTTTGAATAGTATAGTGTTTTATTTATCAGTTGCTGTATTTTATTAAATAACTATTTATATTACAATCCCTACCATGGATAGTGTTGGGTGTTCTGTTATTGGCCCCTTCTATTATTTAGAATGGTCATGGAGTAGTCTTGGTTTTTAAGAGCTACACATTTCCATTTTAGTCTATTCTTTTTGAATTTTGGGTACAGAACTTTGCGCCGTTCTGCAATTTCCTTCGGGAACCTATCATTCATGCCTTTTTTCATGCTGGCTAGTCTTTCGCCCAGGCTTTCAACTGTTATTTTATCTTTAAATAATGCAATTTGGCAACAATTGATTGGGTGCGTGTATCACTGTCCTCTCTTCTGAAAACGGTGTACACGTTTGAGTTTGTGGACTCTGTCGCCTGGGGTCTGTAGCGCTTTAACCAGTAATTCTTTCACCACGCTCTCTGGATCTTCACCTTCGTCTTTATTTCCGGTAAACACCAGATTTCTTTTTTTGTCTGTATATCAAGTAAGGCTTCTCTTAAATTTTAGATTTTTTATTTATTTTACTAATGTCTATTTCAATAATATTGAGAGTAGCTTTTAGTTTCTCATCTCTCCAAGGATCACCTTCAACTCCTTTTTATATCTTTACTAACTAGTTCAAGTATGCCCAATTAATCGACTTCAGCAGGTCAGTTTCCATTCTTTGTGTACGGAGTGGTGAAAAGCAGGAATCGTCTGTTGCACTTTTCTTTTGGGGATTGTGTCTCCATACTTACCCTGGTTACACTACATGTTTTGGCGTGGGTAGTATTTGTTGATACATTTCTTTACCCTTCTAATTTGTTTTGTGGTGATATCCAGATTGAAGGTTATTGCTCACGTGCAGTGTTGTAGTACTCGAGACCTGTCTCGAGACCACACATTAAGTGTCTCGGTCTTGTCGGATACTTTTTTTTACTCAGTCTTGAATGTCTCGGACGGTGAGGACTTGTAATTTCTTCCAGAGACCAGTGGAGTAAAACACTCTCAGCTTCAATTGTCACCATATTAAAAATGGTGTGTGTGTGTGTGTGCGTGTGTACGGTTGAAGTCGGAAGTTTACATACACCTTAGCCAACTACATTTAAACTCAGTTTTCACAAATCCTGACATTTAAACATAATAAAAAATCCCTGTCTTAGGTCAGTTTGGATCACCACTTTATTTTAAGAATGTGAAATGTCAGAATAATAGTAGAGAGAATAATTTATTTAGCTTTTATTTCTTTCATCACATTCCCAGTGGGTCAGAGGTTTACATATACTCAATTAGTATTTGGTAGTATTGCCTTTAAATTGTTTAACTTGGGTCTAACGTTTTTTTGTAGCCTTCCACAAGATTTCACAATAAGTTGGGTGAATTTTGGCCCATTCCTCCTGACAGAGCTGGTGTAACTGAGTCAGGTTACAGCTTGCTCTCACATGCTTTTTCAGTTCTGCCCACACATTTTCTATGTGATTGAGGTCAGGGCTTTGTGATGGCCACTCCAATACCTTGACTTGTTGTCCTTAAGCCATTTTGCCACAACTTTGGAAGTATGCTTGGGGTCATTGTCCATTTGGAAGACCCATTTGTGACCAAGCTTTAACTTCCTGACTGATGTCTTGAGATGTTGCTTCAATATATCCACATAATTTTCCTCCCTCAAGAAGCCATCTATTTTGTGAAGTGCACCAGTCCCTCTTGCAACAAAGCACTCCCACAACATGATGCTGCCACCCCCGTGATTCACGGTTGGGATGGTGTTCTTCGGCTTGCAAGCCTCCACCTTTTTCCTCCAAACAAAATGGTCATTAAGGCCAAACAGTTATTTTTTTCATCAGACCATAGGACATTTCTCCAAAAAGTTTGATCTTTGTCCCCATGTGCAGTTGCAAACCGTAGTGTTTTTTTTATGGCAGTCTTTTTATCTCTATTATAGATGTGTTTGCACAGTGGCGAACGTATTGGACCTAGGCCTTCACGAAGGGCCAGTGGTATAGTGGAGGCTATATATGACTCACCACCTGAATTTGGTCTTATGTTGCAAAATGTGAAATTGTGTTTTTTACATTTGGTAAAAGTAGAGACTCAGAGCTACAAAATGGTATATAATACATTGCATTTGAAGACACATGGGAAAGTAATTCTGCTTTGAAAGTTGATCAACTTGTAAACTCACTTTTGAGAAAATCGCCTTCTGAATGTTTTGGAATCTAGCGAAGAGCTCTTTTGTAACACCCTTTCAGCATAGTTCACACGCTCTTAAGCTTTAGCCCCAGCCATCTCGTTTTGCTCTCTTTGAGCGCACACTTGATGCTCTGGCTAATGATTTGTTTACCAATGGATAACATGAAAACAGCCTAACCAGCTCTGCTAGCAACAATTTCATTACGCTTTTTTGTAGTTTTTGTAGACGTTTACTGACACTAGCCATATTCAACGGGTGTTGTACACATGTAAAGTTAGCTAATGAGCCAGCTAGGTTAGCAAGTTTAACAAAATTGAACAACAATGCCAACAATGTCACTGTGTTGGGAGATAACCAACCAGGTTCAATGTTAGCTAGCTAACGAGAAAAGCAAACAGGTCTGGGAAACTAACAATAACGTCCACTAGGAAGCCAGCCAGTTAATGTTAGCTAGCTAGCTAACAGTACACTTTAGCCTGACCTGAAATCACTTTGTCAAAATTAGAAATGTGTAATATCTGAAAATGTAGCTAGCTATCTTACCTGTATGCAACATCATGTATGATGGATGCGTCTCCCTGTCAGGAATGTCATACCACGGTTGCCCTTAGTTTGAAGACATAATCCGGAGACAGGTGTTTCTCCGTCTCTTTAGCTATCATACTCTAATTCCACTGATTTCAAAACTTGATCCTTCAGTTTTGAAATCTTGAAAGCTTATGAAGCTCCACTATACAATATAGATTTTTTTTAAGGCCGCGTTCAGAATGATATCTGTAGCCGATAAGTAGGAAAGATGTTTCAAACTTATGGACATCACTTCAAATTAGTGGATTCGGCTATTTCAGCCACACCAGTTGCTGTCAGGTGTATTAAGCACAAAGCCATGCAATCTCCATAGAGAAACATTGGCAGTAGAATGGCCTTACTGAAGAGCTCAGTGTCTTTCAATGTGGCTTCATCATAGGATGCCACCTTTCCAACAAGTCAGTTCTTCACATTTCTACCCTGCTAGAGCTTCCCTGGTCAACTGTAAGTGCTGTTATTGAAGTGGCAACTAGGAGTAACAACGGCTCAGTCGCGAAGTGGTAGGCCTTACAAGCTCACAGAACAGGACCGCTGAGTGCTTAGCGCATAACAATCATCTGTCCTCGGTTGCAACACTCACTACCACGTTCCAAACTGCCTCTGGAAGCAATGTCAGCACAAGAACTGTTAGTCCGGAGTTTCATTAAATTGGTTTCCATGGTGAACAGCCGCACCCAAACCTTAGATCACCATGCGCAATGCGAGGAATCTGTTGGTGTGGTGTAAAGCTCGCTGGCATTGGAAACGCATTCTCTGGTGAGATTAATCTCACTTCACCATCTGGCAGTCCGACAGACGAGTCTGGGTTTGGCGGATGCCAGGAGAACGCTACCTGCCCCAATTGATAGTGCCAACTGTAAAATTTGGTGAAGGAGGAATGATGGTCTGGGGCTGTTTTTCATGGTTTGCGGTAGGCTAACCGCATGCTGCAATAAAAAAAGTTCCACTCACCATATGAAGATAATTTGAAACTTCTCCATTTTCAATGATAACTTTCAACAAGAAGTTAACAAATTAGCAACAACATCATATTTGATAACACTTGCTGTTGCAAACTAGCCTACAACAACAGCTAGCTAGCTAGACCGTGGAGAAAGTACTGTTCACTATTGCACAGTGACTTGTTGGCCTTTGAAGGTAGTTTCCATATATTTTTATCAAAATGGTTCCACCCATTTTTAAAGTCAATGTAGTTGGTTAATTCCACTGTCACTCCAAAAATGTTACCCTAATACAGTTGAATGGCAAATGCTTTCTGTGAAGCTTCTGATTGCCTAGCCAATGGCTGACTGAGCAAGCAGAGACCACCAAAGAAAAATCCTGATTGGATTTTTTTTATTCTCTGAAGTGTTAACCCTTTCTATCAAAAACTGAAGATATAAATGAGAACATCATTGAAAATAATACGAATAATTGTATCATTTTATAAATCCTTAGCCTTTCTCTGAAAGTGTAGGAGGCCCTCATTGTTCTCCACTGTTTGGGTTAGTAATAATTTGTAGAGTGGCTCTATTTGCCCTCAGTATGCATTTTTTTCACCTTTCTGAATGTCTAAAGACATCTTCTAAAATATGAACAACCGAAATACAGGACATTTTGAACTCCTATCGTGACGATTTGACCGTTACAGTCATGGTCTTGAATTGGACTCATTTTTCTGGTCTTTTTATTTTATTTAACCTTTTTAGCTCGGCAAGTCAGTTAAGAACAAATTGTTATTTACAATGACGGCCTAATAACGCAAATTCCGTACTGCGGGAATGGGATAATTATTTATTTATATATAAATAAATATAGGACAAAACGCACATCACGAGAAGTGAGCCAACACTACATAAAAAGAGACTCGGTCTGGGACTTCTCGTCCCCCTCCTTGACTCGGTTCGCTGTGGTCTTGATATTGAATCGGTATTGCTTTAGGTGGTCTCGAACACAACACAGCTCATATGTGGATCAAAGTTGTGAAGTGCTAATATTTAGTCAGCTTTACAGATATTGAATATTCTGTTTTTATTATGAGGCATTCCGCACCGCCATCTTCAGGCCGCCGTCTTCCCAGTTCACCCTACATAGGCCTAATTTTTACCAACTCATTTGCAGGCCTTGACAAGTAGGACGGATGTTTTACTTGTCCGAAAGCTTGTCAAGCTCGTCGTGCTGAACAATCAGGCACTGTGCTTCACTCTCCTGTGTTGTGACCATTTGATCTGAACAAACTGTGCCTCAATTATGTCAACAGAATCAAGCCTTTAGATGTTAATGTTAACTCTCCTTCATTATATTTGTGTAATTAAGTCTCATTAAAGTTTGTCCACATTTTCTGGCGGCTCACTCTTGTCAGCATTGGTTTGGACATGATGCTGTAGCCAACATGCATATCACCTACACTTTGACATGTAGGCTTTTTTATATATTTATATACATGGCAAATAGAGTTAAATATTGTTCCAAAGTTGGACTCTGATCCAATTCTGATAGGAGTAATTGTTTGATATTTAGATTTGTGCGATTTAATTAACTTGTCATTCGGACAGAATAAATCCTTTTATCTATTTTTTTGTAACACAGAACATCAACAGACAAGAACAGCTCAAGGACAGACAATAGCTTCACTCGGCGAACCTGTTTTGTGAGCTTGTGTGGCCTACCACTTCGCGGCTGAGATGTTATTGCTCCTAGACGTTTCCACTTAACAATAATAGCACTTATAGTTGACAAGGGCAGAAATTTGACAAACTGACTTTTTGGAAAGGTGTCATCCTATGACGTTGACACGTTGTAGGTCACAGAGCTCTTCAGTAAGGCCATTCTACTGCCATTGTTTGTCTATGGAGAATGCATGGCTGTGTGCTTGCATTTATACCGGTCCGCAATGGGTGTGGCTGAAATAGCCGAATTCACTAATTTAAGTGGTGTCCCTTTTTGACCATGTAGTGTGTGTTTTACATAGTGTCTGATCACAGAACATTCTGTAGAATTCAAGAAAAATACCACCGTAACTAAAACGTCGAACTCATTCACAGTAAAATATATTACCATTCTGATTTCAGATTATCAATCCTTACTAAATATTGAAGACTCAATATGCTCAAGTTTTTCCCCATCTTCATTAGTTGTGTAAATGGCAGTTTGGGAGAGGGGAGCATTTATTTATTTCCATTCCCCTTTAATTGTCAGATGACTTTTGTTACTTTTTTTTACAGGAATAATGCCAGGTACCTGTGGAAGCGAATTCCTCAAGCCATTAAATCGGTGAGAATGGTTAGGGTTAGCATTTATCTCATATATTTAGACTGAACAAAAATGTAAATGCAACAATTTTACTAAGTTAGTTCATATAAGGAAATCAGTCAATTGAAATCAATTCATGAGGCCCTAATCTATGGATTTCATAGACATCCGGTGAAGATGCCGCATTTGAAGGTCCTGGGTTGGTGTGGTTACACATGGTTTGCGCTTGTGAGACTGGTTGGACGTACTGCCAAATTCTCTAAAACGATGGAGGCGGCTTATGGTAGACAAATCCACATTCAACAGCTCTGGTGGACATTCCAGCAGTCAGCATGCCAATTGCATGCTCCCTCAACTTGAGAAATCTTTGGCATTGTGTTGTGACAACTGCACATTTTAGTGGCTTTTTATTGTCCCCGGCACAAGGTGCACCTGTGTTTTGACCATGCTGTTGATATGCCACACCTGTCAGGTGTATGGATTATCTTGGCAAAGGACAAATACTCACTAAAAAGGATGTAAACATTGGTGCACAAAATTTGATATTTTTGTGCGTACGGAAAATTTCTGGGGGCATTTATTTCAGCTCATGAAACATGGGACCAACACTTTACATGTTGCGGTTTATATTTTTGTTCAGTATAGATAGCTGAGGCACAAGTATGTTTAAATTTCTTTGTGTATATTTTTGTTAGACAATGAAAACGAGTTAAAGCTATACTGGGAGCTCAACTCTAGAATAGGTAGGCCAGTCATTGTATAATTTCCCACATTGAAGATGGTAGTACAAAAGTGGGACCTGTCCTGCACATGGAATTGCTTCAATTTATGAGAATGAGTGTACCCAATGTCTCACGAGCAACAAGACTCAGTCTGCATATCGTTTAGTATAGTCTAGTTACCAATGTATGTTAAAGTTGATTTAAATGGGTTTAAACGTGTTGTGTGCAGGGAAACCCAGAGCTGACGGCCGTGTGGGCCGTGGGTCAGCGCATATGGCAGCGAGACTTCCCTGGGATCTACTCGGCCATTGCAGCTCACCAGTGGTCTGAGAACATCCTGCCCGCCATGGATGCCCTGCAAGGTACTGTAATGGCCGTGCACTTTTCTGTGACCAATTGACACACCTGACCTGCATGATGAACTAACATTTAAAACACAGCCTACACACTTATGTGGCTCAACATGCATATATAACTCAATGTGGCTGATTTTACACGGTTTTATGACTGAGGGCCCTGCTCAAACAATATTGGTTCCAGGGGAAAAAATAACATTCGACCTTCAGAGCATCTTTTGAGTAGGCATGCCATTTTTGTTTGAGTGTATTGCTTAGTACCCTATACATTAATCCAAATGTGAGAAAAACATTGTTTTTGACATTCTGGAGACTGTTACCGGGTGTTATTGAATATGCAACACATTGACCTATTGAGACTGACTGAACTCATGACCAGGCCACGTCTCTCACCTCTGAATAACTTTCTATATTCATTTCTTAAACCTGAGGCTAGACGAGAAGAAAGACTGGGTAAGGATAGATGTGTAAGATGTTTAGCAGTTCACGCAATCAGCAGCTTCATTAGAAGTTTGTTCATGTTAGAATTCATAGGGAATTTGCTTTGGACAATTGGTAGCAGGATGCTTGAAATGAAATATGTTGGGTAGTCGGAAAAAATGTATGCTTACATAATGAAAGTGGACCCCACACAATTGTAATAGTACATTTTGTAATGTCTTTCACATTGCTGCCTACTGAATGTTCTCAATTATCAAAAGAGGGGACACCACTTGCATCCTACATTGTAACCCAGCCATGAAGTTGTTATGGAGGGCAAAGAAGAATACAGAAAAGGGAGCTTAAAAAGCTTTTGTAATACCTAATTGAAAATGTAATGGGTTATTTATCCACTCACAAATTGTCCCATTGATGCACAGCATGATGGGATACATTTTGCCTAGTTTAATATAGCCCTCTAAAGCTCTTCGGGTTGAGGAGATTATCAAGAGATTCGCGAGCAGTATTGCGTTTCGAGATAATTTGGGCTGTAAATTTGCAAATGTATCTAATCTCGAACGCTACCTGCATAGGTCGCGGGCGAGCCTTTCTCGAGAGTCATCCCCCTCTGAGCATTGCATTGTGATAACAGGCTGACTACACTGCTCGCAAATACATTTTGAAATCTATATCCAATTATTGCACGCGCCAGCGAGCGTCTGTGTTGCCAAGGGCTAAAATAAAAGTCAGATCGCGCTGCAAGTCCTGCCTTTCCCATCTCCTCATTGGTTTATAGAAGCAGGTACCCACGTGCCATCTCCTCATTGGTTATACCCACGTGGGTGACTGAAAGACGAAGTAGGTCGGTGGTGGTAATGCATGCAATTTATGAAAGTTGACAATCGCTATATAAAGTCAAGAGAAGAAAATGCCTGGAAGGAGGAGAGATGACTAGAAACGATTCAGTTGACCGTTTTATGTGTGGATTAATTGGCAGAGTAGAGGACCTTTCCGGTAAAATAACAACTCAAATGTTTATATCCCAGGACAAATTAGCTAGCAACAGCAGGCTAGCTAAATATGACAAATTAGCTAGCAAGTGCAAGCTAGCTTTTTGACCTGTCCCCAAATTAATATAATTGGTTCAGAGTTTGTTTTGATATTTCAACCTGTGTGTCGTGAACGCATTTGGTATGGGGGGACAAAATACATTTATTTATGATGGCGCACGTGTGCAGCCGATTTTGGTTCTGTGAATTAGCCAATGTGTATTGTTGTCACGTAAGAGGTCAAGGGATGCTTCTGGCACCATTTATATAAACAGAAGTTCGCCAGAGAGAAATCCCCATACTTTACATTTGCGCTTGCTGTTTGTACATATCATGTTTGCCGTTTTGTACATTTTATAGACCATGGCAAACGAGAGTTCATTGACCTGGTCCATTGCGGAAACAAAGCTTCTGATATCCATTTGGTCGCAAAATCCGATTCTAGCGAGGTTGGAAACGTGTTACAGAAAAAGAGATCTATATTGAGAATGTCCACGGGGTTGCTTGCACATGGCCACCATTGTTCGGAAGTAGTGCCAGACAAAAATCGTAGACATTAAATATATATAACACAAGACGAAAGACAATAATGGACTGAGTGATAGTGGCCGGGAGACCTGTCCATTCTACAGGGAACTGGACGAATTCCTTGGCACATGACCTGCCTCCATGCCTCGCCATATTATTGAGTCCAGGGTGACTGAAGCAGAAGAGCAAGAATATGGCAAGTACTTTTTTCGGCTTTGTGTTCTTGTAACTAACAAAATAAGTCTGGACACTGACCTAATGTATTAGCCAGCCAGCTACCTATAAGTTATATGAATCTAAATTATCACTACTTCACGTTATTTTCTGCTAGCTGCCTGCTAACAAAGCTCACGTTTTATAACATAAGTGATTGTTGCTTAGCCTGTTTGTACATTTTTCTTTTCACTCTCACCCAAATGATTGTAATGACTAGGAACTAGTTAGCTATTTCACAACTACTTTATGTTGTTGACTGCTAGCTGCTTGCTAACAAAAGTCACTGTTCATAGCAAATGTATTCTGTTTGGTAACTTTGCTCATCACTTGCTCTCCCACAGACTGATGAAGGGCCAAGCAGCAACCCTGGGCCCAGCAGCAGTTGCAACACTCAACTTGGCTACAGTTCCAACTGAGAGGTCTGTGTACCTCCCAAGTCCAGACAACTCATCTCTTGGCTCGGGGAACCCTCCTCGAGCCACCACAAAACCTCTTGCACGTGTTGGTCAGTATAACGTGTTATTGTACTTTATGTTTGGTTGGTGATGCCACATCCTCTGTAGACCCATGCGCAGACCCAATCAATGATTTTGTTGCTGCAGGGCCATGAGGCAGCGTACAGCAGCACTCCTGTACGCAGACCTCCACCACCTCACGGGCAATACAGCCAGAGAGACAACAGTTATCATTGGCTGTAGTTACCCTGAACAGACAACACCACAATGCCTTTGAACTTTTCAAACTTGTTACATACTTGTTTGTTTATTTTCTGCTTAACCTTTTTTTCATATATATATATTTTGTCATTACTTTGATTTAAACTTATATTTTGCACCCAGATTTATTTAAAACACTCTTCTTTTTTTACTTGAACCTTTTTTATGTACTTTAATAATTTCTTAGTTTGGTTGGTTTTTGAAATGTTTGCAAATGTATTAAAGATCCAAAAACGGATACCTCAAGTATTCAGACACTCAGGTGCATCCTGTTATCATTGAGCAACCTTGAAATGTTTCTACAACTTGATTGGCATCCACCTGTGGTAAATTCAATTGATTGGAAATTATTTGGAAAGCTACACACCTGTTTATATAAGGTCCCACACTTGAAAGTGCATGTCAGAGCAAAAACAATGCCATGAAGTCGAAGGAATTGTCCATAGAGCTCCGAGACAGGATTGTATCGAGGCACACATCTGGGGAAGGGTACCGAACAATGTCTGCAGCATTGAAGGTCCCAAAGAACACTGGCTTCCATCATTCTTAAATGGAAGATGTTTGTAACCACAAAGTCTTCTTAGAGCTGGCAAAATGAACAATTGGGGGAG
Organism: Oncorhynchus masou masou; assembly: GCF_036934945.1. Taxonomy (NCBI): domain Eukaryota; kingdom Metazoa; phylum Chordata; class Actinopteri; order Salmoniformes; family Salmonidae; genus Oncorhynchus; species Oncorhynchus masou. The sequence goes on along the minus strand of NC_088240.1, from coordinate 44,977,507 downwards.
AAGGGCCTTGGTCAGGAGGTGACCAAGAATCCGATGAACACTCTGACAGAGCTCCAGAGTTCCAATGTGGTGATGGGAGAACCTTCCAGAAGGACAACCATCTCTGCAGCACTGCACCAATCAGACCTTTATGGTGGAGTGGCCAGACGGTAGTCTGGACAAAAACTGGCACAATCTCTACTGTGAAGCATGGTGGTAGAAGAATCATGCTGTGGAGATGTTTTTCAGTGGCAGGGACTGGGAGACTAGTCAGGATCAAGGCAAGACGATGGGAGCAAAGTACAGAGAGATCCTTGATGAAACAATCTAAAAAAAGTCAAGGGGTCTGAATACTTTCCGACTGCACTATAAATCTATTTTTGGTCAACTGTTTACTTCTATCCATACTTAGTGGTCTGATAAACAATGCAAGTATTTAGATGCTCTACACCATTGCAAGCATTTGCATCTCAACTCTACCGTCAAATCATTACACATATTTACATGTCTGGTGTATGTGCTGGCTAGGGCCTGTATTTTGGACTATGTCTCATGACCTAGATTTGAACTTTTTTAAGCCTTTTCTCAAAATGAGAATTTAACCAAAAATTAAAGCAATTGTTTGAGGGTGCTGGACCATCTGACACATAAGAAATGGGGGAAATGAAGGTTAAAATCCTGATCACGTGACATGACTGTTCAAAACATGACAATGTGTCATAGATTAACTGCTTTCTGCTATTGACTCTAAAGCACTTTTGAGTTAGCCCTTTATACTCATAAGTTTAGCAAATATTTTTGTTGTCTAAGTGTGGGAAATGCTGTAAATTAAAATGATGTGATCTATTTTGGAAGGTGAGACATTGAGGATTATAATAAATACTGTTTTGATATCATACAACCAAGTCAAACAACTGTGAGTCCAAATGTGCACTTCACATCTCCAAATAATAACATAATGAGCCTATGTTTATTTATTGTGTAAAACATTTGCTGTTGGACATGCACCTGAATGCACTCATGACTCCATTGCACATTTTTTTGTACCATGTACCTTACGCACATAAAAGGTTTTGTTGGAAACCTGGTCACTGATTACTGTGGTCCAGGTCATTGGCAGTGGAGGTACAAACATTAGCCTAGGCGGAGAAGATGGCGTTTTCCCAGTCTTCTCAAATCACTTTAAAAATATCCATCAGTAAGCACCTGCCTTGGTAAATGGGAGATTGGCATATGGAAATGCCTATGACCTTCTCTGCTCACACTCCCCATGTGTAACCCCCTCTAACTTCTGGAACCTGGTAGACCCACACATTATGTGACGCATGTGGGCAAGGTTAAGAATAGCTTGTCCCTGGTGCTCACTGTTCTTTATTTTTTTATTTTTTTCAACGTCACGGAATGTGGTTCACATTCACTGGAGAGTTTTTCAAGACCGTCTCAGTGAGACATTTCCATGACCAGAGGCTATAGCTTTCTGCTCATGTTACGTAATAGTAGTTCAATTAAATGGCGGAGCGATTTTATTTATTTATTATTGTTATTTTATTCAGCTTTTTTTGTTGGATCAGTTTATCAAGAACCGTGTTGGATTCAACACACTAGTCAGTTGACATATTTAGAAGGGGTGAAAAACACAATAAATATTTGTAACATATTTATAGGATTGATGGTGCAATGCATGTCTTGAGCATGAAACATCAACAGTAGGTTTGACTGCACCACAGAGGGTGTTGTGGATGCTCGATAGGAGTTTGATCAATCCACTGAAGTGCTCAGATATGACCACAGGCAATAAGTGGGCTACACCGCGAGGAAGGTGGTCTACTTTATGAAGCCAACACTGGCTCTGTTGTAGTAATCCTGGAAAACCAGCTTGTTGTTACTGGTAAACACTGTCAAAGGTGCGTTGACTTCACAAGGCATGTTGTTTACCCTTAAGGAAACCTTCCTCTGGTGTTACTGCTTTGGGACAGTCACGTGGGGGCCTTGTGTATTTCTGCTGAGTGTACCCCCGGCCCTGTCAGATTTCTGTCACTGCGGAAAGGGACATGGCTCCTAGTGTGACGAATGCAGCAGCCGGTGGGTGTGGGCGATTTTCTCAGAAAAGAGCCTGACAAACAAGCAGGGAGGAATGTGTGCCCTGTTATGTGGGAGGGATCAGGTGTCGCTGGCTGTGAAGGGCTGGTATAAAGGACAGGGCTGCTATACCCCAGTCAGAACAGATATCAGCACTTCAGCGGACTCTGAAGCATCAACTACCAAAGCAAGAGGCTCAGCCCTCAGCCTCAAGTTATTGGCTTGTTAAAGCCTATAGGGAAAGAATAAAAGTTGTCAATGACCCACTGCGAAGTTTGAGAAGGCTGTGTTGAAAAATAAGCAAACATTTTCAAGCTCAACATTTAAGGAGAAGCCTATTCCAACATGGACATCCAGAGGACCGGCTCGTTGGTGCGTCCACCCAGCCCCATGGAGAGCCTGGAGAAGCAGCTGAGCTGCCCTATCTGCCTGGAGATGTTCACCAAGCCCGTGGTCATCCTGCCCTGCCAGCACAACCTGTGCCGTGGCTGTGCCAGTGACCTCTACGACTCACGCAACCCCTACCGCTTCTCGGGCGGCGTCTTCCGCTGCCCCACCTGCCGCTTCGAGGTGGTCCTGGACCGCCATGGCGTTCACGGACTTCAGCGCAACCTGCTGGTGGAGAACATCATTGACATCTACAAGCAACAGCAGGAGGGTGGCGGGGGTAGTGGCAGAGGAGACAGCACAGAGACTCCACTGAAGCCCAAGGACTCCAAGGAACCCATGTGCCAGGAGCACGAGGGGGAGAAGATCAACATCTACTGTGTGACCTGCCAGATGCCCACCTGCTCCATGTGCAAGGTGTTTGGCCAGCACAAGGACTGTGAGGTGTCACCACTGGGCAGTGTCTACCAGGTGCAGAAGGGCGAGCTGAGCAACGCTATCGACACCCTAGTGGCAGGCAACGGGCGCCTTCAGGCCCTGCTCAACCAGATGGAGGATACATGTCAGGCGGTGCAGGACAATGCACAGCGTGCCAAGCAAAGCCTAGGCGAGCGCTTTGACCTGCTCTACGCAGTGCTCGAGGAGCGCAAAGGCCTGCTGCTGGAACAGATCGGCAAGGAGCAGGACGAGAAGGTGACTGCGTTGCGGGCGCTGGCCCAGCACTACAGCGAGCGACTGCAGGCGGGATCAGAGCTGACGGACACAGCGGTGCGGGCCCTGGAGCAGAGCAGCGCCGCAGAGTTCCTGCTGGCTTCCAAGGGCCTTATCACACAGACCAAGGACACCGCCAAGATCTCCCTGGGCGAGGAGAGGCCCGAGCCGGGCTTTGAGAAGATGGACCATTTCACGCTGTCCACTGAGCATGTGGAGGCCATCCTGGCCAAGATGGACTTTGGAATGGTCGAAGACGATGCATTCGAGGATGCCGAAGGGGACGAAGAAGAGGAGTGATGAAACTGTAAAATATACAAACTGAACAAACTATTTACTACTTTTGAAGGTTATTTTAACCTGAATGTTCCTGGCAGGGACTCTAGTTGCAATGTTTCAGTGATATTAAGAGAAGTTAGGAATAAAGTTTTAAAATGTTTTTATACGTAGTTGATTGACTTGGATACCATGGCTTTCTCCAGTTTTGAGTTTAATATTTTTGTGTTTTTTTGTACTCTTAACTTTGCCTTTTTGTGAACTATAATAGTTTTTTTTTATACTTTTGTATTTCCATATCAGATGTATTCTGATCTATTTGTTATGTACTTTAGGTTGAATATCCTCTCCAGATTGTTTACACTTGAATACTTTAACACATGTAAAGATTGAGATGGGAAAGTAGTTTTGATTTGTAGTTTCTCATTGACATCTAGAATGCCTATGGTTGTATCAAATTGATAAATTATTTTGTGCACTAAACTGGCAAGAGAATATTTCAACAGATCTGAAATAAAGGGTATTTCAAATGACTCGAGCAGATTTGCATTTGTTTAGATTCCAACTATTCCAAGATTGCCATTCATTTCTACTTCATTCAGAAAATAAGTTTGAAGTTCAAAACAAAATATTTCACAAGAGAACTGTCATTCGGGAGTTGCCCCAATATGTTGTTGCGCTCACTTGGCAAGTACTAGCATAAAAAAAATAAAAGCCATTGCCAAGTCCTTAGTGGCTAGCCTTTGCTGATGAAGAGTGGGGGGCTATTTTTAAAATGCGAGAGGGTGTGAAACGACAGGCCCTGGAGTGTCAGTGAAGGGCAGAGAGTCCTCTGTGGCTAGCCATTACTGGTGAAGAGTGGGGGGGATATTTCTTTTTTTATGTGAGAGGGTGTGAAACAGGCTCTGGAGTGTCAGTGAAAGGCAATTGGGGGTCCTGTTTCTCATCCATGAAGCACCATCCCACTCATGTCATAGACCGTATTTCTCAGCAATTGCAAACTCCTTTCTGAAGAGCTGTAGGGGCCGGGCCACCTGTCATGAGTCATCTTTGGCTAGCTTCCTATCGGTCAGCGAGCTGCGACAAAAATAGTGGAATGAGAGGACCATGTTACAAAAATCTTCTTGCGGTGACCTGGTTCAATGGCTTCTACTATGTGCTAATAGTCCCCGACATCCTTTTCTGAATTTTGATACTGTGGTGCATGTTGGGTATTTTGTAGGTCAACAATATACAGGACCAGTCAACCCTTTTCAAATATACTAAGGCACAGAAGTTGATAATGCTCTGGCTCTCAAATGTGCCATATACAGTAGGCTACATAATGTGGTTGAAAGGATATTTTCCTTGATTTTTTTTTTTTTCTGGGCCGAAGCCATGGCTGTTGGTTTTCTCATTATTTTTTGCGCAGGTGTAGTCCTCAGATGAACAGTGTGTTCATTTTGAAGAGGCTTGACAACACACACGCACGCATACATACACTACAGCTTAGTTTGTCAGGTTCACAAGTACTTTACTGGCTCTCTTAAATCATGCTTTCAGATTCCATCTAAAGTTGTTTTCATTTTCCCCTTAACTGCCTGCAGTTAACACCAAATTTCGCTTCCGTTCAGAAAATGAAACCACATTCATAACAGGTCACTCTTTGGGGAAGGAGAAGGGGGGGGGGACCCCCGGACAGGCACTGTGCCTGTCCTCGCAGCTGTCTTTACTCACTCCACTTGTTATCGCCGCTAACGCTGTTGTAGCGAATGAAGGGTTGTTGTTTGTACACAGACTGTTGCCAGGCAATAAAGTGTGAAGGCCAATTAACTTGGGGCTTGTTTATCGACGCTGTCAGGGCAGCAACAAAATCCACCAAAGGTGTAAGCTAATGTCTGGTTTGCTGTCAGCTGTGAGACAATATTGTTTTTTCAATGTTGTCATAAGGAGCAGTTAACTCGGAACCAAATCATACTCAAATCTTACCTCCGCCTTGCACCGTAGGCCTATTTCACTTGATCTTTTTCAGTCTGTGTATAGCCAAATGGTTATCAGCACTGCTACATGAGTAGTACAAGAACATAGCTTTTTGAACATGGGGCAAGACTCCACGTTTTGCTGTTTACATTAAGCGTTATTTGATTTTGTTGCATGTTTGAAAGACGGAGAAATATCTCATGTATGTACCTATCTTTTCTTCCACAGAGACCACACGTAGGAGGGCCTATGGCCTGGTGGCCCAGGCGTACACCTCCATCACGGCAGAAGACTTTGCCGCCTTTGTGGGCTACTCTGTGGAGGAAGCCGTGAAGGGTAAGCAGCTGCAGTGCGAAAACCTAATTTTCCCTCACTACCCACCTGGCTACTGGATCAATAACACAGTCATATACCATAGATTTGTACATTACAAGTCAAGAGTTTGGACACACCTACGCATTCAAGGTTTTTTTGTTATTTTTACTATTTTCAATATTGTAGAATAATAGTGAAGACATCAAAACTATGAAATAACACAAAAATAGAGTCATGTAGTAAGCAAAAAAGTGTTAAACAAATCAAAATATATTTTATATTTGAGATTCTTCAACGTAGCCACCCTTTGCCTTGATGACAGCTTTGCACACCTATGGCATTCTCTCAACCAGCTTCATGAGGTAGTCACCTGGAATGCATTTCAATTAGCAGGCGTGCCTTGTTAAAAGTTAATTTGTGGAATTTCCCTGATAGCTGATGTTCTGAAAGAGCTGCAAAATCTGGACCAGTACAAATCAGCCGGGCTAGACAATCTGGACCCTCTCTTTCTAAAATTATCTGCCGAAATTGTTGCAACCCCTATCACTAGCCTGTTCAACCTCTCTTTCGTATCGTCTGAGATTCCCAAAGATTGGAAAGCTGCCGTGGTCATCCCCCTCTTTAAAGGTGGTGACACTCTAGACCCAAACTGCTACAGACCTATATCTATCCTACCCTGTCTTTCTAAGGTCTTCGAAAGCCAAGTTAACAAACAGATTACCGACCATTTCGAATCCCGCCATACTTTCTCCGCTGTGCAATCTGGTTTCAGAGCTGGTCATGGGTGCACCTCAGCCACGCTCAAGGTCTTAAACGACATCATAACCGCCATCGATAAGAGACATTCCTGTGCAGCCGTATTCATCGACCTGGCCAAGGCTTTCGACTCTGTCAATCACCACATTCTTATTGGCAGACTCGGCAGCCTTGGTTTCTCAAATGATTGCCTCGCCTGGTTCACCAACTACTTATCTGATAGGGTTCAGTGTGTCAAATCGGAGGGCCTGTTGTCCGGACCTCTGGCAGTCTCTATGGGTGTGCCACAGGGTTCAATTCTCGGGCCGACTCTCTTCTCTGTAAACATCAATGATGTTGCTCTTGCTGCTGGTGATTCTCTGATCCACCTCTATGCAGACGACACCATTTTGTATACTTCTGGTCCCTCTTTGGACACTAACCTTCTGGTCCCTCTTTGGACACTAACACAACTAACCTGCAGATGAGCTTCAATGCCATACAACTCTCCTTCTCTCCACCTCCAACTGCTCTTAAACGCAAGTAAAACTAAATGCATGCTATTCAATCGATCACTGCCCGCACCTGCTCGCCCGTCCAGCATCACTACTCTGGATGGCTCTGACTTAGAATATGTGGACAACTACAAATACCTGGGTGTCTGGTTAAACTGTAAACTCTCCTTCCAGACTCACATTAAGCACCAACTGTCAGAGCAGCTCACAGATCACTGCACCTGTACATAACCCATCTGTAAACAGCCCATCTATCTACCTACCTAATCCCCATACTGTATGTATTTATTTATCTTGCTCCTTTGCACCCCAGCATCTCTACTTGCACATTGATCTTCTGCACATCTATCATTCCAGTGTTTAATTGCTTTATTGTAATTACTTCGCCACCATGGCCTATTTATTGCCTGAACTTACCTCATTTGCACTCACTGTATATAGACTTTTTGTTTTATTTTGTTCTACTGTATCATTGACTGTATGTTTTGTTTATTCCATGTGTAGCTCTGTGTTGTTGTATGTGTCAAATTGCTATGCTTTATCTTGGCCAGGTCGCAGTTGCAAATGAGAACTTGTTCTCAACTAGCCTACCTGGTTAAATAAAGGTGAAATAAAAAAATGCATTTGAGACAATCAGTTGTGTTGTGACAAGGTAGGGTTGGTAGACAGAAGATAACAAAACAACCAAGTCCATATTATGGCAAGAAGGTCAGTCAATCTGGAATTTTTCTTAAAGTTTCTTAAAGTGCAGTCGCAAAAACCATCAAGCGCTATGATGAAACTGGCTCTCGTGAGGACCACCACAGGAAAGGAAGACCCAGAGTTACCTCTGCTGCAGAGGATAAGTTCATTAGAGTTAACTGTGCCTCAGATTGCAGCCCAAATAAATGCTTCACAGAGTTCAAGTAACAGACACATATCATCATCAACTGTTGAGAGGAGACTGCGTGAATCAGGCCTTCATGGTTGAATTGCTCCAAAGAAACCACACCAATAAGAAGAGACTTGTTTGGGCCAAGAAACACGAGCAATGGACATTAGAACAGTGGAAATCTGTTCTTTGGTCTAATGACTCCAAATTTCAAAATGTTTATTCCAACCGCCTTATCTTTGTGAGAAGCAGAGTATGTGAACGGATGATCTCCGTATGTGTGGTTCACACCGTGAAGCAGGTGTGATGGTGTGGGGATGCTTTGCTGGTGACACTGTGATTTTATTTAGAATTCAGGGCACGCTTAACCAGCATGGCTACCACAGCATTCTGCAGCGATACGCTATCCCATCTGGTTTGTGCTTAGTGGGGCTTATCAATTGTTTTTCAACAGGTTAGTGCCCCAAAACACACCTCCAGGCTATTTGACCAAGGAGGGGAGTGATGGTGCTGCATCAGATGACCTGGCCTCCACAATCACCCGACCTCAACCCAATTGAGATGGTTTGGGATGAGTTGGACCTCAGAGTGAAGGAAAAGCAGCCAACAAGTTCTCAACATGTGTGGGAACTCCTTCAAGACTGTTGGAAAAGCATTCCTCATGAAGCTGGTTGAGAAAATGACAAGTGTGCCAAGCTGTCAAAGGGTGGCTACTTTGATTTGTTTAACTTTTTTTAACACTTTTTTGGTTACTACATGATTCCATATGTGTTTTTCATAGTTTTGATGTCTTCACTATTATTCTACAATGTAGAAAATAGTACAAAATTACGAAAAACCCTTGAATGAGTGTGTCCAAACTTTTAACTGTTACTGTATCTCTTCATGAAATGATATAAACTCATTTTTATCAGTAGAGGCAGATAAAGCTAAATTGTTCATGCAGGCGGGGATGAAGATGGTTAGTACTTTTCTAGAGTTGAAAGACCGGAAAATAGTCATCAAACTATTCCCTTTTCATCTCTTTTTCCGTTTCTTTTCCCCTCCTATTCTCTACCCACCGCTCCTCTCTGGTTTCTTTCCCTCCTTTCCACAGAGGTGGTGAGCCAGGGCTGGCAGGCAGATCCTGCCACCAGGATGGTAATGCCCCAGAAACCAGGTAGGTGGAGCTGTTGCTCTTCTCTTTTCTCCCATCACTCGGCTGTTTATCATGCCCTAGTCTCTTTCCCAACTCTGCCCAATCACGCCCTCTTTCTGTGCTGATAGCACATTTCACCAGACTTTCAATCCCCCCTATGCTCGCTTTAACCGTGTGTGTGTGTGAGGGAGAGAGAGAGATCCGGATCCAGAGCTGTGAATTTTGGGGTCATTCATAATTGGCTCAGACACTGACTCCAGTCCTCCTCATCGACCTTTCCCTTCCTGTCCTCTGTCTTTCTGTATTCGTGGGCTTTAATTTATTTTTCTCCTCACATTTTTTCCCTCATATTGATGTTCTTTCCTTTGGCTGGCCTGTAAGACATTCTGTCCCTGTGTAACTGGGAAAACACATGTCTCATGAAAGAGCAACATCAAATATCCCTCTTTCTCTCTCACCATGCGCTCCTTCTCTCCCCACTCTTCTTTTTCCTGTGTTCTTTCATTCACTTCTTTACCCTCACACAGCCACACTCAATCGCTGTTCCTATCCCTGTCCTCCTCCCTTCCCTCCTCTTCCCCCTCTCCTCAGATCTTCTCTCTCCAATCCTAACAGTCTACAAGCCCAGTGGGTGGCTTGTTAATCATTCTGGCTTGAGACATTTTTGTGGGCTGTGTCTGGGGCCATGTAACAGCCTCTCTCTAATCAGCGGGCCATCATGTTAAGCATCTGTGGCACATATGTCCGTCTGACTCGATGCATCAGCCCCTCGATTAATCCCTTTCCACCTACACTGAACAAAAATATAAATGCAACATGCAACAATTTAAGCCATGGGTGGGCCTGGCAGGGCATAAGCTTACCCACTTCATAGCCAGACCAAGCCAATCCGAATGGGTTTTTGCCCAAAAATGGACTTTAGAATATACATAAACAATGTATTGGCTGTGCATGGGAAGCTAAACTTCTGGGGTGTATTCATTTGTGCACACTAGAAAATCACTCATGTCCAGATGTGCAATTCATGTTTCTCCAGCATTGCAGTGAGAATAGATGTACCGTGCTGCTTAGTCTTTGAATTGGAGCATGTCCCCTGTCCTCTAACCACACACACACACACACACACACACACACACACACACACACCGGTGGGTGATGCTACATGGTAGAAGACTTGGCTCTATGAGGAATCCCCCTTTTACTCACTCACTCTCTCTCCCAAACAGATCCTCCCCCTGTCTCGCTGGTTCCAAACGAGCAGCAACTGGCCAGACTCACTGACTACGTGGCTTTCCTTGAGAACTGATCAATTCCCTTCAGTCCCGTTTGTCTGCCGTGAGGAGGACTCCAGAACACCCCTCTTCCTGAGCTTAGATGGACACACGCACCATACACACACGCACCATACACACACACACAGACACACATGCAGGACCTCAAGCTCACGCCCCTTGTGCATGATTGTGGTCATGTCTCTGGGAGCGAGACACCATGTTTTCAGAAAGATGTGCCTCAGACTTACGATTCAGTTCGTACGCCCACTAACTCTGTTGTTGGGCAATCCTTAGTAAATGACTGCGACTTTACTGCGTCTTTACGAAGTGGCAGTCTCAATGATTGTAGTAGTTAATTTAATGTAATTTCTGTAAGAAATGTACTATTTTCATGCGCACGTTGGAAGAATTTGATTATCCGCAGCCGCCCAACTATGTGAGAAGTCCCGCATCAGACTCTAACCCGCAAATAGGCCGAAAATTGGAGGGGGTGCAAGATTATTTTTTTTTCGAATAATTTCCAACATTTTGGTAGGCTATTTGTTCGTCAACTTTTCTATAATTATATGCATGCAGTTTCTCTTCTGTCATTACTGCCCTAGAAGACTAAATAAACCCTTGTTCACCAGAATGTCGTAAATCGGTGAACGCTTCAATCTTGTTGACTTCTGTAAAGTTTTCTCTCATCTCTGCTTCTCTCCTGCAGGAGAGGTTTAGGGACCGGAGGGGTAAATGTAATAAAACATTTTTTTTAAGATTTTCTGTGCAAAATGTACATCAATCTGACCAGTTTGAAGGAAGTTAAAAGCAGTGAAAACAATCCAACATGTTTCTGATAAGATTTCAGTTCAACCTGGATGCATATTTTAAATGGTTCAACTACTATCAGCTTTTATAATGCTGATAAAGATAGCCTTTGCAGTCGCTAACCGCACATTAATTCTCTCAAGATACAAAAAATAATATTAAAATATCCACTCCTGTTTCCAAGTCAAAGTTTACATTTTGTTGTATCATTCTACTGCAAGAAATGCTTAATTTTGCAGGAGTTAATATTCGGTTATGTATGAGGTTATAAACCTACACTACATGACCAAAACTATGTGGATACCTGCAAGTCAAACATCTCATTCCAAAATCATGGACATTAATATGGAGTTGGTTCCCCCCTTTGCTGCTATAACAGCATCCACTCTTCTGGGAAGGCTTTCCGCTAGATGTTGGAACATTACTGCGGGGACTTGCTTCCATTCAGCCACGAGCATTAGTGAGGTTGGGCACTGATGTTGAGTGATTAGGCCTGGCTTGCAGTCGGCGTTCTAATTCATCCCAAAGGTGTTCGATGAGGTTGAGGTTAGGGCTCTGTGAAGGCCAAGTTCTTCGACACTGATCTCGACAAACCGTTTCTGTATGGACCTCGCTTTGTGCACGGGGCGTTGTCATGCTGTAACAGGAAAGGGCCTTCCCCAAACTGTTGCCACGAAGTTGGAAGCACAGAATCGTCTAGATGGTCATTGTATGCTGTAGCATTCACTGGAGCTAAGGGCCTAGCCTGAACCATGAAAAGCAGCCCAGACCATTATTCCTCCTCACCCAAAATTTACAGTTGACAGTATGAATTGTGGCAGGTAGCGTTCTCCTGGCTTCCGCCAAACCCAGATTTGTCCCTCGGACTGCCAGATAGTGAAGAGTGATATTGTTATATTACTCATTGTATTTTCAGATTTCGTTATCAACAAATGTGCTGAAAAGTACAGTAAATTTAAAATGCACATAAAATCAAGTGTACTGTTTAGGTTCAGTTTTGTGTCAGGTGAAATGTTGTGTCCTCAACTTTGGTCTCATAATTTTCCAATAATCTCCAAACTGTTCCCTTTCAATTACTACCATGCTTATGCATATGGTTTGCATATTCCCTTTGTAAGAAACATTTCAATTTAGCCCCATTCAGATAGGCTGATAGCCACGAGTGTAAAGGATTAACCCGCAATATCATGGTCGGAAGCTCAGATTTCTGATTCTTATGTCTTTGACCTGCTGTATACATGCACTTTAGACTGAATCCTAATTTTATAAACGCATGTGTATTTAAAGTTTAGCATATTCCTAAAGTGTTTGGCCACAACACATGGGCCTGGCTATGGTGTGCCAGTGTCATTCAGCGAATACAGTGCCTGAGGCTGAGATGGTGGTAACTGGACCATGTCACTATTCAGAGAATCTGTTACTGCCTGGTCAGTCTGACATGCATATCAACAGCACTCGTCATCCTCACGGGGCCAGCCATGAAGTTATATTGGGCAAGGAAGCATCACTATATTTGAACTTGGTGACAGAGAGGGTCGACAAAGAGGGTTGTTTGAGGGGTTCGAGATCAAGCTGACTGTACCATGAATGTGTGAACAACTTACCATTTTTCCAACGACAAGTAATTACTTACCTTAATATGCATGTAATGACGCCTTAATATGCTTGTAATGACGAACAGTGGAGACTTTGACATGGTACAAAATAATTACTGTTACACTTCTCACATAAAGCCATTGCACACCACATTAAATGAAAATAATCAACAGTTAACTACTAATTCTTCCCACATGGAACTAATGCAAATATAATACCCTTTTGTGAACATGCTTTTTTTAGCTTTGAATTTTAACATCCTTATTTTCTGAGTTGCTGTTATCCATGTTCTTCCTTTTTTCATTTAGTTTCTTAGTAGGCTTATATAGAGGTTTAGCAGCTGTGGTCATGGGGAAGCACAGTCCTATCACAATGTTATGCCTACAGTCATTACACTCGCTGGAAAGTATTTGCAATGGAGCTCAGCGTTATCACTGTGACTCACAACCGTTAAAATGGCATGGGACTTTAACATGAATGATTTCCGAGACTCAATATCAACAGGTGCAACCTAGGCCTTTGGAATCAATGTCAGACAAACGGCAGCTTGGGGCCCAAATTAAACTGAGTCGTTCTTTTTGATTTTTGGCTGCTTACAATGGGGTACAGCTGTGACAGCTGAAAGATTACATAGAGAAAATTGTGCATTGATGACAGGAGTCTGGACAGACTTATTAAAACATGACGATTGAATTTCCAGTTGCTCCACTACCAATGCACCCAGCTGGGGGATGCAACAGCATCACACAATAACCGCCACACTGACCGTAAAAAATACCATCCGTTCAACTCACTATTCCCAGTGTACTCCTGGGCCTCTCATAAATCATACCCTGTTCGATAGCCTTTTTGTGTCGTAATGTGATAAGTATTGATGGGCCAGCCCAGGTTTACTGCAACATAACATCATACTGGAAACCTGAAAAACATGCCGATGTTGCGAAGCTGCTGGGGGAGAGGCTTTGACGTGAGGACACAGTTTAAGAGTTCAGATGTCTTCACGCGTCCAAAAAGTCGACCCGTTCCGAATGGACCCGAGGACAGTCAAGACTGTGAAGGACAAGCCGACACTGCAGATCTTACAGTGTGGAGACAGGCAGGATGTTCTAGTGCTCACCTTTCTTAGATACTTTTATTTACAATGTTAATGTGCCAGTAGAATTGGCCAATACACTTTGTACAGAAAATGACAAAACAGGACGTTGACATAAAGACTAGAATAAATCAAATGTATTCTCAGTATGAACTATTCAGGCAACAACTTTGCCTATAACAAAACTTAGGTATGGCTCTACTCGAGCCAATCTGTTACCTGCCCAGCCTGCTCTCCCCACAGGCAAAGGCCAATTGAGCACCTAAGCACTCTCTCCACGAACTCCCTTCCAGCTAGGAATGTTCCATCATTATAGCCCCAAAACACATTTCTACCATAAATGCATAATTTCCCATGGACATATAACTTCATAAACAACAGTTTTACATAAATGCACACTTCAATAACATGCCATAACTTCTTTAAGACATACAATACACATTCATGAAGTAATTCACCCCGGGATAATTCATCACTGGTTATTCCCATCAACCTATAAATGTCCCTGGATGACTCGCAGACCAATACGTGTCATGCACACTGCCATTTTAATAAAGAAACCGCACAGAGCTTCAAACAAACACATCAGGTAGGTTAAATTATGTGTATTCTCTAACAACATGATTTTTTATCTATTTCACATTGCTAGAGCATGTACGTTTAAACGGGCAGCTTTATACACGGTAGAAACATGGTTAACAAGTTACATAATTTTAGTTACTGGTGTATACAACAAAAACTGGACTGAAGTGCCTTATGTCAAAGTAATGTTGGCAAACGGAATGCGTATCTCTCACCAACATATGCTCTTTTGTTTCAGGATTCTTGGCTATACCTTGAAGAGTTACAATAAAGACTCCTTTTCAAACCAATCATGTTTCAGTGTCATTGTCTATAAGTCACGGACATGCACAAAATACCTGCCAGCCATTTTTTCCCCTACAGCTCAAAACACATAACACACTAACCTCCACACATACTAATCTCCAGTCAACGAACTATTCCCAGTGTTGGTTAGGTTACTTTCTAAATGTAATCCGTTAGTTACCCGTCTAAAAATGTAATCAGTAACGTAACTTTTGGAATACCCAAATTCAGTAACGGAATCTGATTACATTCAGTTACTTTTAGATTTCTTTCCCCTTAAGAGACATTAAAAGAAGACAAAAATGTATGTTACCAATTGAACGACATCTATTGCAGCATAATGGAATGGCATGCTTTGAGCACTACTGAAAAGTGATATTTACATATGAAAATTGAATGCCGTATGCTGCATTTGCTATAGGCCTATTGTTTACCTTTTGTTGGTGAGACTTTGATATCTTGCAGCTGTTTAAAGGGCAGATCCACAGATAAAACAAAAACAGAACGGACGCCCAGGCTCTGTTTTGGTAAAAAGCTGAGGGACGGGCCTGAAGAAATGTAACCACTCAGATTAATAGAGCTATAGATGCAACCATCCATGATATCAACAATATTGTTTTAACCATGTTATGAGGCTATACAGTGTTTGTTTAAATTTACAATGTTTACAAACATTGGAGAAAACAAGCTTATATTTTGAGTTTTCATGGAATGTGACAGTTAAACTAAGCTTATAAGGCATTTATAAGTTGTATTCTTCAATAATCAATGGTTTTATATATATATATATATATATATATATATATATATATATATATATATATATATATATGCAGTACCAGTCAAATATTTTTGACACACCTACTCTTTCAAGGGTTTTTCTTTATTTGTACTATTTTCTACATTGTGGAATAATAGTGAAGACATCAAAACTTTGAAATAGCACATGGAATCATGTAGTAACGAATAAAAGTGTTAAACTAATCAAAATTTTTGTTATATTTGAGATTCTTCAAAGTAGCCACCCTTTGCCTTGATGACAGCTTTGCACACTTTTGGCATTCTCTCAACCAGCTTCATGAGGTAGTCACCTGGAATGCATTTAAATTATTAAGTGTGCCTTGTTAAAAGTTCATTTGTGGAATTTCTTTCCTTCTTAATGCGTTTGAGCCAATCAGTTGTGTTGTGACAAGGTAGGGTTGGTATACAGAAGATAGCCCTATTTGGTAAAAGACCAAGTTCATATTATGTCAAGAACAGCTCAAATAAGCAAAGATAAATGACAGTCCATCATTACTTTAAGACATGAAGGTCAGTAAATCTGGAAAATTTCAAGAACTTTGAAAGTTTCTTCAAGTGCAGTTGCAAAAACCATCAAGCGCTATGATGCAACTGGCTCTCTTGAGGACCGTCACAGGAAAGTGAGACCAGGTTACCTCTGCTGCTGATGATAAGTTCATTAGAGTTAACTGCACCTAAGAAATTGCAGGCCAAATAAGTACTTCACAGAGGTCAATTAACTGACACATCTCAACATCAACTGTTCAGAGGAGACTGCGTGAATCAGGCCTTCATGGTCAAATTGCTGCAAAGGAGCAACTACTAAAGGACACCAATAACAATAAGAGACTTGCTTGGGCCAAGAAACACGAGCAATGGACATTAGATCAGTGGAAATCTGTTCTTTGGTCTGATGAGTCTAAATTTGTGATGTCAACCTCCGTATCTTTGTGAAACGCAGAGTAGGTGAACGGATGATCTCCGTATGCGTGGTTCCCACCATGAATCACAGAGGAGGATATGTGATGGTGTGGGGGTGCTTTGCTGGTGACACTGTCAGTTATTTATTTAGAATTCAAGGCACATTTAACCAGTGTGGCTACCACAGCATTCTGCAGTGAAACGCCATCCCATCTGGTTTGCGCTTAGTGGGCCTATTATTTGTTTTTCAACAGGACAATAACCCAACACACCTCCAGGCCAGGCTGTGAAAGGGCTATTTGGCCAAGTAGGAGAGTGATGGATTGCTGCATCAGATGACCTGGCCTCCACAATCACCTGACATGAATTGGACTGCAGAGGGAAGGAAAAGCAGCCAACAAGTGCTCAGCATATGTTGGAAAAGCATTCCAGGTGAAGCTGGTTGACAGAATGCCAAGAGTGTGCAAAGCTGTCATCAAGGCAAAGGATGGCTACTTTGAAGAATCTAAAATCTGAAATATATTTGGATTTGTTTAACACTTTTTTGGTTACTACATGATTCCATGTGTGTTATTTCATAGTTTTGATGTCTTCTCTATTATTCAACAATGTAGAAAATAGTAAAAATCCAGAAACCCCCTTGGATGAGAAGATTTATCCAAACTTTTGACTGGTACTGTATATATAGATATCAAGAGGCACAACAAGGTGTAAACAACACCCCACCCCTCATAACTTTAATATTGCTTTATACATATTTATTTAGAAGAATAAAGCAGATTAAACATCATAAACACATTCAGCTTTGGCTAAGTCGTCTTTGGCCAAGTTCCTGCATGAATAACTGTGATGGTAATGTTCATTCAGATTATTGACTCAATGTAAATAGTATTTAAGGGGATATATGGCACTGTTTGACTCTGGTGATGGTGTTCTTTAAATATATTTTTAGAGGTGAAAAAACTGGCAGCAACACAGTTAGTCCTGTACTTACCAGCTTACCTGAGGAAATGAGGTCAAACAGCAACTTCATTATTCTTCAGGATTCCCATCCAAGCACTAGCCAAGCCCAGCCTCCACTTCACTGCTGTCCAGTTGTTGAGGATACACAGGGCTGGTCTGGTTAGTGCTTGGATGAGAGGATAATCAAGTTGCTGTTTGAGGTCATATTTGATGGCCAGTGGGGGGCACTCTTCCCTCTGATCTGAGTTAAGGTAGCCCCAAAATGTTTGTACTGCGACTGATCAACTGTCATAGTGCCATTTTCCCACTTTTTACAGGTACCGAATGAGCAGTGTCGGGTTATAGTCAATCTCTACCCCTCTCTCGCACGCGCGCTCCCTCTGTGTGTGTAAAAACTATATGAGAGGAGCAAGCCTCTGAACGCACGGTGCCTGAGTGGAGGGTTTTGATTTATTTTTAATTAACCAGAAAAAAGGCCATGCACATCCGAAGTGAAACTGTTTCCATGTGGGATAGTGAGTCATAGGGTATGCTAAGACTGGGACTGTGAAGGGCCAAGAGGATGTGGGAGATTGGAAATAGAGAGAAAAAACTAAGGCTAGAGTTAGGAGAGGGTGAGAAAGAACGAGAGCTGTGGGAGAAGGTGGGGAGAGATGGATGAGTGGCGAGAGGGAGGGGAGCACATGGCCGATTTGGATAGTGGCAAGAGAATGAGAGATGGAGAGAGGCAGTGGGAGTAGCAGGACTTCATGGGCTTGAAGCTGCAACTGGGGCAGTTTTATACAACCATGATCCAAGGGAGATGGGGGTTCTGACTGGGGAGATTTTTGATCTGCATGTAACATGATCTTTGAAGTCTTCCAGTTTAACCAATGCAGATGTTGCACTATGCAAAACAAAAATGATATGTTTTGTTGTTGCCAATCCTGCTAAACCTTGTATATTCTGTTTTACTTACCCCAAATGAACTGTAGTCATCTGTAGTCATTGGTAACTGGGTAAGAAAGCACAATCTTGGATAGAAGTCAGATAGATGCACAAAAAGTGAATATGAGGGACTTGCTGAAGGGGCTGGAAATATCATGTTTTACTCCCAAACTGATTTTCCCTCAAGGGGAAAAAAATACAAAAATATATTTTTTCAGGACAAGGCATAGGTTACCTAATAGCCTGTAAAGCTCAGTAAAACGGGCTTGTGGCAGTAATTTACCCATGTTTTGTGAGAGATGAGACACACATTTAACACAATGGTTGTGATACAACAAATTGTCGGCGTAACATTTTTTTACACAACAATTGTGCAGAGTTTCCACGACGGTTGTGTAAAACCTTTTGTGCAGACAAAAACCATCCATTGGATCACCACTGTTTTGTCAAATATGTTGTACATCAGTTATACAAACTGAGTGTGTACGGGGATATAAAGAGATAACAGCTGTTAATACAGAAAATACAGTTAGAGCTGCTCAAGAAAACACCAGGAAAATATCAGGACAAAATATCTTCACCAGTCCGGACCCTGCTGCACCCCAAAACAAGGGTTGGAGAACCGAAAACCAACTCAAGATTACATTCTCATGGAGAAAGAATTAGATCCATGTTTTCCCATGTTGTGCGACTCCTTTCAAGAGTTCCCAGCTATTGTCATGGCCTCTGCTGCTTCACATCTCAAGTCCAGGAGATTTCCTTATCCCTTAGTTAAAGTTGAGACCTCTGAAGTGGTAGAACAGGGCCTTATTAACTTCACCATTCATGCCTGGGCTGGTCCTTGGGGGATTCACTTCAAATCAAATTGTATTGGTCACATACATACACATATTTTGCAGATGTTATTCTGGGTGTAGTGAAATACTTATGTTCCTAGCTCCAACAGTGTAGTAATATCTAACAATACAAACAAATCTAAAAAGTTAAATTATGAAATAAAAAAAATAGAGAAATATCAAGACGAGCAATGTCTGGAGTATAAATATATGTATACCATAGCATTATTGAATACTCATTTCTGATTGGTTAGAATGGCATTCTAGAATGGACATTAAAACCAGATTATGGGACAGTTTGAAAAGATATCGGGACAGTTGGAAAGATTATCGGGACATCTTGCAATCATGATGTAATAAGCTCCTACACATGCAGACCGTACTTGATACAAAGTTACAGAAAGCTAAACTAACAACCACACAAACCAAAATTGGATACATTGTAAACATAGGTTCAAAAAGGGAATATCAGGCAATATCCGCACTGAGCTAAATGGTAGAGCTACCTCTTTCAAGGAGCAGGACTCTAACCCAGAAGCTTATAAGAAATCCCGATATGCGCTCCAACGAACAATCAAACAGGCAAAGCGTCAATTCAGGACCAAGATCGAATCGTACTACACTGCATCTGACGCTCGTTGGATGTGGCAGGGCTTGCAAACTATTACAGACTACAAAGGGAAGTACAGCCACAAGCTGCCCAGTGACACAAGCCTACCAGACGAGCAAAATCACTTCTATGCTCGCTTCGAGCCAAGCAACACTGAGTCATGCATGAGAGCATCAACTGTTCCTGATGACTGTGTGAGTAAGACCTTAAAACAGGTCAACTTTCTAAAGCCGCAGGGCCAGACGGATTACCAGGACGTGTACTCCGATCATGTGCTGACCAAACTGCTTTGAAAGGCTGGTCATGGCTCACATCAAACCATTATCCCAGAAAACCTAGGTCCACTTCAATTTGCATACCGCCCAAACAGATCCACAGATGATTCAATCTCTATTGCACTCCACACCGCTCTTTCACACCTAGACAAAAGGAATACCTATGTGAGAATTCTATTAATTTATAACAGCTCAGCGTTCAACACCATAGTGTCCTCAAAGCTAAGGACCTTGGGACTAAACACCTCCCTCTGCAACTGGATCCTGGACTTCCTGACGGGCCGCCCCCAGGTGGTAAGGGTAGGTAACAACACATCGGTCACGCTGATCCTCAACACGGGTGCCTCTCAGGGGTACGTGCTCAGTCCCCTCCTGTACTCCCTGTTCACTCACGACTGCAAGGCCAGGCACGACACCAACACCATCATTAAGTTGGCCGATGACACATCAGTGGTACGCCTGATCACTGACAAGGATGAGATGATTGTGGACTACAGGAGAAGGAGGACCGAGCATTGACGGGGCTGTAGTGGAGCAGGTTGAGAGCTTCAAGTTCCTTGGAGTCCAAGTCACCAACAAACGAACATGGTCCAAGCACACCAAGACAGTCGTGAAGAGGGCACAACAAAACCTGTTCCCCCTGAGGAGACTGAAAGAAATGTATTCTCAAAAAGTTCTACAACTGCACCATCGAGAGCATCCTGACTGGTTGCATCACTGCCTGGTATGGCAATTGTTCGGCCTCCGACCGTAAGGCACTACATAGGGTAGTGTGTACGGCCCAGTACATCACTGGGGCCAAGCTTCCTGACATCCAGGATCTCTATACCAGGCATAATCAGAGTAAGGCCCTAAAAATTGTCAAGACTGTTCTCTCTGCTACCGCACGGCAAGCGGTACCGGAGAGCTAAGTCTAGGTCCAAGAGGCTTCTAAACAGCTTCTTCCCCCAAGCCATAAGACTCCTAAACATCTAATCAAATGGCTACCCAGAGTATTTGCACTGCCCCCCACCCTCTTTTACACTGCTGCTACTCTCTGTTATTATATATGTATAGTGACTTTAAAAACTCTTCCTACATGTACATACAGTGCCTTGCGAAAGTATTCGGCCCCCTTGCACTTTGCGACCTTTTGCCACATTTCAGGCTTCAAACATAAAGATATAAAACTGTATTTTTTGTGAAGAATCAACAACAAGTGGGACACAATCATGAAGTGGAACGATATTTATTGGATATTTCAAACTTTTGTAACAAATCAAAAACTGAAAAATTGGGCGTGCAAAATTATTCAGCCCCTTAAGTTAATACTTTGTAGCGCCACCTTTTGCTGCGATTACAGCTGTAAGTCGCTTGGGTATGTCTCTATCAGTTTTGCACATTGAGAGACCGAAATTTTTTCCCATTCCTCCTTGCAAAAAAGCTCGAGCTCAGTGAGGTTGGATGGAGAGCATTTCAGTTCTTTCCACAGATTCTCGATTGGATTCAGGTCTGGACTTTGACTTGGCCATTCTAACACCTGGATATGTTTATTTTTGAACCATTCCATTGTAGATTTTGCTTTATGTTTTGGATCATTGTCTTGTTGGAAGACAAATCTCCGTCCCAGTCTCAGTTCTTTTGCAGACTCCATCAGGTTTTCTTCCAGAATGGTCCTGTATTTGGCTCCATCCATCTTCCCATCAATTTTAACCATCTTCCCTGTCCCTGCTGAAGAAAAGCAGGCCCAAACCATGATGCTGCCACCACCATGTTTGACAGTGGGGATGGTGTGTTCAGTTTGATGAGCTGTGTTGCTTTTACGCCAAACATAAAGTTTTGCATTGTTGCCAAAAAGTTCAATTTTGGTTTCATCTGACCAGAGCACCTTCTTCCACATGTTTGGTGTGTCTCCCAGGTGGCTTGTGGCAAACTTTAAACAACACTTTTTATGGATATCTTTAAGAAATGGTTTTCTTCTTGCCACTCTTCCATAAAGGCCAGATTTGTGCAATATACGACTGATTGTTGTCCTATGGACAGTCTCCCACCTCAGCTGTAGATCTCTGCAGTTCATCCAGAGTGATCATGGGCCTCTTGGCTGCATCTCTGATCAGTCTTCTCCTTGTATGAGCTGAAAGTTTAGAGGGACAGCCAGGTCTTGGTAGATTTGCAGTGGTCTGATACAGTATCACAGTGCAGGTGCATTTATACGGAGACTTGATTACACACAGGTGGATTGTATTTATCATCATTAGTCATTTAGGTCAACATGGGATCATTCAGAGATCCTCACTGAACTTCTGGAGAGAGTTTGCTGCACTGAAAGTAAAGGGACTGAATAATTTTGCACGATCAATTTTTCAGTTTTTGATTTGTTAAAAAAGTTTGAAATATCCAATAAATGTCGTTCCACTTCATGATTGTGTCCCACTTATTGTTGATTCTTCACAAAAAAATGCAGTTTCATATCTTTATGTTTAAAGCCTGAAATGTGGCAAAAAGTCGCAAAGTTCAAGGGGGCCGAATACTTTCGCAAGGCACTGTATTACCTCAAATACCTCGACTAACCGGTGCGCCCGAACATTGACTATTGTTATTTTACTTCTGCTCTTTAATTATTTGTTACTTTTATTTCTTACTTCTTTTAGGTATTTTTCTAAAAACTGCGTTGTTGGTTAAGGGCTTGTAAGTAAGCATTTGACTGTATGGTCTACACCTGTTGTATTCGGGGCATGTGAGAAATACAATTTGATTTGAAATACTGTATGTGCTTTCATATTGTTTTCTTTGGCAACTGTTATAAGTGGGAGAAAAAGCCTGGCCACTCGATGGCCACTCCAATTGTTGTCCTTTTTGCCACAACTTTGTAAGTATGCTTGGGGTCAATGTCCATTTGGAAGACCCATTTGCGACCAAGCTTTAACTTCCTGACTGATGTCTTGAGATGTTGCTTCAATATATCCACATCATTTTCCTCCCTCATGTTCCATCTATTTTGTGAAGTGCACCAGTCCCTCCTGCAGCAAAGCACCCCCACAGCAAACCATAGTCTGTTTTTTTTATGGTGGTTTTGGAGCAGTGGCTTCTTCCTTCCTGAGCGGCCTTTCAGGTTATGTTGATATACGACTCGTTTTACTGTGGATATAGATACTTTTGTACCTGTTTCCTCCAGCATCTTCACAAGGTCCTTTGCTGTTGTTCTGGGATTGATTTGCACTTTTCGCACCAAAGTACATTATTCTCTAGGAGACAGTGGTACCTTCAGGCATTTGGAAATTGCTCCCAAAGATGAACCAGACATGTGGAGGTCTACAATAATTTTTTTCTGAGGTCTTGGCTGATTTCTTTGGATTTTCCCATGATGTCAAGCAAAGAGGCACTGAGTTTGAAGGTAGGCCTTGAAATACATCCACAGGTACACCTCCAATTGACTCAAATGATGTCAATTAGCTTATCAGAAGCTTCTAAAGCACATGACATACTTTTCTGGAATTTTCCAAGCTGTTTAAAGGCAGAGTCAATTTAGCGTATGTAAACTTCTGACCCACTGGAGTTGTGATACAGTGAATTATAAATGAAATAATCTGTCTGTAAACCATTGTTGTAAAAATTAATTTTGTCATGCACAAAGTAGATGTCCTAACCGACTTGCCAAAACTATAGTTTTGACATTTGTGGAGTGGTTGAAAAACAAGTTTTAATGACTCCAACCTAAGTGTATGTAAACTTGACATCAACTGTATATATATATATATATATATATATATATATATATATATATATATATATATATAAAGTGAGGGAAAAAAGTATTTGATCCCCCGCTGATTTTGTACGTTTGCCCACTGACAAAGAAATTGTCCGTCTATAATTTTAATGGTAGGTTTATTTGAACAGTGAGAGACAGAATAACAACACAAATTCAGAAAAACGCATGTCAAAAATGTTATAAATTGATTTGCATTTTAATGAGGGAAATAAGTTTTTGACCCCCTCTCAATCAGGAAGATTTCTGGCTCCCAGGTGTCTTTTATACAGGTAACGAGCTGAGATGAGGAGCACACTCTTAAAGGAAGTGCTCCTAATCTCAGTTTGTTACCTGTATAAAAGACACATGTCCACAGAAGCAATCAATCAATCAGATTCCAAACTCTCCACCATGGCCAAGACCAAAGAGCTCTCCAATGATGTCAGGGACAAGATTGTAGATCTACACAAGGCTGGAATGGGTTACAAGACCATCGCCAAGCAGCTTGGTGAGAAGGTGACAACAGTTGGTAGGATTATTCGCAAATGGAAGAAACACAAAATAACTGTCAATCTCCCTCAGCCTGGGGCTCCATGCATGATCTCACCTCGTGGAGTTGCAATGATCATGAGAACGGTGAGGAATCAGCCCAGCCCAGCTCTACGAAGGGTCTTGGTGGTTTCCAAACTTCTTCAATTTAAGAATGATGGAGGCAACGTTGTTCTTCGGGACCTTCAGTGCTGCAGAAATGTTTTTGTACCCTTCTCCAGATCTTTGCCTCAACACAATCCTGTCTCGGAACTCTACGGACAATTCCTTCGACCTCATGGGTTGGTTTTTACTCCGACATGCTCTGCCAACTGTTGGACCTTATATAGACAGGTGTGGTCCTTTCCAAATCATGTCCAATCAATTGAATTTACTACAGGTTGACTCCATCAAGTTGTAGAAACATCTCAAGGATGATCAATGGAAACAGGATGAGCATGAGCTAAATTTCGAGTCTCATAGCAAAGGGTCTGAATATTTCTATATTTTGTTTTTTCATAAGTTTGCAACAATGTCTAAAAACCTGTTTTTGCTTTGTCATTATGGGCTATTGTGTGTAGATTGCTGAGGACATTGTTTAATTTAACCTGTTAAAGGTAGGGGACAGTATTTCAATGTTTGGATGAAAATGTACCCAAATTAAACTGCCTATTTCTCAGGCCCAGAATCTAGAATATGCATATAATTGCCAGATTAGGATGGAAAACACTCTAAAGTTTCCAAAACTGTCAAAATATTGTCTGTGAGTATAACAGAACTGATATTGCAGGCGAAAACCTGAGGAAAATCAAACCCGGAAGTGCTGTTTTTCCTGAAAGCTCTCTATTCCATTGCCTGCCTTCACTCCATTTAAAGGGATATCAACCAGATTCCTTTTCCTATGGCTTCCACATGTTGTGAACAGTCTTTAGACATAGTTTCAGGCTTTTATTTTGAAAAATGAACAAGAAAGATCTCATCGCGTCATTGGATGGGTGCCAGCAGCGTTGCATGCGCAACAGCTTGGAGAAGACATTTTCTCCGGTTGAAATATTAGAGATTATATAGTGTAAAAACAACCTGAGGATTGATTATAAAAAACGTTTGACATGTTTCTACAAATTTTACAGATGCTATTTGGAATTTTCGTCTGCCCGGTCGTGACTGCTCGAGCCTGTGGTTTTCTGAACATAACGCGCCAACCAAATGGAGGTATTTTGGATATAAAAATGATCTTTATGGAACAAAAGGAACGTTTATTGTGGAACTGGGAGTCTGGTGAGTGCTAACATCTGAATATCATCAAAGGTAAGCGATTCATTTTATTGCTTTTCTGACTTCCGTGACCAATCTACATGGCTGCTAGCTGTTTGTAATATTTTGTCTGCTGAGAGAGATGTCCTTACATAAACGCTTGGTACGCTTTCGCCGAAAAGCTTTTTTGAAATCTGACATGCCAGGTGTATTAACAACAAGCTAAACTGTATTTTGCTATATTGCACTTGTGATTTCATGAAAATTAATAGGCATACAAGCAAAGGGTGGAGTGGACCCTCTCCTCAGGAAACACAAGGGAGGCCTGGCAAGGGATTAAATCCATGACTAGTGCCCCCCACATAGGCAGGGGAAAAACCAGTGCTGACCTTGGGAGATATGAGGGCCAGAACATGGCTAATGAACTGAATGTTTTCGCAAGATTTGAATCAGACAACTTTCTGTTGGAGGTAAAACAAATGGAAGCATCATTACAAATGTTTGAGAGTGTTGTTGTTAAACAGTCTGATGTTTTAAAGTTGTTAAGGGGATGTAACACATACAAAAGCCCTGGCCCAGAAACAATAAGTGGACTTGTGTTAAAGCACTGTGCTGAACAATTGGCTGGTGTTTTTACAGACATTTTCCAATCCTCACTCGACCAGCAACACGTGCCAGTATTGTGGAAAAACTCGATAATTATACCAATTCCTAAAGCATCTAATCCCTCTGTGCTGAATGTCTACCTCCCTGTTGCCTTGACATCCTTAGTAATGAAATGCCTTGAGAAACGTGTGAAAAGTCATATTCTCAGCGTCACCAGGTGTGATATCCCTCCTAATTAGCTCGGGCTAATGTTCCTATTGACTCAGTATGGCCAGCCGGTTAGTTTTTAAACATTTTTTTTTATTGCTATGTAACTGTTATGAAAGTTGTATTGTGAATTTGAAGTACGTAAATAAGTTGTAAAAATGTGCTTAACAAGTCACATAGTAAGTTGCATGGACTCACTCTGTCTGCAATAATAGTGTTTAACATGATTTTTGAATGACTCTGACTGCAATGCAGGCAACACCCGGAAAATGTGAACACGTGTGTGCAGGACGGGAGATGGGCAAATGTCTGCAGACTTGAACTACACAAACAATTGGGAAGTGCTTGGGGAATTTTGTCCGGGTCAGAAATGTCCAAAAAATTAATTGGTCCACAAAAGTAAAAAATAACTACTTTTATGTGAATGAATGAGGCGGAACACACCTCTATTCAAACTGTTCTTAGAGAAAAAAAACTTTTAAGAAAATTATTTGAAATTGACAAGTTGAAAGCAGCCTATAAATAAAAACAGGCTGCATGCCTTGGTTTGAGGGCAGCTCGGATTAAACGTACTGTTGCGTGACAATCACATTCTGGAACGGAGAGAACATTCTAACATCACGTGCAAAATAAAACTCACGCTGGGGCGATATTTGGAACTCATTGCATGAAAAGGTTAATGGCTGTGATAGAAAACTGAGGATGAATCAGCAACATTGTAGTTACTCCACAATACTAACCTAAATGAAAAGAACGAAGCCAGTACAGAATAAAATAACTTGTTTGCAATAAGACACTAAAGTAAAACTGCAGAAATTGTGGCAAAGAACGAATAATTTTTATGTCCTGAAAACAAAGCGTTATGTTTGGGTTAAATCCAACACAACACATCACCTAGTACCACTCTTTATACAATGGTGGTGGCTGCATGATGTTATGGGTATGTCATCAGCAAGGACTAGAGTTTTTGGGGGGATAAAAAGAAACTGAAAATCCTAGAGCAAAATAGAAGTTGACACACGGTAAGAACTTCCATGGGTCTTGCGGCATTCGGTCAGAAATGTGAGTGATGTTCTAGAGTCATGTTCGGGACAGGATCCACAGTCCACAGGAACAGGCAGTACAGCAATAGTTATAAACTGAGTTTTTCATGTGGAAATATGTCATGTGTGGAGCATTTCTTAAAAAACAAGAACTGTGTTGGCTAGGCCTAATATAATTTACATAATAAATACCATTAAAAAAGGTAATTTCCCACTCCCCCTTCTGTTGGCTCACTCTCGTGCCTCGCTCCAATTATAGCCGGTCACCAGGCTACCTCTGATGCAAACCTACTGTATGTCAGTAGGCTAAATTGTGTAAATAGAGGAATAGAGCCCCACATTGGAGGTGTCATAATACCCATAAAATCTAGCTATCAAATAGGGAAATGGCTCCAATTGTTTTTCCATCATTCATTTTTTTAATTTTTAGAAACACTTAAAATAAGGGCTGTGTTTCATGTAGGCTTACCCTGGCGCGACGTTTTGATTAGCATGTAATTCTCTCTCGAACAATGTGACTTTTATCAATATGTTAGTCTCTATCTACTCTCAGATTGAAAATTAAAATGCTAATTAGCCTCAAAGGAGACATCATGAAAGTCTACAAATCCCTGCAAGCTCCTGCACATCATCTCTAGCTGACACCTTTGCAAACAGGTATTGTGTCAATTTACTTGCACAACTTGCTCTTTTTCATGGTATTCAATTGGTAGTTACAGCGATGAGACAAGAACATCCCTGCCGGCCAAACCCTCCTCTAACCCGGACGATATAGGGCCAATTGTGCGCTGCCTCCATGGGTCTCCCGGTCGCGGCTGGCTGCGACAAAGCCTGGACTCGAACCAAGATCTCTAGTGGCACAGCCCTTAGATCACTGAGCCACTCGGGAGGCCCTACACAGCCCTTATTTTAAATGTATCTAAAATCCCCTATGGAAAAAATGAATGGGGAAAAAACCATTGGAACCATTTCCTTGTTTGACCTTTTATGGGTATTATGACCAGTGGTGTAGTGGAAGGTATGTGCAGGTAAAGCTATATTCCCGCTTATTTTTCAGTGGGCATTGCGTATACTCACTTCTAAATCCTCACTGATATGTATCAAAGTAGTGTAGTGGAGGTATACGCCATATCAATTATTAGGGCTGATGGAACAGATCGGAATGTTTAGCTTAAAATGTTGATAAACTATGATTTCTTCACATTTTGGGTGCAGCAATGTACACCCTCCAGTAGGCCTACACGTGAATGTTACAAAATGCAATTTGCAGGACAACACCATGATAAAAATGTGCACCGCTTATGCAAGCAGTTTCATGGACAGAGATGGAAATATCTGATAGAAAGAGGGGGGATTTAAAGATGCAAAAACTATCATGGGTTGCTAATATGATTAGGATAATTTCTTTGGCTGCAAGACAATGAAATAAAGTTGAAAGAAAACCAGTCTTTATAAAAAATAATTGCCTCCACATGGTGGGATTTTGGCTATAGGCTACTTTGAAGCAAGGTAAGACATGCCTCATAATATGAAGTAAAACATCCAGGTTTCAAACAATTATGGAACAGGACAAATATAGCGATGCTAATGATAGACCTAACCGTCTTCTGGCTTTCCCAAAAACCTTCTCTGTTCTAACCAATAAGGCGAGACTTTGTTATTTCTTGAAACAATCAATCTTTATGAAGCTGGTTGGCCCTACACTGAGGTGGGAGGTCGAGAGCTCGATTTCACAAGGAGTACAAAAGCCTTTTATAGTCAAACTATCTTATGCAAGCATATACAAAACACATGATCTTGGCATGTGTACGCGTGTGGAGAACCAGACGAAACTGGGGTAAAAGGTACAGAATAACTGTGAATTTGGTAGTCTCGTTACGTAGCAACAGCTGCTTATTCTTGTCCTCTGGTGAGGTGCTAAACAACAGGAACTATCCTAGATGCCGCTTCTCTGAAGTAAATCAACTGTTCCATGAATTTGGGTCGAGCAAGCTTCTTTTGCTGTCTGCCTAGGTGGTGTGTGGTTACACACCCACATACACAAGCATTAACTTTTTGGAACGTAAGAAGCTATACAGCCTTAAAAAGATCTTTCATTACACAAGCATTAAAGAGGTTTATCCTTGAAGGATCTTTCATTATACAAACGGTAAAGAGGTTTAACTAACATTTTTCTCTCACACTACAAAGTAGCCTACCTGTCAGAATGATATCATGATTATTTGCCTCAAACCAGTGGCCACTTATTTATCAAACTCAATCGCATGTAGTACAGAAACACCTAATCAAACAATAGTGCTATGTGCCTGCACACTTGAATTAAAGGGTAACTACCCTAACAAAACCTCGAAAGTGGTCCCCTGATGTGGATTAAGCACTGTTATGGATTTAGAACATAGCATTTAGTTATTTTTTTTAATTTTTTTAAGTGTGACTGAGAACAAAAACCTGCAATAATTGGGGGAAATTCTGAAGCCTGTGAATTTCTGACTCAGTTTATTTGTTTCAATAGTAGGCCTACTATTAGCATAAGCATTATTGTAACATTAGCTAGTGAAATACAGGTGAATTCAAGAGGATGTTATTAAATTAATGTCTGAACTTAGTTGTCTTTAGCCTATGTCATTATGAATGGCACATAATTAATCACTACGTTAGATTGTTCTCTGTAATAGTACTTGTACTCCAGGACACCTACACCACCCGATGTTACAAGAAGGCCATAAAGATCATCAAGGACATCTACCACCCGAGCCACTGCCTGTTCACCCCGCTATCATCCAGAAGGCGAGGTCAGTACAGGTGCATCAAAGCTGGGACCGAGAGACTGAAAAACAGCTTCTATCTCAAGGCCATCAGACTGTTAAACAGCCACCACTAACATTGAGTGGCTGCTGCCTACACACTGACACTGACTCAACTCCAGCCACTTTAATAATGGGAATTGATGGGAAATGTTGTAAATATATCACTAGCCACTTTAAACAATGCTACCTTATATAATGTTACTTACCCTACATTATTCATCTCATATGCATACCTATATACTGTACTCTATATCATTGACTGCATCCTTATGTAATACATGTATCACTAGCCACTTTAACTATGCCACTTTGTTTACATACTCATCTCACATGTATATACTGTACTCGATACCATCTACTGTATCTTGCCTATGCTGCTCTGTACCATCACTCACTCATATATCCTTATGTACATATTCTTTATCCCCTTACACTGTGTATAAGACAGTAGATTAGGAATTGTTAGTTAGATTACTTGTTGGTTATTACTGCATTGTCGGAACTAGAAGCACAAGCATTTTGCTACACTCGCATTAACATCTGCTAACCATGTGTATGTGACAAATAAAATTTGATTTGATTTGTAGACATGGCACAGCCCTGTTTCTTTCTGTTCACCTCTCACAAGGTAAATATCTTAGGGTTTCATTGGGAATTGTGTGATTGTAGTGTAAATTGTACGTTTTTAATTGTAAGTCGTCTTTATGCTCAGTTCTCCCTCTAGATGTATTTATTTTTGTTAATTAGCAGACACCCTTCTCCAGAGCGACTTACAGTAAGTGCATACATTTTCGGTAGAGTATGGCTTTGCAAGTGCCATGCTCTACCGAATGAGCCATAGTTCAGCTCCTGCATGACAAGAACGAGCCATATGCAGTAGTTCCACAAGTATGGATCAAAGAGGACATATGTTATTAGCCACCACTCAGCCTCAGAAAAAAGAACAAAAACAATGTAGCACTTGCGTGTACACCACCAGACAGCACCTGGGAAATAAGTTGTTTTAAGTTCATGAAGAGAGCAGATAATTTGGCCAAATGTATGTCTCTGATATACCCTCCATTTTTTTAACTGTTAGTGTAATTATCTTGCCTGATCTGAAAGTCACTGTTTTGTGGGATAATTCATGCCTCTACCTCGTTTTTCACTGGTCTAGACAATTGGTAGACGGGACAGATGTAACGTGAAAATGTTGAGGTGTCATTTGTTTGTGTTAAAAGGAAAGACAAAGTTATTGTTCATTTTTAAGTCGATATGTTCTTACCTGCATGTCTATGGCATTACCTTCGCGCACTGAAATGTCTTACTCCTGACCCTGTTTGACACAATATATTGAAATTAAGAAAATACGATTCAAAAAACAACAGATAGGCAAAGTCTCATCTGGGAAAAGTGAATGTACTACATACTGTACAATATATGACCAGAAGTATGTGGACACCTGCTCGTCGAACATCTCATTACAAAGTCATGGGTATTAATATGGCGTTGGTCCCCCCCTTTGCTGCTGTAACAGCATCCACTCTTCTGGGAAGGCTTTCCACTAGATGTTTGTTTGAACATTGCTGCGGGGACTTGCTTCCATTCAGCCGCAAGAGAATAAGTGAGGTCAGTCACTGATATTGGGAGATTAGGCATGGCTCGCAGTCTGCGTTCCAATTCATCCCAAAGGTGGGGTTGTGGTCAGGGCTCTATGCAGGCAAGTCAAGTTCTTCCATACCGATATCGACAAACTATTTCTGTATGGACCTTGCTTTGTGCACGTTGGCATTGTCATGCTGAAACAGGAAAGGGCCTTCCCCAAACTGTTTCCACAAAGTTGGAAGCACAGAATAGTCTAGAATGTCATTGTATGCTATAGCGTTAAGATTTCCCTTCACTGGAACTAAAGGGCCTAGCCCGAACCATGAAAAACAGCCCCAGACCATGTTCCTCCTCCTCCAAACTTTACAATTGGCACTATGCAATAGGGCAAGTAGCGTTCTCCTGGCATCAAATTGACATGACATATTGGGGCAGGAATGAATTTTCACTTCCATGTCAACGTCTAGAGGAACCTGGTTCCTTCTGCTTTCCAACAGACACTGAGAGACAAATTCACCTTTCAGCAGGACAATAACCTAAAACACAAGGCCAAATATACTTACCATGATGGCGTTGAATTTTCCTGAGTGGCCTAGTTACAATTTTGACCTAAAATCGGTCTTGAAAATGGTTGGCTAGCAATGATGAACAACCAACTTAACAGAGCTTTAAGAATTCTGAAAGGAATATTGTACACTTCAGATGCGCAAAGCGCTTAGATACTTACCCAAAACAACTCACAGCTGTAATCGCTGCCAAAGGTGATTCTAACATGTATTTGCTCTGTGATTTTGATTTATCAAGGGGTGCTGCAACACTTTCAGCACCCCTACTTCCCCGCGGCTATGCCTCAATCAATGGTCTCGGATGAGTCCCGGAACATATTCCATTCTGTTCTAGTGAAACAGCCCTGTAGCTTAGCATACGCTTCATCGGACCACTTTGTATTAAGCATGTCACTGGTACTTCTTGTTTTTGCTTATAAGCAAGAATCAGGAGGATAGAGTAATGGGCAGATTGACTTGTGTGTGGAGTAATGTCAGGGCCAGCGACTGTCAAGCCAACACTTGAACTGTTACGTCTTGACAAGGTTACTTGATGTTGTGTTACGGCCGCTGTATTACCCACTTCCTTCGGGAGTTTGCGTCCCTACGCTTCTCGGTACCAAATCCCATCACACAAAGATATAGCAAATTTGGGGGTAGCCACAACTGTGATTTGAACCCAGGTCCTGCAATTGTCAACCAAACATCTTAACCGTTACATCAAGAGGTCTGAATCCCTTGACAAGGTCACTAGGTTTTTCATTAGGGTCTCTACAATACCATTAATTTAAAAGTCCAAGAAATGTATGTCATAATCACAGATTACCCCTTTAAGCAAAACTGCTTTTTTGTTGTTGTTATAGTAACCAAAATAATGAGACTGTCTTTGAGAAGCCGTGGCATAAATTATGGGGTATTCAGTTGTCCACTTCAGGGTGGCTGCTTCATCTAAAAAATAAATAAAAACTATAGACCCTCTGCTTGACCCTCTTCAATTACCTCTGCACAAATATGGCCGATCGCAAGAAGTGAAGTAGTAGCGAAGAAGGCTGTCACATGACTTGGAAGTCAGTTAATGGAGTCATTTTTTTCCCGCAGGGAATTTAGCCTTCTAGCTCTGTTCTTGCCGGGTTAATCAAAACAGTTCCTTGTGGCTTGAAACAAGCCAGGACTGACATGGCCCCACTCCTGTTTTTGCCCTGTGTGCAATTTTTCAATTATGAGGTTCTATAGATTTTTGAGGAGATGGGTAGACCGAGACTCTGACCAGCATGTTTTATAGTCCTTTGGCTGTTATTCTGCACTCACATAAACATGATATCCCTATTAGAAATGAGTCATCCCTTACCCTTAATTCATCAAATGTGCTGTTTTTTTTGCCTTTTAACAGTGCAGTGTTTCATTTCATTCCAATTTCTGTGTAGGTGATTTTCCCACTCCATAAAACCAACCAGGATTATGTCTCTCACTCCTGGAGAACCTGCATCCATGATTCTTAAACATTCGCATTACCCAAAATCGTAATTTATTAATTTAGATCATAATAACAAAAACACTTTTAAATAGATGCTCAAGTCTCAAATGCTTCCAAAAGGTTTTTCTTTCAGACAGAATTCTTTCACTGAGCCACACATTTTGAAATTACGTCTAACATTCAGATGTTTCCAATCCAGTTTTTCCTGCATCTCTTTGAAGTATTTGAGTTTTATGTTTGCATGGTCAGACAGTTTGCCTAGATACACCGCGTTGATGTTGTCCTGTCTCTGTAATTGTCTGAGATTGTGGGTGGTTCTTAACTTAAACACTTTAATCGATCTGTATGCTGTGACACTGTCTCAGTCCTTTCCTGTCCTCTTCTCTCGTCTCATTCAAAAAACATCTGGAAATAATTTACCCAATGTTGTAACTGTTGTTGAGACTGAAATATCACTATACTAATCTGACAAATGTGAATTTAAATGTTCTTATACTAATACAGATGTAGGTTCTTAATTTGTGCCAGTTTGCTACAGCATGAAATACAGCAGCAACAGGAAATGTGAATTATTATGTGGATTATAAATCATTGTATGGTTTGATACCTTTTTCATAAGAGAAATTTCAAAGATGAAATTACAAACTTCCAAATCCTTTCTAAACATCAACTACACTAAAAGTTTTAAATGTCTTGCATTGCATGAAAGTTATCCTGCTACAGGGTGACCAAATTAAGACTCTATATCTGTAGGTGGATTGGGAAAACATCCTCAGATTTGGTAACATCTTGGTGTAATGCATTTCGAATTGATTGTAGGATGCCAACTTTGCAATTCTGCATGATTATGCATTTCTGAGAGGCTTTAGTCACAGTGGGGAAGCAACATTTACCTTCGTGATGAAACCATTTGAAGCCAATTACAGAACACAAAACGCTACTTTGCCACATTGGCCAATGGAAACACTTTAGGAAGTAAAGCTAAGGAAATAGATATTGTCAATCCACTAAACGTGTATTTAACATAGAAACATCTATATGTTTAGGATTTTGATCTTGAACAACGTTTATTAGAGGTATGGGTAGCACCATGTTGAATTGCCATAGTAACAACTGATGCCAATGCGTCATTGGCAGGATTTAGCGAATTGTGAGATTTGGCTCGGCGACTGAAAGTGAATGCTGCACTTCGCCTCCACTGGCCCTGAAAGATTTCTCACAACTGTGACACTGCTCTTTCATTGAGACCAGATCGACAGAATTAAGGTAAGAAACAGTATATAATGTGTTTTTATGATGGTAGCTAATTATAATATTACTATTTTATAACAAGTTGAGTAGACAGTCAGTCAAAACGAGGCAAGGTCGTTAGCTAGACTAAGTTACTTGATTTAGATCTTGGGGCGGCAGTTAGCCTAGTGATTAGAGCATTGGGCCTATAACTGAAAGGTTGATAGATCAAATCCATCCAAGTACTTCATCTCTATACTGTTATTTATTTTATTTATTTTGCTCCTTTGCACCCCAGTATCACTACTTGCACACTCATCTTCTGCACATTTATCACTCCAGTTATTAATTGCTATATTGTAATTATTTAGCCACTATGGCCTATTTATTGCCTCACCCCCTTATCCTACGTCATTTGCACACGCTGTGTATAGACATTTTCTATTGTATTATTGACTGTATGTTTGTTATTCCATGTGTTGTTGTTTGTGTCGCACTACTTTGCTTTATCTTGGCCAGGTCACAGTTGTGAATGAGAAGTTGTTCTCAACTAGCCTACCTGGTTAAATAAAGGTGATATATATATATATATATTATTTTTTTATTTTTATTTTTTTTTTTTTATTCAAAATAAATCTCAGAGCTGACAGGTGAAAAAATCTGTCATTCTGCCCCTGAACAAGGCAGTTCCTTGTTCAGGCTGTCATTGTAAATAAACATTTGTTCTTAACTGGCTTTCCTAGTTAAATAAATAAAAAGATCTCTTTATGATATTCATGTTTTATTTGATAGCTATACTAAATAAAATGCCCATATTGACAATTTGAAGAGCATTTGTCATTAGGCATTATTCAGAGCTAAAATGAACTGGCTATTGATTCAATCTATAGCTAGCCAGCCAGAGAGGGTTGTTGCAGGATTGTTATTTCACCAGTAAAATGTAACTAGCTAGTTACTGTAGCTCCCTTGCTATGATCCCCATAGCTATAATTATTAGCTAGCTGGCTAGCTAGATAACTACATAGCTAGATACAGTAACTACCTTTCCTATTCATAATATCATTAACCTCTTGAAACTCTGGGGGCAGTATTTCATTTTTGGATGAAAAACGTTCCCGTTTTAAACAAGATATTTTGTCACAAAAAGATGCTCGACTATGCATATAATTGATAGCTTTGGAAAAAAAACACTCTGAAGTTTCCAAAACTGCAAAGATATTGTCTGTGAGTGCCCCAGAACAGGAGCTACAGGCAAAACCAAGATGAAACTGCAACCAGGAAATGAGCAGGATTTTTGAGGCTCTGTTTTCCATTGTCTCCTTATATGGCTGTGAATGCGACAGGAATGAGCCTGCCCTATCTATCGTTTCCCAAGGTGTCTGCAGCATTGTGACGTATTTGTAGGCATATCATTGGAAGATTGACCATAAGAGACTACATTTGCCAGGTGTCCGCCCGGTGTCCTCCGTCGAAATTGGTGCGTCATTTTCAGCTGCTGGTATTTTTCCATGGGATTCTGAGGGGAAAGCAGGCTTCCACAAACGGCATATTAATGAAGAGATATGTGAAAAAACACCTTGAGGATTGATTCTAAACAACGTTTGCCATGTTTCGGTCGATATTATGGAGTTAATTTGGAAAAAGTTTGACGTTTTGGTGACTGAATTTTCGGTTCGTTTCGGTAGCCAAATGTGATGTACAAAACGGAGCGATTTCTCCTACACAAAGATTCTTTCAGGAAAAACTGAACATTTGCTATGTAACTGAGAGTCTCCTCATTGAAAACATCCGAAGTTCTTCAAAGGTAAATGATTTTATTTATTTGTTATCTGGTTTTTGTGAAAATGTTGCGTGCTAAATGCTACGCAAAATGCTAAGCTAGCTAGCAATACTCTTACACAAATGCTTGATTTGCTATGGTTCAAAAGCATATTTTGAAAATCTGAGATGACAGTGTTGTTAAGAAAAGGCTAAGCTTGAGAGCAGGCATATTAGTTTCATTTCATTTGCAATTTTCAGAAATCGTTAACGTTGCGTTATGGTAATGAGCCTGAGGCTGTATTCACGATCCCGGATACGGGATGGGTAGTATCAAGAGTTAACAAAGGTAATTCCTTTTTTAAACATAAAGAATGTTTTTTTTTAAATCTATTACTATATCTGAATTTAACTATAATATTTGTTGTAATAAATGTTATTTCTTTACTGGAGAATGAAACTGGAATTGCAACCAGGTTTGTACGACTTGTTTTAAGAAAGGGAAATATTTTAAACAATGTTCCATTTTCAATTAACTGGAAGTGAGAGGTTGTAATCTGGATATGGAAAAATGACATTTTTGAACAAGGGGTGAGCCATTCTTACTAATCTACTGAAGAACCAGTTCAGGTTTAAGTATAACTTTTGTATGACTGATTAAGTTAAATATTTTTTGCTCAGATAATTTAAAAGACAAATCGTTTGGCTTAGGCAGGACCATAAGTAAATACAGTACCAGTCAAAAGTTTGGACACACCTACTCATTCCAACGTTTTTCTTTATTTTCACTTTTTCTACATTGTAGAATAATAGTGAAGACATCAAAACTATGAAATAACACATGTGGAATCATGTAGTAACCAATAAAGTATTAAACAAATCTAAATATATTTGAGATTCTTCAAAGTAGTATCCTTTGATTGATGACAGCTTTGCACACTCTTGGCATTCTCTCAACTAGCTTCATGCATTTCAATTAACAGGTGTGCTTTGTTAAAGGTTAATTTGTAGACTTTCTTTCCTTCTTCATGCGTTTGAGCCAATCAGTTGTGTTGTGACAAGGCAGGGATGGTGTACAGAAGATAACCCTATTTGGTAAAAGACCAAGTCCATAAAATGGAAAGAACAGCTCAAATAAGCAAAGAGAAACGACAGTCCATAGTTACTTTAAGACATGAAGGTCAGTCAATCCGTAACATTTCAAGAACTTTGAAAGTTTCTTCAAGTGCAGTCACAAAAACCATCAAACGCTATGATTAAACTGGCTCAGGAGAGGAACACCCAGAGTTTCCTCTGCTGCAGAGGATAAGTTCATTATAGTTACCAGCCTCAGAAATTGCAGCCCAAATAAATGCTTCAGATTACAGTTGTCGGTAATCTGTTTGTTGACTTGGCTTTCGAAGACCTTAGAAAGGCAGGGTAGGATAGATATAGGTCTGTAGCAGTTTGGGTCAAAAGTGTCTCCCCCTTTGAAGAGGGGGATGACCGCAGCTGCTTTCCAGTCTTTGGGAATCTCAGACAACACGAAAGAGAGGTTGAACAGGCTAGTAAAAGGGTAGCAACAATTTCGGCAAATAATTTTAGAAAGAACGGGTCCCGATTGTCTAGCCCGGCTGATTTGTAGGGGTCCAGATTTTGCAGCTCTTTCAGAACATCAGCTGACTGGATTTGGTTAACCTCTTACATCTATGGGGGCGCTATTTCATTTTTGGATGAAAAACGTTCCCGTTTTAAACAAGATATTTTGTCACAAAAAGTCCAGCATATAATTGCGTGAAAGGATGTGTCCAGAAATACAAAGATCTTCTCTGTGGGCTCCTATAACGTGAGCTTCAGGCAAAACCAAGTAAATGGCATCCAGGAAATGTCCTGGATTTTTGAGGCTCTGTTTTCCATGCTCCATATGGAGTGGCTGATGGTAACTCTTTCTGTCTGGTGTCTGCAGCTCAGATCATTGAAGATTGACCATAAGAGACCACATTTATGTGTCCTGCTCCAAAAGTCACCTGGATTTTTCCATACGATACAGTAAAGCAAGCAAACTGCATGTCAATGAAGGATATGTGAAAAAACAGCTGAGGACTGATTCCAAACAACGTGCGGTTGATATTATGTAATCCGGAAAAAGTTTGACGTGTAGGTGACTGCATTTTCGGTTTGTTTCCAGACGCTTCGGTTTCTCCTACAACAGACGCTTTCCACTGTTGACTGAGAGTCTCCTCATTGAAAACATCAGAAGCTCTT
Source organism: Oncorhynchus masou masou (assembly GCF_036934945.1). Taxonomy (NCBI): domain Eukaryota; kingdom Metazoa; phylum Chordata; class Actinopteri; order Salmoniformes; family Salmonidae; genus Oncorhynchus; species Oncorhynchus masou. The sequence continues at coordinate 44,938,583 of NC_088240.1, read as the reverse complement.
CAAAGGTAAATGATTTTATTTATTTGGTTATCTGGTTTTTGAAAATGTTGCGTGCTACATGCTACACAAAATGCTAGGTCAATTTCTATGGTTCAAAAGCATATGAAAATCTGAGATGACAGTGTTGTTAAGAAAAGGCTTTCGATTTTCAGAAATCGTTATTTGAGCCTGAGGCTTCTCCCGGATCCGGGATGGGGAGTTTCTGGTTAACTCCCTCGGGCAGATATAAGGCCTGGGTGGGGCTCCGCATTGGAGTAAAACGGGTGAGGTATGGAATTTCAGCTTTTAATTTATTTTTAAATTGGTGAGGCAGTTTGCAGGAGAGTGTTTTGAAGTTGAGTAGGTCCGGCATTTTGAAAATAAAATATATAAAAGATATGCGAAGAAAGGTGTAAATATATTAGCCAGTAATATATAGCTTCTGGTTATTCTGGTTAGCTTCTATTGTGGATTTCAGATTTGAGGTAAATAATACTTTTTTTATTTTTAAATTGGTGAGGCAGTTTGCAGGAGAGTGTTTTGAAGTTGAGTTTTTAGAAAATAAAATATATAAAAGATATGCGAAGAAAGGTGTAAATATATATATATATACGGGACACGACAAGACGAGGACAAAGGACGTCTGACTGCTATGCCATCTTGGGATAATGATATCATTTACAGTACAGTGGCCCACATCTTTTGCCTCAGATCTCAAATACTTCCCCACATCTTACTATTTTACTTGGTAGAAACCAATCCTGAAAGATTTGCCGACTTGAACGCTCAGCATTGGGGAGGTCCAGGAGGACAATGGCGACTGACTGTGTTCAGTTGTGCCACAGAATGCCTGGCCCCAAGGGGATCGGTGAGAGAGAAAAACAGAGAAATCTAGAGACAGTTTCCACTGTGACTCAGATAAATGAAGGGTATTTACAGTGAGGCTCCTCAATGTGAAACCAATTAAGGGTCCCAGCATTTACGGCTCCTGTGAAAAGACAGAGAGCCAGTAGAATGAGTCACCACCGAACGTTGTAGCTTCAGCATGTGCAGTGCTGCTGAGAACAGTGGTGGAGAGCTTGCTCCTCCTCTCTTTTTATCTTTCTTTCTCTCTTTCCCACTCAACCACAGACAGGACTACCAAGGGCAGAATATATCTTCCCACACTCTCAGTTTAACCTTGACCACTTCATAAACTGGAGCATGGGCTGACACTCACAAAAGAACGTTGACCTTGATTCTGCACAATATTGCTTAATAGCCTTTGAAGCAAGTTACTTCAGAGCAAAGCCATTACTTCATTCCACTTCTGTGCTCTAGAGGACTGTGTTATGTGGATGCTCCAGCATTAAACAAAAAATTAAGGAAAGACACCAATGTTTAATCAAACATTTCACATTTTTGGCCTGTAACTGAAATATAATTGACTCTCCCTCTAACCATGTCTACATTGGCAGTCTCATGACCCACTATGACTCATCAGGCTGAGCAGAGGGGAACAGACCACTGCTTTGGCATAGCCAGCATACTGCGGAGCCAAGTTTGGTAAAGTAGATTGAACGAGATCTCCCCTATACTCTGTCTGAATGGTTTCAATTAAGATCAAACTAATATGTCATGGGAGATAAAGGGAGGTCGACATGTGGAGACAAGAAACTTGATCACTGAGCATCAAAGTGTCCAGCAGCTTGAGACTCATGAGAAACCTAGTGATTAATTAATCTAACGCCAAAAGTTGACTGGGCAGAATTTTCAACAGGACAATGACCCAACACACCTCCTGGCTGTGTAAGGGCTATTTGATCAATAAGGAGAGTGATGAAGTGCTGCATCAGATGACCTTGCCTTCACAATCACCCAACCTCAAACCATTTGAGATGGTTTGGGATGAGTTGGACTGCAGAGTGAAAGAAAAGCAGCCAACAAGTGCACAGCATATGTGGGAACTCCTTCATGACTGTTGGGAAAGCATTTCAGGTGAAGCTAATTGAGAGAATAACAAGAATGTGCAAAGCTCTCATCAAGGCAAAAGATGGCTACTTTGAAGAATCTTAAATATTAAATATATTTTGATTTGTTTAACACTTCTTTGGTTACTACATGATTCCATATGTGCTATTTCATAGTTTTGAGGTCTTCACTATCATTCTACAATGTAGAAAATAGTAAAAATAAAGAAACCCTTGAATGAGTTGGTGTGTCCAAACTTTTGACTGGTACTGTATATGCTCACATGCCCATCTCCAGCGTCTGCATCACTCTCTGCCACATTGCCTCAAACTGCACCATTTTGTTTCTCTCTGTCCCCACGCACTTTCAACATTTAACCTCTACGGGATCGTTGTCCCTATACTAGGACGGTTGATGCTAACGTGCGCTAATGTGACTAGAATGACGTCGTAAGTAACAGAAAACTTTCTAGGATATGGACATGTCTTATATGGAGAGAAAGCTTTAATTCCTATTAATGTATCAGCAATGTCCAATTTGCAGTAGCTATAAAAGGTACAATATACCATGCTATGGTTTGAGGAGAGTGCACAACAACAAAACACTTTTATCACTGCAACTGGTTTGATACATTCATCTTTGAAGGTAAATCATGTACTTACATTCAGTAATCTTGCTCTGATTTGCCATCCTGAGGGTCCCAGAGATAAAATGTAGCATAGTTTTTATATTCAAAAGTAGGAACTGGGTTCTACAGTTTGAAACCCTGCTGTCTCTAGCTCCACATCCACCCCACCCGGCTATCTAGATGTGTGAAAGTTAGTGTATAAGCTACTGATCCATCATGTTTGACATTCCTGGGAGTGTGTAAACAAAAATGTTGTATTACCATATCATTTTTTGTATGCTCTCTGTAGTTATGTACTTGAAAATGTATCAATTGACCAATTTGGCACATTTGGGCAGGCTTCATACAAAATACTGTGTTGTATTGCAGTGCTTCACTGGATCAATCTGAAATTTTGCTCACACACTGCTGCCAACAAGTGTCCAAAATTGAAATTGCGCATAAACTGCAATATTATATTATGGCCTTTCTCTTGCATTTCAAAGATGATGGAACAATTCATTTTTTTGAAAACGCATGTTTTTTGTTTGTATTATCTTTTACTAGACCTAATGTGCTATATTCTCCTATATTAATTTCACATTTCCACAAACAGTGTTTTCAGTGTTTCCTTTCAAATTGTATCAAAAATATGCATATCCTTGCTTCGGATCCTGAGCTACAGGCAGTTCGATTTAGGTATTTCATTTTAGGTGAAAATTGAAAAAAAGGGTCCGATCCTCATGGAAATAAATGTGTTTAAAATTGGAATGGAAAGGGTGCTCTACCAAATTGGAAGTCATCTGACTAGGTTGGAAATACAGTACCTTGCAGTTTCAAAAAGACCTCATTGCTGCCCGATGAGCCTATTTTTACAACCTGATTGAGGAGAATAAAAACAATAGAACATTTATTTTTGATTCTGTCACAAATCTAACTAAAAAGCAGCATTCCCCAAGTGAGGTTGGCCTTCACTTCAGTAGTGATGAATTCATTAACTTCTTTGACAAAAATATCATGATCATTAGAAAACAAATTATAGATTCCTCCTTGAATATGGCTATTTTTCCAAGTTTCAGTTGTCCTGAGTCTGCACAGAACTGCCAGAACCTCGGATCAATGGAAACACATTATCCTGTATTCCTTGAAACATTGACAAATCAAACTGTGAAGGACTTCGGCGTTACTCTGTACCCTGATCTCTTCCATTCAACGAACATATCAAAAATATTTCAAGAGTAGCCTTTTTGCATCTTCGTAACATTGCAATATTCAGAAAATGCTTGGAATATTTGATGCAGAAAATCCATGCCTTTGTCACTTCAAGACTAGATTACTACAATGCTCAACTCTCCGGCTACCCAGATAAAGCACTAAATAAACTTCAGTTAATGCTAAATACAGCTGCTAGAATCTTGACTAGAACCTCAAAATTGTATCATATTACCCCAGTGCTAGCCTCCCTACACTTGCTCTCTATTGAGACTAGGGCTGACTTCAAGGTTTTTCTGCTAACCTACAAAGCACTACATTGACTTGCTCCTACCTATCTCGCCAATTGGTTCTGCCGTACATACCAACGCGTACGATATGGTCACAAGATGCAGGCCTCCTTGTTCCTAGAATTTCTAAGGAAACATCTGGAGGCAGGGCTTTCTCCTAAACAGCAAACATTTTATGGAATGATCTGCCAATCCATGTGACAGTGGCAGACTTGGTCTCAACCTTTAAGTCTTTACTGAAAACTAATCTCTTCAGTAGGTCCTATGATTGAGTGTAGTTTGTCCCAGGGGTGCAAAGGTGAACGGCAAGGCACTGGAGTGACGAACCACCCTTGCTGATTCACAAGGTCCTTTGCTGTTGTTCTGGGATTGATTTGCACTTTTCGCACCAAAGTACGTTCATCTATAGGAGACAGAGCGCGTCTCCTTCCTGAGTGGTATGACGGCTGCGTGGTCCCATGGGGTTTATACTTGTGTACTATTGTTTGTACAGATGAACGTGGTACCTTCAGGTGTTTGGAAATTGCTCCCAAGGATGAACCAGACATGTGGAGGTCTACCATTTTTTTCTGAGGTCTTGGCTGATTTCTTTTGATTTACCCATGATGTCAAGCAAAAAGGCACTGAGTTTGAAGGTAGGCCTTGAAATTCATCCACAGGTACACCTCCAATTGACTCAAATGATGTCAATTATCTCTAAAGCCGTGACTCCATTTTTTGGAATTTTCCAATCTATTTAAATCTTGTTTTTTAACCACTCCAAAAATGTCTTGTTGATAAACTATAGTTTTGGCAAGTCGGTTAGGACATCTACTTTGTGCATGATACAAGTCATTTTTCCAACAATTGTTTACAGACCGATTATTTCACTTATAATTTACTGTATCACAATTCCAATGGGTCAGACGTTTGCATACACTAAATTGACAGTGCCTTTAACCTCAATGACTCCAACCTAAGTGTATGTAAACTTCTGACTTCAACTGTATATCCTGATGCCAGGTCACCTTACCCCTGTACATGTCCACCTCTATCACACCAGTATCCATAGACATTGTGAATATGGTATTGGAACTGACCCTGTATATACTGTAGTTTCTTAGTTTCTCATGTTCTTCTTATTTTTTTTACTACCACATGTTATTTTTAGAGCTACATTGATATTGATTGCATTATTGGGGTTGGAGCTTGCAAAAAGGGCATTTCACTTTACTTGTGCACGTGATATTAAAACTTGAAACTTAAATCCCAGGTCACCTTTAGCTCATCTGCGAAATCTGCAATCCAACCCAAGTGATCTGCCGCCCTATGACATTGCTCCAACAAAGGCACATTAACAACCAACGGTTCACTCTCCCCCTCCCCGAACCCAAAGCTGTGGCTTCAGACTGTCCTGGACTGATGTCATCCGATTCACACTCTGAAAACCCTCTAAAGCCAACCAGGGATAGAGTAGGCTCGGCTTTAATTTATGTGCTCTCTGTCGCCTGGAGTTGAATGGCAAGTGGTCCAGCAACACAAAGAAAGCACAAAGGACAATTCCCAAGGACTGGTCAGCCCTTCCCCCTGAGGGGCCAAAATGTATTTCTCTGTTGCAGTATCCAGAGGACTGGCTATTGAATGTGTGATAGATACTGAACATGGATATTATAGTATTATTCTATCTGAAAGTTGTCCCCTAAAGAGGACTCTGAAGCTATCTATATGTATGTATGATATCTGTGGTTACTTTATCTGTAAAGGCTGAACTCTAAATTACTCTGTGCAAAGGGGTTTACATTGGTTTCATCCCCAACACACACCTTTAGATGCTGTGACACCCTGTGGAGATTGGGCCTTGGTGGTCAGGTTACTCTGTGAACTTGGTATCATTTGATTGTTCAATGGTTGTTGGTTTTGGGTTGAGAAGGTTACACCTTCAGATGGTATAAATGGAATTGAGGTCTGTTATTCTCTCTCTTATCCTGTATCCTGTCCACTGGAGGAAGGAGGTATGATTCTCATTTTCTAGGCCTCTGGCTTAGTGGGCATCTCTTTGTTCATGCATTGTCTTGTAAGTTAACCTTAGGATCTACAGTATATGCCTAGAATAATGCTTTAGGCCTTGTATGTGAATCCGTTCATTTTGCAGTTATTGAATAATACTTAATTTGATATTCAATCCTCGTGAACATTCCTTGATCTTAGCCTATTAAAATGTTTATTTGATTATTTGCTTAGTCTTATTATGAGTCGCATATGAGGTATATACTGTATAATATGCATATATGATCATTATTACCCCACTACAATAGTATATTATCCCTGGAATCCGGACTCTAAACACTGGCAGAGAAACCGGAATGAGACTCACTCGGCTGGCATTACACCCCTTTCAACTCTGACCACCACTGCTGCTTTCCACCGGCCTCAGACAACCCCATTCCCAAGGATGCCTCACCAGAATACCCTTTGCCAGCCGCCTCAATCTTCCTCACAAAGTCAGCCCAGCCGGAGACAATGGTCACACGAACTGTTCCAAGCCAAGGCCTCCTGATCGTGTTCCCACCGCAGGCATACAGGACAGCACTTGTGAGTATCTTTAATTTTCATTCTGAAAACACATGCCCTAGGGCACGGTTGGTGGCTCAAACTCGGCTGGTTAACCTCAAGCAAGGCAGCACTGGCTTAAAGAGCAGGAGCATAAGCAAACACAAATCCTTCCTAAGCAAGGAAGCATTAGCTACACAAGCAGAGCAGAAAGTAGTTAGATCCAACACTTGCAACATCTAAGGGGATGAGTACTCTTTCCTCACTAACAGACACCTAAGTCAGAGCCGAATCTCGGAGCCTTCGCGTGCTTGAAAAGTTGCATGACACGCTCTTCCTTCAGGCGAGTTAAAGAGCTGAGAATTGATGACCCGTTGGGCGTGATTTCATTTTGCTTCAGGTGAATAAGGTGAATAAGATTTGTTGTTGACTCTCCATAGTATGTTATACCAAGTGACAGACTGAAAGGGAACCACAATTTGGCCCCTATAAGAATATAGTTTAATAGCCCTGTCATAGACCTAAGGATAGTCTTTCCACTCCTTATTTAATCTTGCTCTTGTGACTGGGTTCAAATCAGATTTGAACCAGGTCTCCTGCATGTCACAAGAATGTGTTAGCCCACTAAGCTAAGCCCATGGGGATGAGTTCAGGAAGCTAAGACAAGTCTTCAAGTCTCCAGCAAGGCTTTCATCAAGAGAGTGTGGTTCATTGAACCACCTCGGTTACATTTCACCCCCCTTTGATATCATACTCAGAGATCAGTCTACCAATATAACTGACTGGATTTGAAATCAAGCCTACTGCACAACAACAAAACGTTCTGTGGCAAACAGAAGCATAAGGATCTGTGCACCCCAGTGCAAGAGAGATGGTTTGGTGATCCATGCATGTGATGAGCAAACTTGTCCAAGACCTGAAGCAGTGGCGAGGCTCCTCAGAGGTGGGGAGGACCATCCTCCTCAGTGAATTCCAGAAAAATTAAAATAGTGAAACGTTAAAAAAGTAAACCTTTTCAGATAAAACTATACTAAATATATTCACACCACCAAATAATTGATTTAAACACACGGTTTTGCAATGAAGGTCTACAGTAGCCTCAACAGCACTCTGTAGGGTAGCACCATGTAGACGGAGAATAGCTAGTTTCCGTCCTCCTCTGGTACATTGAGTTTAATACAAAACCTAGGAGGCTCGTGGTTCTCACCCCCTTCCATAGCTTGTGAAAAGGCAGTGAAATGACCATGCAACACTGCTGTACATATGCACCTGAAAAGTGTGTGGTGGAGGCACACACTTTCAGGGGCACATTTACAGTATACTAAAACTTTGTGTTGGTTGAAATTAACGACCTTGGCGCTGATCTCTCACTCACTCTCTCCCTGGGCAACTGCCCAACTTGCTCTGGCAGCCAATAGCCATTAGGCAGAAAATGTGGATAGACAATATTTTGATTTCTGTTAATTAAACAATTGATTTGAATGCCTCTGATGCATTTCTTCATCAACAACAGGAAAGACAAGTTTAAGCATAGTAATTGTTGGTTTCCCTCTTTATTTATTTTCCCAGGTGCTCCAGTGTCAAAATGTCATTTCATTCATCCCAACAACAGTTGCATGTTTGCATGTGTTGAGCATATTACCTTAATTAAAGAGACTTTCACTTTATTTAGATAGTCCCAATGCATATCTATAGAGGGTTACTGGGGTGTTAGTGAATACACTGAACATGCTCTTCAGTTGATACATATTTGAATGTGAACTAGATAGTATGTAGACCGTCAACTAAGCGGAAAACTTGTTTTTCACTTTATTTGGATATGTTAAATTGATATTCAGTTGAGATGCTGCTGATAGTCTCCTGATTGTTTGTTGATCATCTATAAATGGGCTTGACATTTGTGCAAGTGATGGGATACACTGTTAAAATATCACTGAAATGCTAAAGACATGCTGTTGACATGTTATTACTGATTGTCTGTAGAGCATGTGTCAAACTCTTTCCATGGAGGGCCGAGTGTCTGCGGGGTTTTTGCTCCTCCCTTGTATTCCACTGATGAATTAAGGTCACTGATTAGTAGAGAACTCCCCTCACCTGGTTGCCTAGGTCTAAATTGAAAAAAAAAAAACAACAACAAAAAAACAGCAGACACCATGCCCTCCATGAAAAGATTTTGACACCCCTGCTGTAGCGAATCTACAGATGGACTATCCAAATAAAGTGTTACCCTACTTGGTGTCATTAGTCCCCTACGAACATTCATCACAGCATTTACCATGACTGATAATGGCTGGAATTGCAATGAAATGACCAATTGTCGGAACTCTGTGACAGGATGATGATGCAAACTCCCCACACTGAGGTTAGTCATACACCTGCCTGTCGAAATAAGAAGAACTAGTAGGCGACCATGTTTGTGGACAGAAAAAAATGACTAATTCTATGGTTTTGAACGCAGTTCTCTGTGAACCCTGTCACTTACAACTGTCAACTGGAAATCACGACCATGATAAACAATTGTCAACTGGAAACCACGACCATGATAAAGTGAAGTTAATAGCGCTGAGGGTGGATGTTTTTAGTGAAGGGAGTTAATTCGGTAGACAGTGGTGGCATAGTGACAAGGAGAGGGATGTAATCTTTGGCCCACGCTGAATGCACAGCAGTACAACGCTTAGTCACTCCTCATGCCCCACAGAAACTCTGACACGGTTGGTGCCAGTCTGGCGTGACCCTCGTTTCTGTTCTACATGGACGGCTGACAACTTAGCAGTTTGCATTGCCAGAGTTCTCTTCTCTCAGGACAAGCCACACCTCTTGGAGAACCATGGAAGAGCTAGCTAGCTTGGGCTCAGCTGTGGCAGCACAGGAAAATATGTTGGGGAAAACAACACAAAACAATGCATCTGTCACTGTGAAATCCACACGCTGCTTATCAAGTTCACATAACTGCGCTGTGCATGTGTTTGTCAAGCTGTGTTAGCCTCTCTTGGATGAGCGATAAGAGGCGACACTTGGAACACATGTTGGCTATTTATCACAGCTTAAACTATTGATCAATGCAAACAGTGGACACTAAATGGGTTATTCGGGATGGGGATGCTTTTACAAACAGAGATTGCAGAGCAAGCATGAAAAGCTTGCGTGAGCAAAACCCAACTGGAAAACAGAATGAGTCTTGTATCCAGTATGTCTGTATGTGCCAAAATGCATAATGGTTTGTGTGTGTGTGTGTGTTTGATTCCATGCCATTAGACTTACGCATGCAACACACAGCTGTTGAGAACAGTTTAACAGTTTTTGTTTTGTTTCACAAAACTAACCTGAACATTCTTAAGAATAAAATAATGGTTCACCACACTCCTCATTTAAACAGCTCCAGCAGCGCAATCTAAGAGACTTGGTGGGAATGCCATGAGTGTATTCATTACTGCACACTGTAGCAAAATGTTTTGCAAACAGACAAATTCACATTAGTCTCTCCCGGTTCCAGCCTGTTTGATTCCTTTTGGTCCCTAGTGAGTACACCTCATGTCTCACTTCTAATTGCCAACAGCTAATTTGAGTGGAGACCTTTTCACTAGTGAATGCATGCTAAGTGAATGGTTACATAAAGTCACCAAGCATGTATTTTATTAAGTGCTCTGTGACAGTGCTCTGAGCCTCTGAACACTTAGCATGGGATATCTCAACACTCCCTCATCAGCAAATAGATCACAGCCATGAGGTAATTTTCCTTGAAGTACTGTACAATAAGTCCCACACGGCCAACAGGGCTTACTCAGAAAGTGTACACTATTACATATTTATAAGCTTATCCAGATTACATGTATAAGTATAACAATTACAGTACTATAATTCTACTATTTGATAACGTACTTAGTCTAATGACACATTTTTTTATATATAAAACATGGGCAGTCTTGAAAGGTCCAATCAGAAAAATGACTTCCCCTTTCCAATAATCTTTTGATAAATACTTCACGAAAAAGATTCACGGAAAGTTCAGTCAAAATGTTGTGACACTGTTGCTTGTTGAGTTACCATAGTGATCAACATTAAAAAGAGGTTAGGGAGTTGAATTCCTTTCCCCTCGTTCCCTGATCTAAATGTCTCATTTGTGACAGGGCTTTTTTTTTTGCATTTTTAAGGAACATTTTTGTGAAGGGAACCATCCTATTTTGGCCATCAAAACAACTGCAGAGGTAGAGCATCTGGAGTTACTATGCTGAGTTTGGGGGATCACTGGACCCCTTCTCTAACACTACTAAGCCCAATCTCATAAATCACATTTCCTCCTTCACAGTCCCCAGAACAGTTTGAGCTCCTTGGACTTGACCCGTTTCTACACGGGCTGGAATTTCATTGCAGCCAGCATGAAAGTGCAGTCTTAGTGTTACAAAGATTTTTATTTAACCCTTATTTTACCAGGTAAGTTGACTGAGAACACATTCTCATTTACAGAGGTTCACCTGTAAACTATTTGGCCAGCGTTATCTCTGCCTGGGACAGGCAAGGCTCAGTGTCTCTCATCGTTTTAAGCCTCAGAAGTATAAAGTATGGTCTACTGTACCAGCCTTAAATAGACAGGTTGATGTTGTGATAACAATTAATGATAGACCACAGATAAATACCTTCACTTGTCACAATTAACCTGTCAACTTAGATGAGTGCAGCAACTTAATGAGCACAATGTTAAGCCAATCATACCATGGCAATTACATCTTCAACAGTGGAACCTAATACTTAAATGGTGCCTACTAGGTCTATTTCACCTAGAGTATATCATCTGGATTTCTATGGTGGTTAGGTAATCAATCCCTTGCCTCAAATGACTTCTGTTTGATGGTAAGTGCTTTGTTTGGCCTTTTCCCACGCCTCTCATGAGTTATCTAAAAAGAACGATCCTATGTTGCGTCAGTATCGCACGCGTGCACGCGTACACACTCACACTCACACGCACACACACACACACACACACACACACACACACACACACACGCATAGGATCTTTCACTCTGTTCTGTCTTCATTTATTGTCCTTTTGGCCTCTCTCTTTTTTGGTCAGTCTAACATTTCACAGTCTCCAGGGACCAGTCAAACTGAGTCATGTACCAAAAAGAAGAAATCCACTGCTCAAGTTTATTAGAAAGTCTAATAAATGTTTATTCCCCCCCGTTCCCAGATGAAACACAAAGTTAAGTAAAACAAGACAACAACAAAAAACACTAACAGCTTGATAAGTACATTCCATATTCAAAAACTGGAACATGTGTGTTTGAGGCAGTGGTTCTAGAAGTGAATTTACATTAAATGATGAATTCCTTTCCTTGCTGAGAAACTGGTTTAACTGTCATTATATACACACTGCCAGCTTGGACTTGTGTAAACATCAGCATGGTGAGTGAATGTCTGTGTTGGGGGATATAGTGAAGTAATACAAACGTATGATGACTCTTTCAAAGTCACTGTGGACTTGTGAGTGTATGTGCATGTGCATATGTAAATAAGGATTTATTGATAAATCTATGTCCCAAGATATTCATACACAGTACTTAATAAAATGACGAGTTTAACTTTTTAATGAAAAACATATTCTGTAACTGTTCCAGAAATGTTACATTACAAACACTGGATGTTCTCCGCAACTCAACCAGAGAAAAAAAACACACAAAAACACTATGTAGCACCAGTAGGAAAAATCATGCAGCAAATTGATTTGCTTTCTTTCTTTTTGTAATATAGACTACTTCAATACTCATTTTGATCCAATCCTGTTTGTGGAATCCAGTGCAGCCACCTCTCCTTTGGTATAGCTTCTCTTTGGTCATTTTTGTTGATTTTCCTCAGAATCTCCTCAGTAGAGGTATATGTTGACAATGAATCAATGTCCTCCTACGTTTTTATTACGGCAATGACTCCTTGGTTGACAGGTGCTGTCAGTGAAAAGCAGGAAAGAAGACAGACATGATTTTTAAACGAAAACAATAACATTTAATGTATCTTTCTCTGAGGGCAGGTCTGCCTCAACGGCAGAAAAACATGTGTTTGGTTAAGGTTAGGCATGAAATGTGACAAGTAATCCCAATTGGCTAGGGTTAGGGGTTGGGTGAAGTTTCGAAAATACATGTTATTGGTGAAGGTTAGGGGTTATGGTAAGATTCCAAAGAGCAACTTTGTACATGGCAAATCATATACAAAGTAACTTTGTTACGCCCCCTTTATACCACCAACCTACCACCTAGGGAGCCTTTTCTTCTCTTTCCTTTTGTTCTCACTCGTCGCTGTGAGCGCCGCCCGCTGTTTGCACGGCTTTCATCCAACCAATCCCATGCCTTCTGCTCTCGAGGCGGAGCTGCCCTCAGGACAAGATTGAAGGAAAACTCCAATGAGCATTTATTTACACATACAGAATATTTGCAATATTGTCTGTCCCTGAGAAATGTTATTTTAGGCGATGGATTGACAGATGGAACATCCACCTCTGATAAGGTGTATACTACTGTACATTATCCTCTGTTTACCCACCCATATGGAAGCAAAACCATTTATGTTCCACTGTTGGCAACCTGCCATGCTTAGTTAAGTCCTAATAAACGTATCTGACTAAAAGCAGATGGGTAACAACGAAACAGCTATATTGCTATATAAATACCTTTTTTTGTGTGTGGGCGGTGGGTCCTTTTTTTTTGTTGGTTTGAGCACATGCCCCCCCAAAAGGTCTGTGCACTGCCCTGTATAATGCTGTATACTGCACTTCATAGAATGTGTTACCAATAGGGGAATTTACCAATAGCTGGAAGGATCTCCGTCTCGGGCTGCTGCTCCACTTGTTGCTGAGGCTCTGCTGTCAAACAGGGGAGAAAAAAAGAGTTTCTAAACTCAAGCAACGACCTTTTACAAACGGATCTACAACATCCTTAACACTTTAATTGTATGCGCCGTCATAGAGCTGTTTTTATACTGTGATGTAATAGATGCCATATACAGTCATGATAGGTAACAATATGTATGCTTAACATGGTTAGCTTATCAGCTAGCTAACCAGGTAACCTAAATTGCATCCTGTATCATGACATTAGCTATCAGGGCTTCTTACGACAACTGTTATCAAGCGAATGACGGTCTATGATTGGCTATTTAGTTAGTTAGTCAAACAAGACCAGACAGGTGCAAACATCCTCGGCAAGCTTTTGGAAAACATGGCAACAAGGACCACTCACCTGACCTCAAGCAGCGTTTTAGGCACTGGGCCTCAGTCTCGAACCTATTGACAATGCCTTCACAACCACCATACCACAACCACCATACCAGATGCCGTTCATTCTGTCAAAGAAGCACTTAGCCTGAAAGTCTTTGCACGCCATTCCAAGGTTATAGTTAAGAGAGCATGGCTCTGCGAGCTCGTTAGCTAGAGCATGCAAAACAAGACCAGTCACGAGAGGGTTGAGAGAGCTGTATAAGTATGCTTAAGATGAACAACACCCACCTGAAAGCATATTTGTGATAGTGTCAGCTTGTTGTCTGCCATGACTAAACAGTATTTAATGAATATGTAATGGTATTGTCACTGGCTTGGAAGTGAAATGTGAAAACAGAACATTTGATAAGGTAATCAAATGTATCTCATTGCCGGATAAATTAAACTCGTGAAAACTCAGAGCAAAAATCTATTAATAGGACTATTGCATATTACAGTAGCTGTACATCTATCAATGTGAGTCGTTTTGAACAAGGAGTGTAGAACAGGCATAGACTGTAAAGTAGCATAGGTTTGTATTGGTGAATTGTTGATATGAAATCAGCTGCTTCTCCCTAAACCATGTTGCTATCAGAGTTAATACATGTTAATGTTAGTACATTTTAGTAATTGAGTAGGTCTGTGGATGTGTGGTCCCCATGTTCTGCAGCGAAACCACCATCTGTACATAATCCCGGTGGGCCAACTCCACAAGTACCTCTCGGTAATGCTGAGAAAGTACATGAATTCAACCACAGTCTTGGACGCAAGCGCACCCGTCAAAGCCACCCTACTGCAAAGTACTTCCGGCTTTGCATGTTACACAGTAATAGTATATCTTATTAAAATAGCATTATCATTGCATAGTATTGCAATAATATGACTGGCTTCAATCAAGACCAATTATGTATATACAGGTAACTGTCAAAATAAAGGAAACACCAACATAAAGTCTCTTAATAGGCATTGGGCCACCACGAGCTGCCAGAACAGCTTCTATGCGCCTTGGCATAAATTCTGAAACTCTATTGGACGGATGCGACACCATTCTTCAACAAGAAATGCAATAATTTGGTTGTGTGGTGGAAAATGCTGTTTTCGGCGCCGCTCCAGAATCTCCCATAGGCCTAAGTGTTCAATTGGGTTGATCTGGTGACTGAGACGGCCATGGCATTTGGTTTACATCATTTTCATGCTCATCAAACCATTCAGTGACCACTCGTGCCCTGTGAAGCGGGCATTGGCATCCTGGAAGAGACCACTCCCATCAGAATAGAAATGATTCACCATAGGTTGAAGGTGATTACTCAGAATGGCTGTGTATTTATTGGCATTTACCTTGCCCTCTAAGGGGTTGAGTGGATCTAAACTATGCCAGGAATATGCCCCCGACACCATAACAGCCACCAGAACCCTCATTTACTCAAGTGTTTCCTTTATTTTGGCAGTTATCTGTATGTATATCATATATACTGTAAATATAATATGTACATATACTGTAAGTATACTGTAAGTATATCATGAAAACATACAGTTGAAGTTGGAAGTTTACATACACTTAGGTTGAAGTCATTGAAACTCGTTTTTCAACCACTCCACAAATTTCTTGTTAACAAACTATAGTTTTTGCAAGTCGTTTGGGACATCTACTTTGTGCATTACACAAGTAATTTTTACAACAATTGTTTACAGACAGATTATTTCACTTATAATTCACTATATCACAATTCCAGTGGTTCAGAAGTTTAATATACTAAGTTGACTGTGCCTTCAAACAGCTTGGAAAATTCCAGAAAATGATGTCATGGCTTTAGAAGCTTCTGATAGGCTAATTGACATAATCTGAGTCAATTGGAAGTGTACCCGTGGACGTATTTCAAGGCCTAACTTCAAACTCAGTGCCTCTTTGCTTGACATCATGGGAAAATCAAAAGAAATCAGCCAAGACCTCAGAAAAACATTGTAGACCTCCACATGTCTGGTTCATCCTTGGGAGCAATTTCCAAATGCCTGAAGGTATCACGTTCATCTGTACAAACAATAGTACGCAAGTATAAACACCATGGGACCAAGCAGCCGTCATGCCGCTCAGGAAGGCGACGTGTTCTGTCTCCTAGAGATGAACGTACTTTGGTGCGAAAAGTGCAAATCAATCCCAGAACAATAGCAAAGGACCCTGTGAAGATGCTGGAGGAAACAGGTACAAATGTTCCTATGTCCACAGTAAAACGAGTCCTATATCGACATAACCTGAAATGCCGCTCAGCAAGGAAGAAGCCACTGCCTCAAAACCACCATAAAAAAAGCCAGACTACGGTTTTCAACTGCACATGGGGACAAAGATCGTACTTTTTGGAGAAATGTCCTCTGGTTTGATGAAACAAAATTTTTACTGTTTTGCCATAATGTCCGTTGTTATGTTTGGAGGAAAAAGGGGTAGGCTTGCAAGTCAAAGAACACCATCCCAACCGTGAAGCACGGGGGTGGCAGCATCATGTTGTGGGGGTGCTTTGCTGCAGGAGGAACTGGTGCACTTCACAAAATAGATGGCATCATGAGGTAGGAAAATGATGTGGATATCTTGAAGCAATATCTCAAGACATCAGTCAGGAAGTTAAAGCTTCAAGCTTCCATTGTCCATTTGGGTCTTCCAAATGGACAATGACCCCAAGCATACTTCCAAAGTTGTGGCAAAATGGCTTAAGGACAACAAAGTCAAGGTATTGGAGTGGCCATCACAATGGCCTGACCTCAATCCCATAGAAAATTTGTGGGCAGAACTGAAAAAAAATGTGTGCGAGCAAGGAGGCCTACAAACCTGACACAGTTACACCAGCTCTGTCAGGAGGAGGAATGGGCCAATATTCACCCAAGTTTTTGTGGAAGGCTACCTGAAACGTTTGACCAAATTAAACCATTTAAAGGCAACACTACCAAATACTAATTGAGTGTTTGTAAACTTCTGACCCACTGGGAATGTGATGAAATATATAAAAGCTGAAATAAATCATTCCCTAATATTATAAAATAAAGTGGTGATCCGAACTTGCGTAAAAGGGATTTTTTACACGGATTAAATGCAGGAATTGTGAAATCTTAATTTAAATGTATTTGGTTTAGGCGTATGTAAACTTCTGACCTCAACTGTATATGATTTAAAAAAAATCATTAGTCACTATGACAACTATAGTAGTTGTGTTTGTGAGTTCTCAGAGTTATCTGAATCTCAGAGGCAGCCCCCCTCAAAAACTCCCTGATTCACTGGTTCAGAAGATTAACTAATCTCTTAGCTATTCCCACCGTATGCTCTCTACCATGAGGGAGAGCGTGCAGTGGCCTCACTCCAAGGCTCAACATGTGAGCAATAAATCTTCATCAATGGAGTTATTTTCCACAAAGACTTTTTCTCTCTCTCACTGTAAAAGCTACAGGAGCTATAATAATAGTTAAGAGATTGTATTTCAGTGAACAGTTCAGTTGTTTATTAAGGGGCAGAAATACTGCTCGTTTATTTTTTTTTTACAGAAAACTGCCCTTTTCGTCCTCATGCTGTCTAGCAGTAGCCACGGCAGCCATTTTGGAATGGCAGTGTCAGCCAATCAGCTCCTTTCTTGTTCAACGCGACGTGCCATTCCAAAATGTCTGCTGTGGCTACTGCTAGCGATCATGATTACACAGTGTCTTAGTGTAACCATGATTGCGTTCCGATCCCAGTGCAACTCAGTGTAAACAAGTGTAATGGTAGGGTTGGTTTCTTCTAGCAAGGGCGGACTGTGACCAGATTTATTGTTCCTTGAGGCCCCCATTATTAACCAGATGAGGAGCATTTTGTGCTAAAAAGTTAGATGAGCCAACTGGGCAAAAAAAAACTGGCCAGCCCATTTAGCATGATGGCCAGTCGGCCCCTTCTGAATATAGATTAAAAAGGCACCTTTTTTAATTAAAGGACCACTCTGTGATATTTACACCCATGTTTTTTTTATTTGAATAAATGATTTACGAGTGGGCTTTTAACTTGAAAATCATTGTGCATTATGTGTGAAAAGCTTTTGTTTGTTGAAGAGTGATTCTGAACCATACTGTTGGATTTATTGGAGTAACAACAATGCTGCCAATGCAAACGCAAACACAATGAATCCCATTAGAGACCATTAGCTAGAATGAAAGGCAATCTCTGAACCAGGCAAGCCAAGGGGCGGCTTCTCAAAAGTAAAAGCTGGCTCTTTTTGAGTTCAAATGGAAAGTTCCTAGTGGGCCAATTCAAATTAGCCTCAATGCCTAATACATTTGCTAATTGTTTGAAGAAAACATGGTTTGAAATCATTCCAACCCTCGCTCACACATGCCAACCCTCGCCACCCCTTGCACACACACACGCACACGCACGCACATATACACACACGTTTGTTCTACTGTCCTTGTGGGGACAAAACAATTGATTTTCCCTAAAACCTAGCCCCAAACCCGTAATCCTAAACCTAAACCCTAACCCTAATTCTAACCCTAAACCTAACCCTTAAGCCTAAAATAGCCTTTTTTCCTTGTGGGGACCAGCGAAATGTCCCCACTTGTCTGAATTTTCCATGTTTCCATGTTCCATGAGGACTTCGGTCCCTACAAGGATAGCAAAACCACAAAAAACACACACACACACAGACACACACACACACACACACACACACACACACACACACACACACACACACACACACACACACACACACACACACACACACACACACACACACACACACACACACACACAGAGAGAGAGACAGGTGTCACTCACCAATCTCTGGTTTGTCCAGTGGTGTAGTGGCCATGATACCTGTCACCTCCATGGGGGCAGTGACCTTATGCTCTGCTGCTGCTTCTATCCAATCAGATATTACATAATAATGGTCAGTGGATTCAGTTATACAGATATTTATGGATGTTCTGTGGCTAGTCTGCCACCAGGTGGCATGTTTTGTTTTACCTTGCACAAAAAAAACATTCCAATAAAATATATGAAAGAAAGAAAGATGGTTTTCTGAAACAGGAAAACCACCTTTATCATTGCTTGGATGTTCCACAACATGAAACACAGTACCAATTTAATTATCACAATAACAATACTTTAGATATTTTATTATGCCGAAATCGGCCTACTGTACAGTATACACATTTCTATCAATTGCTCAGGCAAAACTGTCATTAACAATGATTATCAGGTTGACATTACCATTGCAGGGGAAAAACGGGGAAAACCTAAGCAGACCAGACAATCGCTGTGGTGTGTATCATGGACTTACTGGTGGTAATAATGCCTTTGTGGGTGGCTGCGATGTGGCCCTGGGCGGTGTGCATGGTCACCACGGCGTGGTAGGTCTGGGCGCTCTCCAGGCCGCCAACAGTGAGCTCCGTGCCCGTCACATTTCTCCTCAACACCAGTGTGTTGTCACGCAGGCGCGTCACCACCACCTTAAAGTAGGCCATGTACTTGGGGTCCGGGCTGGCCCAGCGCAGGGTCAGGCTGCTGGAAGTGACATTGGCTACGTGCAACTCGTCTGAGTCTTGGTCTAGGGATAAAACATATTGACACACGCAGACATAGAACACACACACATAACATACACAGATAAAAACATACACGTTCACAAATGATGAGTCTTTGAACCACCACGGGAGACAAAACATGACTGGTGTTGATTTATTGAACTGGTGGAAAACCCTACAATTTTATTTAGTATTTAATGTACCGTTGTGCTTTCTTGGATGGACTGCCTGGTGGTTTTTGTGTTTTTGATGTTTCCTACGCAGAGTGGATTATTGACACGTTATATAGGATTCTACCAATACATAAAGATATCTATATAGCGATTTACATGACAAACATGACAAACAATTTAGTAATTATACACGTGATATACATGATCTGAATACTCACTCTTGGCTGTGGTGTGACTTGGGGAAGGGGAACTTGGGGAATGACTGGTCACTCTGGTACCAGTGACAGTTTTTGGAGACTTCAGGGGACATGTAGAAAACGTTCTCAACTGCAGACACAGGAGGAAAAGGACAATATTCACATACAGTATCAAACTGACAAAAAGGCCATTAATGATGTTTCTAAGTGGTTTCCACAATTAAAACCACAATCAATGTGAGACAATGTAAGACAGTCAATGTGTCCACAAGTATGTGATTTCAATCTTATTATTGAAATTGCTTTGTCTATGAAAAACCTGTTTTCAGTGAATACAAGATTAACATAAATCAAACAGATACTCAATAGACAGCAACAGTGTAAAATAATGCACTCACTGCTGAGATACTTGGGCAGCAGTCGGCCAAAGTTCTGAATGTGCATGTCGTAGAAGTGCGTGGTGCTGGTCAGCCTCTTGTAGAAGACGTTGGATGGCTCACTGGCCATGCGCGTCAGCACGCGCGTGTCCCCAGCACCCAGCTTCTCGCCCACACCCAGAATGACCAAGAAATAGCCCTTACACTTGGCCTCGGTGGCCACAGCAACCAGCCGCTCCTCATCCTGCTCCACAGGGCCTGTCACAAACAACATCAGAACCTTGAGGTCTCGCTGGTGTGGTGCTTTCTCAAACACCTGCTCCACCGTGTGCTCGATGGCCACTGCCAGCGCCCGCCCACCCTCCAGTTGGGGCGTCTTCTCAAGTAGGAAGTTGCGGATGTCCTGGGCCGAGCGGTGGTCAGTCAGGCCCACATCCACAAGGATGGGTGAGCCGCTGCTGTTGCGCAGGAACTCGTAGGGAGCATGCTGGATTACAGCCACGCGGGCTTGGTGGATGGATGCCATGGGGTCCGACGAGACTTCCAGCTGCTCTACGATGTGTGCAACGTAGCGTTTCATCTCAGTGAAGACGGTGGGGTAGGTGGTCTCGGAGCTATCCATGACAAAGGCCATGTCAATGTCCACATCAGTGGTGGAGGCCCTCCTGTCTCTTGACTGCTGAGGGGGGGCATAGTCACACATTTGGTCCGGGGCGCAGGAGTCTGGAGAACAAAGGAACACATAAATGGGCTCAGGCATTTTGGCTTGTTATGGTTTTCATTATGTCCCACTGGATTTGTTTAGAAAGCAATTTTTCTACAACTGTCAATGGCAGGCAATGTGCATCCAATTAGCTTACAAAAGAACTACTATGATCAGAAGGAAAGTGTGGGAAAATCCGTAACACCATTAAAAATAAATAGTGTTCAATAAAAAAATGTAGAACACAAGAATGCACAATGTACTTATTGGTTGTTGCATAGAAATTCAAATAAAAGTTAATTGCAGAATGTGTGTGAAGTTAGTCTCTAAGGATATGAGAAAAGCTCTTACCCAGGCAGATGTGGCAGTTCATGACCTTTTGGATGGCTGAAATGTACTGTGCACTTCCGGGATTGGGCAGCACAATCACCTGACCCAGTGCTGACCCAGTGCTGTTCATCTGACACAAAGAGAGGAGGTAACAACATGTAAAAAAACATGTTCAGGTCAGCTGACACTAGGCAGGGTAGCCTAGTGGTTCGAGTGTTGGACTAGTAACCAGAAGGTTGCGAGTTCAAACCCCCAAGCTGACAAGGTACAAATCTGTCGTTCTATGTTCTACCCCTGAACAGGCAGTTAACCTCTTACACTTATGGTGGCGCTATTTCATTTTTGGAAGAAAAACGTTCCCGTTTTAAACAAGATATTTTGTCACAAAAAGATGCTCGACTATGCATATAATTGCTACTGTTCGAAAGAAAACACTCTGACGTGTCCAGAAATACAAATATCTTCTCTGTGCGTGCCCTTTAACGTGAGCTTCAGGCAAAACCAAGATGACTTGGCATCCAGGAAATGACAAGGATTTTTGAGGCTCTGTCTTTCATGATCTCCTTATATGGCTGTGAACGCAAGAGGAATGAGTCTGCCCTTTCTGTCGTTTCCCCAAGGTGTCTGCAGCATTGTGACGTATTTGTAGGCAGATCGTTGGAAGATTGACCATAAGAGACCACATTTACCACGTGTCCGCCCGGTGTCCTGCGCCGAAATTGGTGCGCAAAAGTCACCTGCCAGTATTTTTCCATGGGGCACAGAGAGAGAAGCAAGCTTCCACGAACTGCATGTCAATGAAGAGATATGTGAAAAAACACCTTGAGGATTGATTCCAAACAACGTTTGCCATGTTTCGGTCGATATTATGTAGTTAATCCGGAAAAAGTTTCAAGTTGTAGGTGACTGCATTTTCGGTTCGTTTCGGTAGCCAGGCGCAATGTAGAAAACGGAACGATTTCTCCTACACACAGACGCTTTCAGGAAACACTGCGCATTTGGTATGTGGCTGGGAGTCTCCTCATTGAAAACATCAGAAGCTCTTCAAAGGTAAATGATTTTATTTATTTGGTTATCTGGCTTTTGTGAAAATGTTGCGTGCTACATGCTACACAAAATGCTATGCTAGCTTTGCATACTCTTACACAAATTAGTCAATTTCTATGGTTCAAAAGCATATTTTGAAAATCTGAGATGACAGTGTTGTTAAGAAAAGGCTAAGCTTGAGAGCAAACGCATTATTTTAATTTTATTTGCGATTTTCAGAAATCGTTAACGTTGCGTTATGCTAATGAGCCTGAGGCTTAGTCACAATCCCGGATCCGGGATGGGGAGTTTCAAGAGGTTAACCCACTGTTCCTAGGCCGTCATTGAAAATAAGAATTTGTTCTTAACTGACTTGCCTGGTTAAATAAAGGTAAAATAAATAAAACAAATCTCTGTAAATTCATTTTTAAGTGTTGTATACTACTTTCAGGTACCAGAACAATAACTACATTTCAATATCTATACTACCACATTGCATGCAGAATACATTGCCTCATTCTACAGTATGCTGGTGCAGACATTAGAGCCAAAATTATAAACATGCTCTGTGTTTTGGTGACAGAGCCTATTTTTCTGCCTCTTGTCTGCTCCTTAAACCCGCTTTATGTTACCTTCAGAGCTCTGGTGAGCTGGCCATCTTCTTTATTGGTCAGGAACACTGAGGCGATGCCGGAGTCATAGAGACGTAGGGCGGCTGCGCTTACCGCCCGCTGATCCTTCACTGGCCCATTAACAAAGAAGATGGCCACCTTCCTCATGAGGAAGCCGCTGCGCACCCTCTTGAAGGTGTTCTGCGCCAGGAAGTTCATGGCCGTCTCCAGGCTACGCTGTTTGCGCGTCTGTAATGCCTGGAGGCCCTCCACACGCTGCACCAGTGCACGCCGCTTCAGCCCGTCTGCAAAGCGGATTTCGGTGGTCACTTCATTGTTGTAGAAGGTGAGGGCCACTCGGGCGCCGCGGGGGCAGTTGCTCTCGGCAATGGTGATGTTGCCAACCAGGCGGAGCACGGTGTCACGCATGTTGTTGAAGGCAGGCCTACCCACGTTTTCGGAGGTGTCCAGTGCGAAGGCCAGCTCGGTAGGGTAGAGTGGGCACTCCTGCTGACCATAGCAGCAAGCTAAGAATAAAACGAAAAAGAAAACAGGTTTTGGGGCATTAATACTCCTATGTCAAGTATATGAGTGCCAGAGCAGGAGAGGGAGGTGGTTTATGCAGTGTGCATCTAAGGTGGGTTTACACAACATTAAGGAGGGGGGGTCCTGGCAACCCTTTTCGGCACCAATGAATCAGTTAAATAAGGTATATTACATACTAATCAGTGTAAGCAGTTTTTTACTTACGACAGTTGTCTCTGATTTTCTTCACCAAGTCACATTGCTGAAGAGAAAAGGAACCATTTAAAACTGATGTTAAGACAATTATACATATTCCACACATGTAAACTTTTTTTGGTCAAATTTCCTATACAAAATATTTTCTGTCTGATAAATGGACTCCCACCACAACGCCAGGTCCTCTCGGTCCTTTCTGGCCCTGTGGGAAGACAAACAGCAGAGTTGAACAACAGACGGACACAGCTGGAAGGAAACAAAGCAACAGGACACACTCTCAGGACTGACACCACTCTAGATAACAACACCATTTTTTGTGTCAATTACATAAACAATGAACGGATTCTGTTGCCGTTATAATCAATACATATTCTATAATTGTACAATGTGACATGCTGTACAGTGCATTCAGAAAGTATTCAGACTGCTTCCCCTTTTCCACATTTGTTACATTACAGCCTTATTCTAAAATGGATTAAATGAAGAAAAAAAATCCTCATCAATCGAAACAAAATACCCCATAATGACAAAGCAAAAACAGGTTTTCAGAAATTCTTGCAAATGTATTAAAAACAGAAATATTTTATTTACATAAGTATTCAGACCCTATGCTATGAGACTTTAAATTGAGCTCAGGGGCATCCTGTTTCCATTGATCATCCTTGAGATATTTCTACAACTTGATTGGAGTCCACCTGTGGTAAATTAAATTGATTGGACATGATTTGGAAATGCACACACCTGTCCATATAAGGTCCAACACCTCCGAGACAGGACTGTGTATGAGGCACAGATCTGGAGAAGGGTAACAAAACTTTTCTACAGCAATGAAGGCCCCCAAGAGCACAGTGGCCTCCATCATTCTTAAATGGAAGAAGTTTATAACCACCAAGACTCTTCCTAGAGCTGGCCTCCCGGCCAAATTGAGCAATCGAGGGAGAAGGGTTTTGGTCAGAGAGGTGACTAAGTACCCAATGGTCTCTCTGACAGAGCTCTGGAGTTCCTCTGTGGAGATGGGAGAACCTTCCAGAAGGACAACAATCTCTGCAGCTCTCCACCAATCATAACTTTATGGTAGAGTGGCCAGACGGAAGCCACTCCTCAGTAAAAAGGCACATGACAGCCCGCTAGACACATTAAGGATTCTCAGAACATGAAAAACAAGATTCTCTGGTCTGATGAAACCAAGATTGAACACTTTGGCCTGATTGCCAAGCGTCACGTCTGGAGGAAACCTGGCACCATCCCTATGGTGAAGCATGGTGGTGGCAGCATCATGCTGTGGGGATGTTTTTCAGTGGCAGGGACTGGGAGACTAGTCAGGATTGAGGGAAAGATGAATGGAGCAAAGTACAGAGAGATCCTTGATGAAAACCTGCTCCAAAGCACTCAGGACCTCAAACTGTGGTGAAGGTTCACCTTCCAACAGGACAACAACCCTAAGCGCACAGCCAAGAGCACCCAACACAGGAGTTGCTTCGGGTAACCCGCCTCTACCATCAGTCCTATTAGACAACGTGCAATCATTGGATAATAAACTATATGAGCTCCGATCAAGACTATCCAACCAACAGGAAATTAAAAACTGTAATATCTTATGTTTCACTGAGTCGTGGCTGAACAACGACATAGACAGCATAAAGATGGCTGGATTTTCCGTGGATCTGCAATATGGAAGAGCTGCGTCCGGTAAAACAAGGGGTGGCGGTCTGTGTCTATTTGTCAATAACAGCCTATGCACGAAATCTAATACAAGTGAAGTCTTGAGGTTTTGCGTGAGTATCTCATGATAAGTTGAAGACCACACTATTTACCAAGAGAGTATCATCTATATTTTTGTAGCTTTCTATTTACCACCACAAACCAATGTTGGCATTAAGCCCGTACTCAACAAGCTGTATAAGGCCATAAGCAAACAAGAAAATGCTCATCCAGAGGTGGCGCTCCTAGTGGCCGGGGACTTTAATGCAGGGAAACTTAATTCCATTTTTCCTCATTTCTACCAGCATTTTAAATGTGCAACCAGAGGGAAAAAAAACTCTAGAGCACCTTTACTCCACGCACAGAGATGCGTACAAAGCTCTCCTTCGCCCTCCATTTGGCAAATCTGACCGTAACTCTATCCTCCTGATTCCTGCTTAGAAGCAAAAACTAAAGCAGGAAGTACCAGTTACTCGTCAATACGGAAGAGGTAAGATGACGCAGATGCTAAGCTACTGTTTTGCTAGCACAGACTGGAATATGTTCCAGGACTCTTCAGATGGCATTGAGGAGTACACCACATCAGTCACTGGCTTCATCAATAAGTGCATCGATGACGTCGTCCCCACAATGACTGTACGTATATACCCCAACCAGAAACCATTGATTAGAGTCAACATCCGCACTGAGCTAAAGGGTAGAGCTGCAGCTTTCAAGGAGCGGGATTCTAACCCGGATGCTTATAAGAAATCCCGCTATGCTCTCCGACGAACCATCAAACAAGCAAAGTGTCAATACAGGACTAAGATTGAATCCTACTGCACCGGCTCCGATACTCGTCAGAGGTGGCAGGGATATATATTATTACTGACTACAAAGGGAAGCACAGCCATGAGCTGCCCAGTGACACGAGCCTACCAGACAAGCTAAATGACTTCTGTGCTCGCATTAAGGCAAGCAACACTGAGGCATACATGAAAGCACCAGGTGTTTCAGACGACTGTGTGATCACACCCTCCGTAGCTGATGTGAGTAAGACCTTTAAACAGGTCAACATTCACAAGCCCGGAGGGCCAGACTGATTACCAGGACGTGTACTCCGAGCATGCGCTGACCAACTGGAAAGTGTCTTCACTGATATTTTTAACCTGTTCCTGAGGCTGTAATACCAACATGTTTTCAAGCAGACCACCATAGTCCCTGTGCCCAAGAACACCAAGGTAACCTGCCTAAATGACTACCGACCGGTATCACTCACATCTGTAGTCATGAAGTGCTGGTCATGGCTGGTCATGGCTCACATCAACACCATTATCCCCGAAACCATAGACCCACTCCAATTTGCATACCGACCCAACAGATCCATAGATAACACATTCTATATTGCACTCAACACTGCCCTTTCCTTCCTGGATAATAAGAACACCTACGTGAGAATGCTATTCGTTGACTACGAGTCCCCTCCTGTACTTCCTGTTCACCCATGACTGCATGGCCAAGCACGACTTCAACACCATCATCAAGTTTGCCGACGACACAACAGTGGTAGGCTTGATCACCGACAACGATAAGACAGGCTATAGGGGCAACCTATCCCTCAATGTGATCAAGACAAAGGAGATGATCGTGGACTACATGAAAAGTTGGGCCGAGCATGCCCCCCATTCTCATCGACAGGGCTGCAGTGGAGCAGGTTGAGAGCTTCAAGTTCCTAGGTGTCCACATCACCAACAAATTGTCATGGTTCAAACACACCAAGACAGTCGCAAAGAGGGCACGACAATGCCTATTTCTCCTCAGGAGACTGAAAAGATTTGGAATGGGTCCCTATATCCTCAAAAAGTTCTACAGCTGCACAATCAAGAGCATCCTGACTGGTTGCATCCCCGCCTGGTATGGCAACTGGGGCCAAGCTTCCTGCCATCCAGGACCTCTATACCAGGCGGTGTCAGAGGAAGGCCATGAAAATGCCAAATACTCCAGCCACAGTAGTCATAGACTGTTCTCTCTGCTACCGCACGGCAAGCGTTACCGTAGCGCCAAGTCTAGGTCCAAAAGGCTTCTTAACAGCTTCTACCCCCAAGCCATAAGACTCCTGAGAACAGCTAACCAAATGGCTACCCAGACTATTTGCAATGACTCCATTTTTACGCTGTTGCTACTCTCTGTTTATTATATAGGCATAGTCACTTTACCTCTACCTACATGTACATATTACCTCAATTAGCTCGACTAACCTGTGTCATCGCACATTGCTTCAGTTTATTTTAGTAAATACTTTCTTAACACTTTTCTTAAAACTGCATTGTTGATTAAGGGCCTGTAAGTAAGCATTTCACTTTAAGGTCTACATCCGTTGTATTCGGTGCATGTGTCAAATACACTTTGATTTGATTTGATTTTGACAAGTCTCTGAATGTCCTTGAGTGGCCCAGCCAGAGCCCAGACTTGAACACCATTGGACATCTCTGGAGAGACCTGAAAATAATTGTGCAGCGATGCTCCCCATCCAACCTGACAGAGCTTGAAAGGATCTGCAGAGAAGAATGGCAGAAACTCCCCAAATACAGGTTTGCCAAGCTTGTAGCATCATACCCAAAGAAGACTCAAGGCTGTAATCACTGCCAAAGGGGATTCAACAAAGTACTGAGTAAAGGGTCGTAATACTTATGTAATTTTTTTTTTTTTTTGACTACTAACTAGTCTTAGACTATTAGTCATTACTATGAATTCATCTTTATGCAGTTAGGGACTATTGTACAGAGCAAAGGAGAGAATACATTTATAAAGGGTCTCTCCGGGTTGTAAACACATGGGGCTGGTTTCCTGGACCCAGATTAAGCCTAGTATTGGACTAAAAATCATTCTAAATGGAGAATGTCGATTGAACGTGCTTTTCAGTCCAGGACCAGGATTAATCTGGGAAGGGGAAAGGGATCCATGATGTACAGTTAAGTCAGTGCTTACATAAGGTCCCGGGTATCCAACCTCTCCCTTCTGTCCTGGAGTACCAATTTCTCCTGAAACACCCTAGAGGAGCAATACAACAGCATAAAAAGTTAGATTTAAAACATCATTGTGTATGATGAATTTCCAAACATACACATAATTTATCCATACTGTACACTCTACCCTGATATCCAGAGAAATTTACAGTCTGTGCAGTCAACTAAGGTAGGTAAAACAAACACATATCAGTGGTTGTTTTAGCTATAATGGCAGTTAAGAAATTCCCAGAGCACACAGCACTCCTTATCCCAGTCTCCCACCCCAGCTAAAACATTCACCCTCTGGCCACGGTTTCCTATGGGTCCTGGTCCGCCATTGGTTCCGCCATCACCTGCCGCTCCCTGTATGGTGACAGAAACATCAGTGTGGGAACCGTCACAGGGAACAATAAGACAGAAATCTTGGTCATGTTAATTTGGCAAGAAACTGAAGTAAATGGCTCGAAACGGGAAGGCACCATGTGAACCTGTCTAATAAGAAATTATTGTTATCATTTTCCAGTGCAGAACATTTTGCTACGGTGTGCCCTAGTGAACACAACCCTTGTGTCAAAAGTGACTAATTCAAGAGAGCCCATATTACAGGTCATATTACAACCTGAGATTATTTGAGTGAAAATGAGCTCTATTCTTAATTTGAACAATTCTTGAGTTTAACTGAATGAAATGTGACAGTGATTATGTCCTTGACATTACCTTTGGTCCTGGGAATCCTGGGAAGCCCTCATCACCCTGTAAGGAAGACACTTGTCTGTTCATTTGAGCATACAGATATCATGCAAGTTCATTATAACATAGAACATTGATTGATTGACTGGTTGATTTTGTTGGATATTTAAAAGTAGTAGGCTGCTCCAGACAACATTACATACAACATGATTACATGAATTATTTTGGTGCAGATTGGACAGCTTGGACTGAACAGATGAATATATTGTGCGTACAGTACAAACAGTTGCAAATCGCATTTTGTCAAAGGTTGGATTATTTACCTTTCTTCCTTTGGGCCCTGCGATTCCAAATCCATCTCGACCATCTTCGCCCTGTAAGAAGAGGATACTGTGCTTACTGCAATTTGACAGATGGCACAGTATTGTCTACTGACCCAATCTTATAGTTAAAAGTACCATGTGCGTTAAACTAACACCGAACAATGTCGCTGTAAGTGCAGCTGACCTGGGTTCAAATAGTATTCAAAATCATCAAATACATTCATTGTGCTTGATTGAGCCTGCCTGGGGCAACATAAGTAATGAAATGGTCCCAAAAGTGCCTACCCTGCCCATATGGCACTCCAGGCAGGCACAAGAAAACACTTTGCAAGTTTCAAATACTTTTTAAACCCAGGTCTAATATACAGCCTGAGGTAATGGTTGAGGAGAAAACTGTATGCACTTATCTAAACTGATCATTAGAGCACAAGGATAGTATGAACAAATACAGGGCTCTCCAACCCTAATATTCTGTACCTAATTCTAATAATTAGCTGGTTGATAAGCTGAATCAGTTTAGTTACAACTAGGGTTGGATAGAAAACCTACAGGAGGGTAACGCTCCAGGAACAGGGTTGGAGAGCCCTGTACTTGTACCAGGGACTAACTCACAGAATGGGGACAGATCACGTAAGAAGCCAATGAAGCGGGATAGAATGTTTGGTATTAGGTTCTGAGGAGTGAGAGGAGCTCAGAGACATAAATCCTGCTGCTCCTTGAACTGGCCATGACTGTGAAATCCAGATTACCATCAGGAGG
The DNA here is from genome assembly GCF_036934945.1 of Oncorhynchus masou masou. Classification (NCBI taxonomy): domain Eukaryota; kingdom Metazoa; phylum Chordata; class Actinopteri; order Salmoniformes; family Salmonidae; genus Oncorhynchus; species Oncorhynchus masou. The sequence goes on along the minus strand of NC_088240.1, from coordinate 44,908,620 downwards.
CCTAGGAGCCTGGAGCACATCTAAGGTTGAGTCCAGATTCTCTACCCGTCTCCTGAAGTGTGTACTTACACACATCCTCATATGGATTTAACATTGATCTGGCCTGGTAAAAGAAACCAAAGTATGGATTTCTGTCTTACCTGCTTATAGGGTAAGAAAACCGTTATATACAGTGCATTCAGAAAGCATTCAGACCCCTTGACTTTTTCCACATTTTGTTACATCACAGCCTTATTCTAAAATGGTTTAAATACAAATATTTCCTCATCAATCTACCAAATACACCATAATGACAAAGCGAAAAAGATTTTAAGCAAATTTATAAAAAACAGAAATTCCTTTTTTACATAAGTATTCAGACCCTTTGCTATGAGACTCGAAATTTAGCTCAGGTGCATCCTGTTTCCATTGATCATCCTTGAGATCTTTCTACAACTTGATTGGAGTCCACCTGTGGTAAATTCAATTGATTGGACATGATTTGGAAGGCCATCCACCTGTCTATATACGGTCCCACAGTTGACAGTGCATGTCAGAGCAAAAACCCAGCCATGAGGTGGCTTCGGCACCAGTCTCTGAATGTCCTTTAGTGGCCCAGCCAGAGCCCAGACTTCAACCCAATCTAACATCTCTGGAGAGACCTGAAAATAGCTGTGCAGTGGTTTTCCGCATCCAACCTGACAGAGCTTGAGAGGATCTGCAGAGAAGAATGAAAGTCGCCAAATACAGGTATGCCAACCTTGTAGCATCATACCCAAGACTCAATGCTGTAACCGCTGCCAAAGTTGCTTCAACAAAGTACTGAGTAAAGTGTCTGAATACTTATGTAAATGTGATATTTCAGTTTTTATTTTTATTACATTGGCAAAAATGTCTAAAGACCTGTTTTTGCTTTGCCATTATGGGGTATTGTGTGTAGATTGAAGAGGAAAAAATCTAATGTAATCCATTTCAGAATAAGGCTGTATCGTAACAAAATTTGGGAAAAGTCAAAGGGTCTGAGTACTTTCAGAAAGTACTGTACATTTGGAATTTGGGGGAACTATCCCTTTGCCATTGGTGGAAACTCCCTCCTGCCAATGCTTATTGTTTACACCAATCCAATGCTTAAATCTATGGTTGGGAGAGTGCAAGTGCACACTTCAGGAGAAAGGTAGAGAATTTGGAGGAAATCAAAGTGTCACACTGCTCTAAGCCTAAATTCATTTGAACACCATTCCATTGGGCTTCAAATGAAACAATTAATCTCATAAATGTATCAATTTCATAGGATAAGAAGTGTAAGAAGATAATTCCAACTGCAATAACATCAATATGATTTATTACACTTGTGTATTTTATTGTATCCATCTCAATGTATGTTGATCTCATGTAATCTACAATCTGATTAATAGTCAGTTGGTTAACCTTCCCTAGGTTCCAGTTGTGTTGAGCTGACAGGATGTGATGTATTGACTTACAGGTTCACCACGAGGTCCCAGAGGTCCCACGATGCCTTTGGGTCCGGGCTCTCCTGGCTCACCCTATAACGAAAGATGCAGAGATACAGCCAGAGAGAGAGAGAGATAGTAGAGATGGTACACAGGGAGAGATATAAAAAGAAAGAGAGAGGAGAGAGGGAAGAGAGAGGCAGAGAAAGAGAGAGAAAGAGAGAGAGAGCACATTCCTTCTGAGTTGTGCAGAGATTTCATCTAGATTTATATGCATTCACCCCTTTTATTTGAAATAGATGTGACACACGGGCCTGGATGTTTTGTTAGGGAGCATTCTATGTTGACTCTAATAGGCTGTGTATGTGTGTCCAGTAACAGGAGAGTGGGAGGCTTAGGCCAATGTGATTATACTGTAACCTTAAAAAGGCCTGGGATGACTGAAGCATTAGCTAGACTAGAGCGATGCCAATGATGATCAGTTAAGTTCAGTACCTTGCGACCGAGAGGTCCTCTCCTGCCATTGTTTCCGGGGGGTCCCTGGGCTCCTCCTGGGCCCTGGAATAAAACATTTAAAAATCAGGGAAATCTTATCACCATTGACACCCATGACACAGTCATCTAAGAAGTTACATCGATGCTGAAACAATGCCTGTTGTCGTACAGTGCCCTCAAAAAGTATTCAAGCCCTTTGACTTTGTTACAGTGTTATTCTAAAGTTGAATGGAAAAAAACGTCTCAACAATCTACACACAAAACCCCATAATGACAAAGTGAAAAGAGGTTTTTAGACATTTTAGGAAATGTATTAAATAAAATAAAAAAATGAAATATCACATATTCAGACCCTTCGCTATGAGACTCGAAATTGAGCTCAAGTGCATCCTGTTTCCATTGACCATCCTTGAGATGTTTATACAACTTGATTGGAGGCCACCTGTGGTAAATTCAATTGAATAGACATGTTTTGGAAAGGCACACATCTGTCTATATAAGGTCTCACAGTTGACAGTGCATGCCAGAGCAAAAGCCAAGCTATGCGGTTGAAGGAATTGTCCATATAGCTCAAAGACAAGATTGTGTTGAGACACATATCTGGGTAAGGGAACCAAAAAATGTATGCAGCATTGAAGGTCTCCAAGAACACAGTGGCCTTCCATCATTCTTAAATGGAAGAAGTTTGAAACCACCAAGACCAAGAACCTGATGGTCACTGACAGAGCTCTAGAGTTCATTTGTGGAGATGGGAGAAACTTCCAGAAGGACAACCATCTCTGCAGCACTCCACCAATCAGGCCTTCATGGTAGAGTGGCCAGACGTAAGCCACTCCTTAGTAAAAGGCACATGACAGACCGCTTGGAGTGCCAAAATGCACCTAAAGAATCTCAGACCATGAGGAACAAGATTCTCTGTTCTGATTGAACTCTTTGGCCTGAATGCCTAGTGTCACGTCTGGAGGAAATCTGGCAGCATCCCTACAGTGAAGCATGGTGGTGGCAGCATCCTGCTGTGGGGATGATATTTAGTGGCATGAACTGGGAGACTAGTTAGGATTGAGGCAAAGATGCAAAGTATAGAAAGATCCTTGATCAAAACCTGCTCAGACTTGGACGAAGGTTGTCAACAGGACAATGACCCTAAACACACAGCCAAGACAATGCAGGAACGGCTTCAGGAAAAGTCTCAGTGTCCTTTACGGGCCCAGCCAAAGCCTGGATTTGAATCCGATCTAACATCTCTGGAGAGACCTGAAAATAGCTGTGCAGTAACGCTCCCCATCCCACCTGACAGAGCTTGAGAGGATCTGCAGAGAAGAATGAGAGAAACTCGACAAATACAGGTGTGCCAAGCTTGTAGTGTCATACCCAAGAAGACTTGAGGCTGTAATCGCTGCCAAAGGTGCTTCAACAAAGTACTGAGTAAAGGATCTGAATACATTTTTTTATAAATGCGCAAACATTTATAACAGCCTGTTTTTGCTTTGTCATTACGGGCATTGTGTGTAGATTTATGAGGGAAAGAATGTTTGAATCATTTTTAGATCAAGGCCGTAACGTAACAAAATGTGAAAAAAATCAAGGGGTCTGCATACTTTCCAAATGCACTGCACATGTGAAATGTGTGCCAGCTGGGAGGTATTCATTTTGTCTGCGTTTCCTAGAGAACATGTGTTGCTTCTTTCCGACCGCAAGTTGTTTGTGTTTACTATTATACACAATTAGATGCCTTTTCATCAAGTCATATTGTGATGTGCAATACAGCTCAAAGTCCAAAATTAAAATGTGTCAACATACAAACTTCTTATATCAAAGAGGACTAAAACCCTATGGTAATTCATCACTCTGTGGCACATTGAAACATATTTTTTGACTCCTTTTTTCTCCCCAATTTCGTTGTATCCAATTGGTAGTTTCAGTCTTGTTCCATCGCTGCAACTCCCGTACGGACTCGGGAGAGGCGAAGGTCGAGAGCCATGTGTTCTCCAAAACACGACCTTGCCAAGCTGCACTGCTTCTTGACACACTGCTCGCTTAACCCGCACCGATGTGTCATAGGAAACACTGTACACACATGAGTCGCTAGAGCACGATGGGACAAGGACATCCCAGCCGGCTAAACCCTCCCCTAACCCGGACGCCACTTGTCCAATTGTGTGCCGCATCATGGGTCTCCCGGTCGCTGCCGGCTGCGACACACCCGGGATTGAACCTGGGTCTGTAGTGATGCCTCAAGTACTGCGATGCAGTGCCTTAGACTGCTGCTCCACTTGGGAGGACATTTTGAAACAATTAGGTCAAAGATGAATGGGTAGATAGATATACAATCTACATTAATTAGAACCAACGTTTTCGGCACCATTCCTTTTAGAAGTGTTATGTTTTGATGCACAGTAGAGACTAAGGTCTTAACATACTGCAGAACCTGACATGCCAATATCAGAGGTGTGTCATATTCAAAATGGCTCTGGTAGTTTCCTTACCCTTGGTAGTTTCCTTACCCTTGGTCCAGGGTTCCCGTCCTCACCTCTGGTACCAGGTGCACCAATTGGTCCAGCTTGGCCCTAAATAGGACAAAGCATCACACACATGCATCTAAATCAGAAACTGGTCTCCTGTTGAATCAAAGTGATCAATGGATTTGATGGATAAAAAATTGTGTTTAGTTACAAAGTGAGTGTGATTTGAATCTGAAGGACAATTGCCTGTTGGACTTAGTTCAGCTACCTAGCTCCAGTATAGACATGGCTACTATGAAAGCCCACATAATGACTGATACCAATAAAAGTGTGATGAAAGTAATTGATCAAATCTAGCATGGGAGGATATACATGCACAGCTTAAGCTACACAATGTTCTAGCAACAACAAAAAACACAGAGTGGACGGATGCACTTACCCTGGATCCTCCGATACCTGGCTCTCCCTGCACACCGTTACCTCCGGGTTTGCCAGGGTCTCCCTATAACATAAGAGAAACCCATGTCTCGTCTCAATTAAGTTCAGTGTGTGATTAGACCTCTCAGGTAACCATCTTTTTAGCAGGCATAAAAAGCCTAAAAAGCGGGGTCCTCACTTCTGTTTTTCAGGGGAAATGGAAATTCCTTTGAAAATACTGTATCCCTGAAAACCAGAAACATCCGCTTTCCTATGACCCCACAGAGAGTGGTGCTCAGTAAACATGATCAGTTTGTTGAAATTAGATGAAGTGGGTTTATTGTAGATAATTGAGTAGCTAACACTAAGGAAAGTCAGCCCAATGTAAGTAAGGACAGCTGCTAGCCTGATATGCTAAGTTTGATCATCATCAGATAGCAACGGGTAATGGGGATTGAGGGTGCTGGTTTGCCTGATGGCAGATACAGTAATGTAGCTTGGTTAAACATTAGGCTTTCTTAAGCAACGCATCAAGTGGTCAGGTTCAGGGTTCACTTACAGTTTGTCCGGGTGGGCCTCTTCTACCATCAGAACCCTAGTATAATCCAAACAGGAAAGAAACAAATTAAACAGCCACTGTTATTACTGAGTTACCTCATAATGTGGTGGAGGTAAGTAAACTGGGTAGTTCCACAAAATGAGTACATTTTGACATTTTAAGTAGAACATTTTAATTTTAAAAGCCTGTTATATTAAATGAAGTTCCCTTTCATTTAGATCTCATGGATTATTCAATATATCCAATTTATTATAAAATATGTCCAATTTATATATCCAATTTATTATTCAATATATCCCATTTTTTATAAAGGCTTGCTAAAGTGCCAAATTCAGCATTTTGACATTTCCCTCCGTCAACCCTGTGTCACTTCTAGGAAGATTTTAACCCACTTAATCACAAAATCTCTCCAGTTTCACCATCACTGTAAAGCCCTAGTTATTTTGTTGCTTTGACAAAGTCATTTCGAAGATTATTATTTATTTAATGTGATTAGTGATTCATTCTGTAACTCGTTTTAAGGCCAACCCTGTTATGTGAACTGAACTCTAGTTTTAATATGGTGAAACTGTTTCTTTTTTAAAATTATTTGAAAGAAACACCGAACATCAAATCATACAGTACGGCAGGTGAAGTGAGCCGGTTTTATTATTTTGGGCTATGGCTGGGCTGGATATGCCAAGAGATGAGTTCGGATTGGTCTGCCATGTAGCACGCTTTTGTCTGTAATATGAGCTGCTTAGTATGTGTAGGTAATCATTTTCATCGCAGCTTTTTTGAAAGATATCACAGGGACTGCACAAATTTTGCTAAGGCTCTCCACTTTCTGGATAACCGAGTTTTGAAATTAGTGGAATGCCAGGTGGAAGCTAAGGAGATGGAGAAAATTCAGGCGTTTGATTGAAAATATGCGGAGTGAGTCAAAAACAGAACACATAGAAGGCTGTTGTATAAAACACCTGTCTCCAGATTACAGCTTTAAAGTAAGGGCAACCATGGCATCCATGACAGAGAGGGAGAAGCGTTCATCCATGTATACAGGTAACAGAGTCTAGCTAGCTACATTTTCAGATATGATACGTTTCTAATTTTGTCAGAAGTCATTTTTATTGAAATTTAAAGCGTACTGTTAGCGAATGTTATCTGACTGGCTTGCTAGCTAATGTTACGTGTATGATCTGTGTAGTAATATTATTCATATCGCAGGGCCATTTGCATTGCTAGTTATAGCCTAATGTTAGTTAGCTAGCTAACATTGAACCTAGTTTGTTTAGCTACCTGCAGATTTTTGCAGTGTAGTAATGTTAGTAGTTGGGATTATGGTTCATTGTTTAGCTAGCTACATGTTAGTTACATGTCTAAACAAAAGACTCCACTATAACCATTTCACTATACCATTTACACATTCTGTATCCTGCGCATTTGACAAATACACTTTTATTTTATTTTATATAGTGTGTGTTTACCAGAGACGGTAATGTGAAGAACAATATGACCTGCTCCAAAGTCAAATTAAGATATAACGTTAGGCCAACGAGACAGTGTCCAAGTTCAAACATTCTCTGGTAGAATGCTCAGCTTTTATTTCATCACACTCACAACCGTAAGCTATTTTCTGTAATTGGCTCGCCATTAACTTGTAAACAATGATCTTGTTCTGAGTTTATTTTCCTGTAATAATTCATACAAATTAGCTGAATTTAAGACTTGTCAGCTATATGATATGGTCATTATTTGAACTGGCTAGCCAGCTAACTTCACATTAGCTAGCTAGCTAGCTAACAAGCTAGAAACTAACCAAAACATTGTTCAGAAAGTTGGTTTTAGTTGCCTGGTTTGCTAGATTGACCTATACTAAATACATTTTTAAACAAATGGGTTTATTGGTTTTAAAATACACAAGTTATGTCATTTTGGACTACCAGGCTGCTGATGTCATGCAGCCTGTAGTTTTTGTGTTTATACTTTTGTTCATACTTGTTTGATGTTGGATGTCCCTGTAACAAATGTCAACAAAGATGTTAATAGACGTAGTATAAACCAACTTTTAGTCTTAAAATATTGAGGATGTTTAGTACACTACCGTATTCATTATTTTTAGCACATGGCCTCACATGGGAATCCTTAAAGAGATGGGTGGGGCTAAGGCTTAAGAGGGTCTGAATGATGCTGAATGGGTGTAGACAAAGAAAAGCTCCCAGTAGGTATACCAAAATATTCAAGTGCTCTGCACCTCTACTTTTATCCAACGTAAAAAAAGAATAATAATCAAATTCTCCTACAGAAGACCGAATCGAGCCGGTCGGTCACATATATTGGCGGGCTAGAAATGTTTGAATAATGTTATTATTTTGTGAAGCTTGCGTTTGCCACTCCCTGTTGCACACAACAAGCATCCATTCCCAATGTCACAAGGGGATTCATGGCTGATTTAAGAATAAATTGTCAACCCTGTGACGGTTAACCCTGTTACAGTCAACCCTGTTACTTTATTTGTCCCTTAATAGGCACTTACTATAGCCATTTATTTATTTTACCTCTTGAGATAGAACTTCAATTTTATTAAAATGTGTTCTTTATGACAAAATATTCAAAATGAGGTGAAATCAAATGTTTGTTTTTTTACCAAGTTACACTCAAAAGGCACCAAATTGGTGGAACGACCCAACTATTGTGTTTTATTAAACATTAAGCCAAATATCAGACAAGAGCTTTTAGTAAAAGAGAAGAGGAGAGAGAGTGGTCCTACCGTCCTGCCTGGTTCACCGGGGCCTCCCATCTTACCATCGTCCCCTGGCTCTCCCTACGATTCAAGACAAAGTCCATCAGTGAGAGAAACTATTTAAGTTACTATTTAAACAGGAAATGAGTGATGAACATGCTCACTCGTACTCACTGTGCAATGGCAAAAAAGCACTCCAAATATCAAGAATACCTGGATACTGGATAGTTAATTTCCTATACAAAACACTGTAATCTCCAAAGCAGTTCACATTATAGCTTGGTGAGAGGAAGAGAGTCAGGAAGACATTACCACTGGGCCGACATCGCCTGGGTCTCCTTTAGGTCCAGCCACGTTGTTATCTCGCCCTGTGGTTCCCTAGGAAACATAAAGCAAATGGAATCAGATTCAGAATCCGTTTGGCTCTTAATGATGTGGTAGAAATACTTGGCTGACTAGTTTGGTTTGTTTCTCTGTTATATTTACCATAAGAATCCCAATCATTACTTGTCATGATATCATTATAAGGTAATACCAAATGATGATCGAACCAGGATCAATTTACCCATCCCTGGCCCTGAATTTAATCATTACATAAAGAAAACAAGCTCTGATCTGGAATAAAGTGGTCAGAGGATACTCACAGGATCTCCTCGGATTCCGGTATCCCCAATGTCTCCTGCATGTCCTTTAGTTCCTTTGGGTCCCTGAACACAAAGAACACAGAAGTATCTGTGAGTGATAACCATATCAGAATCATGAAAATTAATGAATGCATGGAAAAGTATCAAAACATTATATTTGTCAGGTTGCAATGACCATACGAGGACTCACCCTTCTCCCAGGGTTTCCTCTGTCTCCTGGGGGTCCAGCGACTCCACTCTTGCCCTAGTGGAAGGCAATAAATCAGTCAGCCACACATTACAGTGTGGTCTAAACGTTAATCATAAGTCATCATATTAGTCTCTACTACTGTGGGTCTGATTTGTGGGAACAACTTCAAGCAAAAGCACTCAAAGTTGGATTTACAGTACATTGTGCTATGTAAGATGGTGGATTATAGAATGGATTTCAAAAGCCCTTCTGGCATGGGACCAAGATTTTAAAAGCTGTAACTGTTCCCTTGAAGTTCGGTAGGACAGTCCATGCCATAGTTTAAAATATCTTAAAGTTATGTTTTTCTTACCTCTTCTCCATTGATGCCATCCAGGCCAATATCTCCAAATTCACCCTGATAGAAGACAAGAGTTGTTGGGGGTTGATACTCATCATTAACATTCAAACAATCATCAGTATTATGTGATCAATATACTGTATCGATTATCATTTGAATATACAGTGCCTTCAGAAAGTATTCACATGCCTTGACTTCAACATTTTGTTGTTTTACGTCAAGAATTTAAAATAGATTACATTAACATTTTATTAGTTTTCAACCCATGTGTTATTGCAAGCATAAATACGTTCGGGAGTAAAAATGTGCTTAACTTATTATGTGCTCAAGTCACATAATAAGTTACATGTACTAACTCTGTGTGCAATAACTGACTACCTCATCTATGTACCCAACATATACAATTATCTGCAAGGTCCCTCAGTAGAGGAAAACCTGGTTCAGTCTGCTTTCCAACAGACACGGGGAGACAAATTCACCTTTCAGCAGGACAATGATCAAACACACAAGGTCAAATATACACTGGAGTTGCTTACCAATATGACATTGAAAGTTCCTGAGTGGCCTAGTTACAAATTTGACTTAAATCGGCTTGCCAATCTATGGCAAGACATGAAATGTCTGTATAGCATCGATCAACAACCAACTTGACAGAGCTTGAAGAATAATAAAAAAGAATAAGGTGCAAATATTATACAATCCAGGTGGCAAAACTCTTAGAGACTTACCCAGAAAGACTGTAATCACTGCCAAAAATGATTCTAACATGTAATTGAATACTTATTTAATCAAGATATATTAGTGTTTTATTTGTTATATTTATTTTTAAGACAAGGGGTGTGAATACTTCCTGAAGGCAATTTCTCAATTTCAAAAACTCACCTTTTCTCCAGAGTACCCACGACCACCCTGATCAAGAGAGAGAAAAAGAGACATCTATTGTTAAATATTTTATGCAGAAAAACTACTACATTCCATTATGGTTTCACATCAATTAACCTGATGATTGATACAGTGGTGCTAAATGGGTACTTACCTTGATGCCCCTCTGTCCAGGACATCCCTGGAAACCTTGAGTTCCGTTGACACCAGGAGGACCTCTGTCTCCCTGTCACAGGACGAGAAGTAAGAGATTTCATGTAACAAAACATAGCGTACGTACGCTGTATCGAATAACATTGAGATTGATGATGGTTGCCGTGCATCATCCTACACATTTGTGACCTAGTATTCTCTGCATCGTTGCGGAAGAGCTTGTAAGGAAGCATTTCACTGTACTGTTTTACGCCTGTTGTATCCTGTGCACGCAACAAATAAAATTTGATTTGATTGCACTTTGAGCATCTGGAATTATTACTATTAAACTTCAGAGCAGGTGTATAGTGTGGACTGAGGGCACAGTCTTACTAAAGAAGAGAGAAAGAAAGCTGAACATGTATTTGTGGGGTTATTAATAAGGTTTCAGATAAAGTATGAACATAAATCTGACTTACGGATCCACCCTCATCTCCGGGATGTCCTGCTCCACCTGCTCCGCCTGGACCACCCTGCAAGATAAGAAGTATATTATGCATAAATCTACACTGTATATCTAACTCATCACAATAGTAAAGCACAAGGCCTTTCATCGTCTACAGAAACATTTTCCTAGCCATTTTTTCATTTATACACTTAATATTAGCATACTTAAGTTCAAGTAATAATAATAAAGAACATTAGTAACCTTCAGTCCTCCAAGTCCGACTGCTCCTCTGTCTCCCCTTCTGCCGGTGCATTTGCATGGCACCGCGCAACACTCCCTCTCAGCAATGTTGTCCTGCAAATTGCAAAGTTTACAAAGTTGGAATTGAAGACGGGAACAAAAACAATTGTGTACAGCCAAGATAATTGGTTGATTATCCACTCAATCAAAATGTGCATCTCTGTGACTTGACTGGGACTTAAATTATCTTCCTTTAAGATGTTCAATGTGGTCATACTATAGCTTTGTCCTTTCTTTCCTCAAAGCGTTTGTGTGGCAAAGTTGGGTTACATGGCAGTTGAGGCTGTATGGTACAGTATAGGTACAAGTACAAAAACAGGTAACATTTCAGTAGTGAGTGACTGTAACACCACTAGGGTTGCAAACACTAGGGTTGAAATTTTACCAGTAAACTACCAGATTTTTGGTCACTTTCAAGGATATAGAATTTTATCAAATACATCTAGTGGCATTTTTGGTTACTTCATTTTATCACAAGTGTCTGTCATTATCTTTGGCCCTCAGTGTGGCCTTATCACATGTAAAATATATTTTAAAAATCAACAAAAAAATTATTACCATTATTTTAAAATAAGAAGAGAATGACAATGCTGTAAAACATTATCCTAAATATAAACCATCAACTTAATGAATACCAATGGTGTTTAATATGAGGGAATCAGCATGAAATATCCTTTATATTTTTCTTTAATCACTTTAATTTATAATACCATGTCAATAGGTCTTTGTTGGGGCAAAACTGATGGCAGTGTGAAAAAGACAATAGTTGGAAGAGTTTTTCATTCGATTTTGGATTAGATGCTTTTTTCATTAATAAGGCTATTTTCTCTTGAACCATATGGTCTATCCACCAGAAACAAATGTATTATTTGGACACAGATGTAAAACAGGTAATATTATATATGAATACATTTTTAAAAGTTATTCAAGTATAAATTACAAAATGTGTCATAGATTGCCATAGATTACCTGTTAATTACAGAAGATTCTGGTAACATGTAGCTTTGCAACCCTAGACACCACTCACCAGTTCCTCCAGAAGCTCGTAGTCCAAGTCCATGACATTAACTCTGAGGGGTCTGGTGTACCTGAAGCCGCGGCCAAACTCCAGGAGCACGGCCTCCTCAAACCTGGGTACCCGCTCCAGACCCACCAGGATAAAGCTGTTCACACCTAGCATGGCACAACACACATAAGACACAGATTCTATTCCCTTTCTCCAGGATGTTTCTCAGTTAATGCAGTTTCAACCGCTTATTATCCAGACATAATAATTCTCCTCACCTGAAATTTTAAGTTCTTCAACCTGTCTCTTCATTTCATTATACTGGCCATCCAGACCATCAGTCAGATGTATCACAACCTGTGCGGGGGGTGAACAATCATTTAATTTCATTAATCGTGAATGGCATTTGTTTAAATTTGTTTGCTTTACTCTCAAGTCAAACTTAAAATGGCAGACTTCAAATCTGCTCTCACACAGTTACATGTTTATGAAGATAATTACATTAAGTAAAAAATAAAAAGAGACAAACAGACACACCTTGACCGCATCTGCTGCTCGACTTTTGAACCTGGACCCATATGCGGCAATGGTCTTGGCGTTGAGGATGTAGGGTCCGCGGGTGCGCAGTGCTCGGAATGCCTCGAACAGCATGTCGGAGTTGTCTGTGAACTCCAGGTGGACGGGTTCTGAGGCGGCATCCATAGCCAGGATGCCCACCTGGATCAATGGGATCTGGCCTGACGAGCAACTGATGCCCGTCATCTTGGTGATCCTTTGAAGGATGGCACCCATCTTGGACTCCAGGATCCTCTGGGCCTGGAAGATGTTTGGTGAGGACACATCAAAGCCTACCAACACCTCCAGACTGCAGGCTGAAAGAGAGAGAGAGGAGATACGGTGAGGTTGGCTTGTTGTTGGTGTTTGGAGCTTCTCTGTAACACAACTTTTAATATAGATGTTTTTTTGTCATTTCTTCTTTTCAAATCAATGTTCTATATGAAAGTGAATGTAAGTAAAACAATCATCAGGAAGTGGAATAGATGTGCCATATTATGTCCCCCTGATACCAACACTAAGGAAGAAAAATTAAAATGGTTCTCACTTTTTGAGGGCTCCTGGCTCACGCCAGTGCAGAGCTTGATCCCCTTCACCTCGTCATCCAATGTCTCAAGGATTTGCTCATTGAGCTCAGAGAGCTCCACAAACGTGCTTGCCCTGGCCACTGTGGAGGCCTCACTCGCCAGGTTGTTCAACTCATCCTCAATGTCACCCACGCCGACAGCGTAGATGCGCACGCCGGTGGCCTTTAACGCCAGAGCTGCGGTCTTGCTGTCGTCGGCCGAACTTCCGCCGGTGATGATCATCAGGATCTGGGCGATTCCCTCATCCTTCCTGCTGCCTTTATCTTTGATGAAGTGGTTCTCCTGTACGTGGTGGATGGCGGTGCCTGTATTGATCCTGCGGCCTCCCTTGTACTCGGTGCGGCTGATGGCATTGATTATGTCGTCCTTGTTCTTGTAGGTGTTGAGGTAGAACACGTCGGTGACGTCGGTGGTGTAGCTCGCCAAGCCAATCTGCAGGTTGTCACGCTCAGTGAAGAAGAGGTCGATGAGGTTCTGGATGAACCCCATCACCTCCTTGAAGTTGTCCTTGCCCAGGTTGATGGAGCCGTCCACCAAGAATACAATATCAGCAACCTTGGCTTTAGGGAGGCCTGATGCAGAGAGAGAGAACAGAGAGAGTGAGTGAGAGAGCGAGAGAGAGGGATAGAGGGAAGGAGAGAGGTGCCATGTTGAATCATATCTATAGTATTTATTTCAATTTTATTTTGTATTTATCAATACATTTCTTATACAGAATAAGGTGAGAATGCATTTCTGCGTGGTTTCACTTACTTGGGTCGACAAAATCTGGTGGTGCCTCATCAGGCATTGTTCCGTTCAGCCTGGCAATAAACCTCTCCTCAATGACAGGCAAGCCGGGGAAAGCGGGTACCTGGAGAACATCGGCAGAGCTGGTGGCAATCTGGTTGAGCTGCCTGGAGTCTGCTCCACCAGCCCCGATGCTGATGCAGTTAACCCGGGAGCCTTTAAGCAGAGGGCCGTACACGGACACGTCAGTGGGGGACCTTCCGCCGGTAAGGACCACTAGATGCTGGGAGGCCTGCGCAAGCCGGACACCCGCCGAGGCTTTCAGCTCATTCCTGGTCACATACTCGATGGCGTTTGCAAGATCGGATGATCTTCCACCCTGCTGGCGTAGTCCTTTGATGGCTGAGAGCACAGCTGTTTTTTTGTTGTGGGTGTTGAGAGAGAACTCGGTCTTGACCTTGTCGGAATATTGGACGACAGCGACCCGGACCTGGTCAAGTTGCACATCTAGTTGCTGAACGATGTTGAGGATGAAGTCACGGATGTGGGCGATGCCATTGGAGCCTGTGGTGTCCGAGCCATCGATGAGAAAGATGATATCTTTCCGCCCCATGTTGAGGTTAGCTGAGAAGTAAGACATAAGAAAAGTAAAGCAGGTGGTGTTTCACTTTTCTTGTTGGCAAAATATCTTTAAAAAAGTCAACAAGGGGATTATAACAGTTGAGCCAATATCATACAAAACATAACATAAATTGCCATCATATTCAAAAATATTTTTGATTGGTAAGCACTATTTAGAATTACGTTGGGTTAAATAATCTAGTATGTCTTACCAATATCCAAAACTGAGGGAACAAAACTGCCGGAGATGTCAGTGGTGGTCATGGTGTTGACTGAAGCAATAAGCTGCTGCTCCACTGTTGGAAGCTGCCCGAAGTTGTTAATGGAGTAGGCAAGTTCTGGCTTTAGGGCGATCTGCCTCAGTTCATTGGGGTCGGCATTCTTTGTGCCGATGGCTAAAGGGGCAACCAGGTTGGTCTTCAGCTGATTAACCGGTCCAGAGACGTCATCGTTGGACTTTCCCCCTGTGACTAGAATGACGAACTGAGGAACTCCCTCCTCAATGCGGCTACCTGCTGATTTCTGGTAGATGTTCTTGGAGATCCATTCAAGGGCACGGCCAGTGTTCCGACGGTTCCCACCACTGCTCTGAAGCTTCCTCGTGGCCTGGCGGACCTCGTCTTTGGTGGAGTGCTCGTTCAAGAGGAACTCCACCGTGGCACCGTCGCTGTACTGCACCACTGACACCCTCACCCGATCAAGACCCACGTCCAGCTTTTCCACGACCCTCCCGATCATATCACGGATGGCGGGGAACTCGCTGCGCACCGCTGTTGTGCCGTCAATGAGGAAAACCACGTCCCTCTTTTCTCCGCCAGTGAATACTACGGTTGTGGTGACTGTGAGAGAAGACAGGCACATCAAATGTGTTTGTTGACAACACAAGTTGAGCTGCAATGTCAAATGTGGCCCACCCATTAGGGAAATAGAGGACACTAAATATAATATATCATTATTATTGAGAATACATTTTTGTAATGAACATTTCAGCAGAATATTTAAAAAAAATGATATTCAACTAGACTACAGCATTGCACAATCACATGTGGTGAAACTACTGAAACCCAGTTAAAAGTTCAACAGTATGAATAACACCCCAGCGGTCACTCTCGAAAGTGCAAAAGACTGTTTCTAATAGATGTTGTTGGGGTGTTCATCTCAACAAACGATACAACAATTGAGCATGTGTCAGGTGGTAGCGATTGTGCTCTGTCTGTAGTGCTGCTTTGAAAAACTCCCATGTAAGAGAACTTGTAGTTTTCCTTCTTAACCCACAGCTAGCTAACATCAATCAATCAAAACTGTAAACACACATAATCTTTGTTTTTAGTCTCTTGTGTCACTGGATTTGAAGAAATAGAAATGGTATTGTACCAGCACTTCGTTTGGTTGAGCTTGTGTGTTAGCTATTAAAGCATTATTTTTGTGCCCCTGCTAATACTTCAAAGGTGCACCCATGAGCCGGGTGGCCTTTCTCAAATGATGCTTATCCTGTTCAATACAAAGTGGCACTACGTGCAGTAATTGGTGATTTAATATTTTCCCATGCAAAAATGTAAAACATCTTCAGCTGACCACCTTAGAGCGATTATTCGGCTATATTTGCTATGCCCGTTTAAAAGTCAATATGGAGAGGGCCATGAAGGATAGAGTAGTAAACACTTATTCCACAGACAACTGCAACACTGTAGAATATATTGGACCGGTATATAAAGTATTTGTGTAAGACGTAGTCAATTAGCAGAGCACATGCTCAAATGCATCAAAAAAATATGATTATTTGTACAAAACTTTCGAGTATCAAATAAAAAATCTATTGATATTTTTAAACGTGAATGGACTGACCTTTTCACCTTCTGAATCAGTTTCAAATATTGTTTCAAATTGAGGGGGCATGACAGTTTCTGAAGGATTACTTGTCTTATGCTGTTCAACTGTATTATGACGTTATAAGTAACAGGAGGAAAATCACCAAATTGCACAATTTTTATACAACTCCCACTGTGGAGTTGGCCCCCTCTGTCAAACACAGACGAACTACACCACAACAAACAACGCGTAGTGAGCAGCCCGTTCGTTTGGTATATGCTCTATCCAATCCAGACAATCACATACATCTTTAGAAAATGTGTTATTTGTTCTCCGCTTCTTAAGACGAAAACATTGGTACCAAATATACTGGGGTAAGTAATGAGGAAGTCCGTGTAGGATCGTTTAAATCTCACGAGCCAATGAAAATATAACATTGACGATGACGTCATTTTGGGGTATAGTACCGCTACTAATCATTGGAGAAAAGTTGCACTCATTCAAAGCACAGGACCCAGAGGGTGAATGGGCAACACAAAATATTTAAGTGCCTTTGAACATGGTATGGTAGTAGGTGCCAGGTGCACCGGTTTGTGTAAAGAACTGCAACTGGGTTACACTCAACAGTTTCCTTTGTGTATCAAGAATGGTCCTACACCCAAAGGACATCCAGCCAACATGACACAACTGTGGGAAGCATTGGAGTCAACATGGGCCAGCATCCCTGTGGAACGGCATTCTCCATACACCTCAATGAACTCTGCTCCTGCTGTCAGAGTAATATCATGGTCAGAAGTGAATGGAATCGCTGGACTGTTCATCTGTATTGCATTTGACCTGTGTTTAGTGCTTGCATCTAAGTGTAAGTTCTGTACATGTCATTGCTCCTTTAGATCATTGCTTCGTTGGGTGTTGCTAAGGTAGTTGAGTCATTTACTAGGTTTATAAGGTTCATTATTCCTTTACCATTTTCATCATGCTACTTCTAGCAAGCTAGCCTAGGTGCAAGCCATTCTAGCAAGCTAGCCTAGGTGCAAGCCAGTCATGCTAGCTCATTTATGCGCTGAACCACATACATACCTTATTTTCTGTGTATGCATATCGTTATGTTTATGGACATTTCCAATTTTTGTCTAGTCTCATGCTATGTGCACTGTATTTATAGCCTGATTCAGGCTGTGCCTTCCTCGTGGTGCAGCAACTATACCATGTTTGACATTGCAATCAAATTTCAGTTGCTAGTCCAGCTACTTTCTATGTCATTAGATTGGTGTAGGTCTGGCCTATGCTTATCATTGGTCATTCTCTGTTGTGTGCATTATTTACCTGTATACTACATTGTTGTGTTTAGTCATTTAACTGTGTTATTACTGTCTGGTCATTATCGTGTTTATAGCAATGCATAGATATTATGTTATTACTGTATCCTACCCGGTATATGCTATCCCTAGCTTTCATACGTCCGTGTGCAGTATGTGTATGTACATTCCATCTAGCCTCTTTACTGCCATTCCAGAAATGCCTTGTAGAACCACTTTTGTTATATATGATTATTTCCACTGTGACTACTGTCAATACAGAGGGGTGTGGTGTGGTGAATCGTTATCTACAATAAACCTGATCTGAAGACATTCTTGCCGGACACTGGCACCTTTAGCTCACTACTTGTGCCCCTTCTACATGGTACTCCCGGATCAGCCTTTAGTATTTTCTCAGTGCAATGGCTCCAATTTTGGCTGAAGTGTTTCCAAGCGAGTGGAAGAGCGAACATTCTTTTGTATTTATCCCCGGTAAAGACAATAACGATTCTCCGTCATAAATTGTATCATTTATTTACAGATTAGGGTATCTAAGTTTTGATTATAAACATTGTTTGACTTGTTTGGAAAAGTTTATTAGTAACGTTTTGGATTCATTTTGTATGCATTTTTATGGAGGAAAACTGGGTGGATTATTGACTGAGGAGAGCCAGCTAAACTGAGTATTTATGGATAAAAAGAAGGATATTATCAAACAAAAGGACCATTTGTGATGTATCTGGGATCTTTTGGAGTTCCAACAAAAGAAGTAAGGCATTAATTATATTGCTATTTCTGAAATATGTAGCGCACCTGCCTGGTTGAAATATGTTTTTCATGCATTTTGTATGCGGGGCGTTGTCCTCAGATAACCACATGGTGTGCTATCGCCGAAGATACTGTTTGAAATCTGACACAGCGGCTGGATTAACAAGAGATTAAGCATTATTTTGATGTATCACGCTTGTGATTTTATGAAAGTTAAATATTTATAATTCTCGATTTCGCGCACCGCAATTTCACCGGATGTTGGCCAGGTTGAACGCTACCGTCCCACCTGCCCATAAGAAGTTAATTAACAGTGACGTCACATACCTAAATCTGTTGTTGTTTCTGGCGTAACCTCAATAACAACTGTCTCCACCGAGGACAGAAGTTGCTGCTGGATGTTTGGAAGGTCAGTGAAGTCAGAGACAGATAGAGCGTAACTGGGATCATGTGATATCCTCTGCAATTCTCTGCTATCAGAGCTCCTTGTTCCAATTCCAAAGATCAAGACCCCAAGCTCCTTCAGAGCAGAAGCTGGAGTGTCAACATTGTCAAAGGACCTTCCACCACTCAGCAGGATCAGTAACTGTGGAACACCTTCGGTGCGTCGACTTCCGGAGGAGGCAGTAAAGACATTGTCTCTCACGTACTGCAGAGCTGCTCCAGTGTTGAGAGGTCTCCCACCTTTGTGTCTCAGACCTCTTACAGTGTTGAGAATCTCTCCTTTTGTTGTGTATGTGTTCAGATAGAATTGGGCGGCTGGATCTCTACTGTACTGGACCACAGCCACGCGATCTTTGTTCTCATCCACACCGAGTGTCTCCACTACTCTTTGAACAAAGTCTCGCATTGCTGGGAATCCACTCCTAGTGCCATCAGATCCATCCAGCAAGAACACGACATCCCTCCTGGGAGCCTGACTCTCAACTAGAGAATGTGAATGTTCCGAAAAAAGAGTTTTATTAAATGATGCATAGGTAAGGGAAAAACAGAACAAAGCTGCTTCCTTCACATGACAGTCATCCCTTTCCCTAATCTCAAACAACCATTCAAAGAAAGTGTCAATGTGTGCATTGGACTGAGTGCTATCATAGAGAACATTCCTACAGAGGTACGAAATAAATCCAACATGAAAGGCCTCGGGAGGCATCTACCTAAAATGTCAAAGCTATCAAATACTCAAATCCTGATGTAAGAGTGAAAATGGAACTGATCAAAACCATATTTATCTTACCTAGAATTGTTGGTTTTACTGTTGGTGTCATGGTTGTGACCTGTACAATGACAGTGCTCATAGCAGAAAGAAGCTGCTGTTGGACGTTGGGGAGGTCAGTAAATTCAGACACGGAAAGAGCATAACTGGGGTCATAGGATATTTTTTGTAATTCTCTGCTATCAGAGCTCCTTGTTCCAATTCCAAACACCAAGACACCAAGCTCCTTGAGTGCAGACGCTGGTGTATCTACATTGTCAAAGGACCTTCCACCATTCAGCAGTATCAGAATCTGTGGAACACCTTCAGTGCGCCGACTTCCGGAGGAGGCAGTAAAGACATTGTCCCTGACATACTGGAGAGCTGCCCCAGTGTTGAGGGGTCTCCTCCTTTGTGCCTCAGGCCTCTTACGGTGTCCACAACGTCTTCCTTTGTTGTGTAAGTGTTCAGATAGAAGTGGGCCTCTGATTCTCTGCTATACTGGACCACAGACACGCGATCTCTGTTCTCCTCCACAGTGAGTTTCTCTACCACTCTTTGAACAAAGTCACGCATTGCTGGAAAGCCATTCCTAGTGCCATCAGAACCATCCAGCAGGAATACTACATCCTTTCTGGCAATGCTTTGGTCCACTAAGAGTTTCAGAAACAAAACAGAAAATATGTTAACATTGCTTCAATGAACCTGAGACTGAAATATGTGTGTTGTTTTAGTTGTCCTAGATAACGCATCCGTTCTTACCTATGACTGTTGGGGTTTTGGGTGTGGCCTCAACTTGTACAGTTATGAGTGTGGAGAAAAACTGCTCCTGGACGCTGGGGAGGTCAGTGAATTCAGAAACAGACTGGGAAAAACTAGGATCAGTGGCAATCCCTTGAACCTCTCTGCTGGAATTTCTGGTTCCAATGCCAAAGATCAAGACCCCACTGTCTTTCAGGGCAGAAGCTGGTATGTCAACGTTATCACTGGACCTTCCCCCACTCAGCAGTATCAGCATCTGAGGGACGCCCTCTTGGCTTCTGCTTCCAGAGGAGGCAGTAAGGACGTTGTCCCTTACGTATTGGAGGGCTGCCCCAGTGTTAAGGGGTCTACCTCCTCTGTGCCTCAGACTTCTCACAGTGTTAAGAATGTCCTCCTTTGTGGTGTATGTGTTCAGATAGAAATGAACTTCTTGATCTCTACCGTACTGGACAACAGAAACACGGTCTTTGTCTCCTCCCACATTGAGTTTCCCCACTACTCTCTGAACAAAATCACGCATTGCTGGGAATCCATTCCTTGTGCCATCAGAACCATCCACAAGGAATACCACATCCTTTCTGGAGGTGTCATGATCAACTGAGAAAATAAATAGATTATGTCAGTCAGACAGTTGAAATGTGGGGCTTGTGGTCAAATTATACCGTTGTTTCTAAGACTCAGCTGACATTTTACTAACACTTTGTGACTCTCAATTAACAGTGATGACACATACCTAAATCTGTTGTCGATTCTGGCGTAACGTCAATAACAACTGACTCCACGGAGGACAGAAGTTGCTGCTGGATGTTTGGAAGGTCAGTGAAGTCAGAGACAGACAGAGCGTAACTGGGATCATGTGATATCCTCTGCAATTCTCTGCTATCAGAGCTCCTTGTTCCAATTCCAAAGATCAAGACCCCAAGCTCCTTCAGAGCAGAAGCTGGAGTGTCAACATTGTCAAAGGACCTTCCACCACTCAGCAGGATCAGTAACTGTGGAACACCTTCAGTGCGTCGACTTCCGGAGGAGGCAGTCAAGACATTGTCTCTCACGTACTGGAGAGCTGCTCCAGTGTTGAGAGGTCTCCCACCTTTGTGCCTCAGACCTCTTACAGTGTTGAGAATCTCTCCTTTTGTTGTGTATGTGTTCAGATAGAATTGGGCGGCTGGATCTCTACTGTACTGGACCACAGCCACGCGATCTTTGTTCTCATCCACACCGAGTGTCTCCACTACTCTTTGAACAAAGTCCCGCATTGCTGGGAATCCACTCCTAGTGCCATCAGATCCATCCAGCAAGAACACGACATCCCTCCTGGGAGCCTGACTCTCAACTAGAAAATGTGAATGTTCAGAAAAAAAGAGTTTTATTAAATGATGCATAGGTAAGGGAAAAACAGATCAAAGCTGCTTCCTTCACATGACAGTCATCCCTTTCCCTAATCTCAAACAACCATTCAAAGAAAGTGTCAATGTGTGCATTGGACTGAGTGCTATCATAGAGAACATTCCTACAGAGGTACGAAATAAATCCAACATGAAAGGCCTCGGGAGGCATCTACCTAAAATGTCAAAGCTATCAAATACTCAAATTCTGATGTAAGAGTGAAAATGGAACTGATCAAAACCATATTTATCTTACCTAGAATTGTTGGTTTTACTGTTGGTGTCATGGTTGTGACCTGTACAATGACAGTGCTCATAGCAGAAAGAAGCTGCTGTTGGACGTTGGGGAGGTCAGTAAATTCAGACACGGAAAGAGCATAACTGGGGTCATAGGATATTTTTTGTAATTCTCTGCTATCAGAGCTCCTTGTTCCAATTCCAAACACCAAGACACCAAGCTCCTTGAGTGCAGACGCTGGTGTATCTACATTGTCAAAGGACCTTCCACCATTCAGCAGTATCAGAATCTGTGGAACACCTTCAGTGCGCCGACTTCCGGAGGAGGCAGTAAAGACATTGTCCCTGACATACTGGAGAGCTGCCCCAGTGTTGAGGGGTCTCCCTCCTTTGTGCCTCAGGCCTCTTACGGTGTCCACAACGTCTTCCTTTGTTGTGTAAGTGTTCAGATAGAAGTGGGCCTCTGATTCTCTGCTATACTGGACCACAGACACGCGATCTCTGTTCTCCTCCACAGTGAGTTTCTCTACCACTCTTTGAACAAAGTCACGCATTGCTGGAAAGCCATTCCTAGTGCCATCAGAACCATCCAGCAGGAATACTACATCCTTTCTGGCAATGCTTTGGTCCACTAAGAGTTTCAGAAACAAAACAGAAAATATGTTAACATTGCTTCAATGAACCTGAGACTGAAATATGTGTGTTGTTTTAGTTGTCCTAGATAACGCATCCGTTCTTACCTATGACTGTTGGGGTTTTGGGTGTGGCCTCAACTTGTACAGTTATGAGTGTGGAGAAAAACTGCTCCTGGACGCTGGGGAGGTCAGTGAATTCAGAAACAGACTGGGAAAAACTAGGATCAGTGGCAATCCCTTGAACCTCTCTGCTGGAATTTCTGGTTCCAATGCCAAAGATCAAGACCCCACTGTCTTTCAGGGCAGAAGCTGGTATGTCAACGTTATCACTGGACCTTCCCCCACTCAGCAGTATCAGCATCTGAGGGACGCCCTCTTGGCTTCTGCTTCCAGAGGAGGCAGTAAGGACGTTGTCCCTTACGTATTGGAGGGCTGCCCCAGTGTTAAGGGGTCTACCTCCTCTGTGCCTCAGACTTCTCACAGTGTTAAGAATGTCCTCCTTTGTGGTGTATGTGTTCAGATAGAAATGAACTTCTTGATCTCTACCGTACTGGACAACAGAAACACGGTCTTTGTCTCCTCCCACATTGAGTTTCCCCACTACTCTCTGAACAAAATCACGCATTGCTGGGAATCCATTCCTTGTGCCATCAGAACCATCCACAAGGAATACCACATCCTTTCTGGAGGTGTCATGATCAACTGAGAAAATAAATAGATTATGTCAGTCAGACAGTTGAAATGTGGGGCTTGTGGTCAAATTATACCGTTGTTTCTAAGACTCAGCTGACATTTTACTAACACTTTGTGACTCTCAATTAACAGTGATGACACATACCTAAATCTGTTGTCGATTCTGGCGTAACGTCAATAACAACTGACTCCACGGAGGACAGAAGTTGCTGCTGGATGTTTGGAAGGTCAGTGAAGTCAGAGACAGACAGAGCGTAACTGGGATCATGTGATATCCTCTGCAATTCTCTGCTATCAGAGCTCCTTGTTCCAATTCCAAAGATCAAGACCCCAAGCTCCTTCAGAGCAGAAGCTGGAGTGTCAACATTGTCAAAGGACCTTCCACCACTCAGCAGGATCAGTAACTGTGGAACACCTTCAGTGCGTCGACTTCCGGAGGAGGCAGTCAAGACATTGTCTCTCACGTACTGGAGAGCTGCTCCAGTGTTGAGAGGTCTCCCACCTTTGTGCCTCAGACCTCTTACAGTGTTGAGAATCTCTCCTTTTGTTGTGTATGTGTTCAGATAGAATTGGGCGGCTGGATCTCTACTGTACTGGACCACAGCCACGCGATCTTTGTTCTCATCCACACCGAGTGTCTCCACTACTCTTTGAACAAAGTCCCGCATTGCTGGGAATCCACTCCTAGTGCCATCAGATCCATCCAGCAAGAACACGACATCCCTCCTGGGAGCCTGACTCTCAACTAGAGAATGTGAATGTTCAGAAAAAAGAGTTTTATTAAATGATGCATAGGTAAGGGAAAAACAGATCAAAGCTGCTTCCTTCACATGACAGTCATCCCTTTCCCTAATCTCAAACAACCATTCAAAGAAAGTGTCAATGTGTGCATTGGACTGAGTGCTATCATAGAGAACATTCCTACAGAGGTACAAAATAAATCCAACATGAAAGGCCTCGGGAGGCATCTACCTAAAATGTCAAAGCTATCAAATACTCAAATTCTGATGTAAGAGTGAAAATGGAACTGATCAAAACCATATTTATCTTACCTAGAATTGTTGGTTTTACTGTTGGTGTCATGGTTGTGACCTGTACAATGACAGTGCTCATAGCAGAAAGAAGCTGCTGTTGGACGTTGGGGAGGTCAGTAAATTCAGACACGGAAAGAGCATAACTGGGGTCATAGGATATTTTTTGTAATTCTCTGCTATCAGAGCTCCTTGTTCCAATTCCAAACACCAAGACACCAAGCTCCTTGAGTGCAGACGCTGGTGTATCTACATTGTCAAAGGACCTTCCACCATTCAGCAGTATCAGAATCTGTGGAACACCTTCAGTGCGCCGACTTCCGGAGGAGGCAGTAAAGACATTGTCCCTGACATACTGGAGAGCTGCCCCAGTGTTGAGGGGTCTCCCTCCTTTGTGCCTCAGGCCTCTTACGGTGTCCACAACGTCTTCCTTTGTTGTGTAAGTGTTCAGATAGAAGTGGGCCTCTGATTCTCTGCTATACTGGACCACAGACACGCGATCTCTGTTCTCCTCCACAGTGAGTTTCTCTACCACTCTTTGAACAAAGTCACGCATTGCTGGAAAGCCATTCCTAGTGCCATCAGAACCATCCAGCAGGAATACTACATCCTTTCTGGCAATGCTTTGGTCCACTAAGAGTTTCAGAAACAAAACAGAAAATATGTTAACATTGCTTCAATGAACCTGAGACTGAAATATGTGTGTTGTTTTAGTTGTCCTAGATAACGCATCCGTTCTTACCTATGACTGTTGGGGTTTTGGGTGTGGCCTCAACTTGTACAGTTATGAGTGTGGAGAAAAACTGCTCCTGGACGCTGGGGAGGTCAGTGAATTCAGAAACAGACTGGGAAAAACTAGGATCAGTGGCAATCCCTTGAACCTCTCTGCTGGAATTTCTGGTTCCAATGCCAAAGATCAAGACCCCACTGTCTTTCAGGGCAGAAGCTGGTATGTCAACGTTATCACTGGACCTTCCCCACTCAGCAGTATCAGCATCTGAGGGACGCCCTCTTGGCTTCTGCTTCCAGAGGAGGCAGTAAGGACGTTGTCCCTTACGTATTGGAGGGCTGCCCCAGTGTTAAGGGGTCTACCTCCTCTGTGCCTCAGACTTCTCACAGTGTTAAGAATGTCCTCCTTTGTGGTGTATGTGTTCAGATAGAAATGAACTTCTTGATCTCTACCGTACTGGACAACAGAAACACGGTCTTTGTCTCCTCCCACATTGAGTTTCCCCACTACTCTCTGAACAAAATCACGCATTGCTGGGAATCCATTCCTTGTGCCATCAGAACCATCCACAAGGAATACCACATCCTTTCTGGAGGTGTCATGATCAACTGAGAAAATAAATAGATTATGTCAGTCAGACAGTTGAAATGTGGGGCTTGTGGTCAAATTATACCGTTGTTTCTAAGACTCAGCTGACATTTTACTAACACTTTGTGACTCTCAATTAACAGTGATGACACATACCTAAATCTGTTGTCGATTCTGGCGTAACGTCAATAACAACTGACTCCACGGAGGACAGAAGTTGCTGCTGGATGTTTGGAAGGTCAGTGAAGTCAGAGACAGACAGAGCGTAACTGGGATCATGTGATATCCTCTGCAATTCTCTGCTATCAGAGCTCCTTGTTCCAATTCCAAAGATCAAGACCCCAAGCTCCTTCAGAGCAGAAGCTGGAGTGTCAACATTGTCAAAGGACCTTCCACCACTCAGCAGGATCAGTAACTGTGGAACACCTTCAGTGCGTCGACTTCCGGAGGAGGCAGTCAAGACATTGTCTCTCACGTACTGGAGAGCTGCTCCAGTGTTGAGAGGTCTCCCACCTTTGTGCCTCAGACCTCTTACAGTGTTGAGAATCTCTCCTTTTGTTGTGTATGTGTTCAGATAGAATTGGGCGGCTGGATCTCTACTGTACTGGACCACAGCCACGCGATCTTTGTTCTCATCCACACCGAGTGTCTCCACTACTCTTTGAACAAAGTCCCGCATTGCTGGGAATCCACTCCTAGTGCCATCAGATCCATCCAGCAAGAACACGACATCCCTCCTGGGAGCCTGACTCTCAACTAGAGAATGTGAATGTTCAGAAAAAAGAGTTTTATTAAATGATGCATAGGTAAGGGAAAAACAGATCAAAGCTGCTTCCTTCACATGACAGTCATCCCTTTCCCTAATCTCAAACAACCATTCAAAGAAAGTGTCAATGTGTGCATTGGACTGAGTGCTATCATAGAGAACATTCCTACAGAGGTACGAAATAAATCCAACATGAAAGGCCTCGGGAGGCATCTACCTAAAATGTCAAAGCTATCAAATACTCAAATTCTGATGTAAGAGTGAAAATGGAACTGATCAAAACCATATTTATCTTACCTAGAATTGTTGGTTTTACTGTTGGTGTCATGGTTGTGACCTGTACAATGACAGTGCTCATAGCAGAAAGAAGCTGCTGTTGGACGTTGGGGAGGTCAGTAAATTCAGACACGGAAAGAGCATAACTGGGGTCATAGGATATTTTTTGTAATTCTCTGCTATCAGAGCTCCTTGTTCCAATTCCAAACACCAAGACACCAAGCTCCTTGAGTGCAGACGCTGGTGTATCTACATTGTCAAAGGACCTTCCACCATTCAGCAGTATCAGAATCTGTGGAACACCTTCAGTGCGCCGACTTCCGGAGGAGGCAGTAAAGACATTGTCCCTGACATACTGGAGAGCTGCCCCAGTGTTGAGGGGTCTCCCTCCTTTGTGCCTCAGGCCTCTTACGGTGTCCACAACGTCTTCCTTTGTTGTGTAAGTGTTCAGATAGAAGTGGGCCTCTGATTCTCTGCTATACTGGACCACAGACACGCGATCTCTGTTCTCCTCCACAGTGAGTTTCTCTACCACTCTTTGAACAAAGTCACGCATTGCTGGAAAGCCATTCCTAGTGCCATCAGAACCATCCAGCAGGAATACTACATCCTTTCTGGCAATGCTTTGGTCCACTAAGAGTTTCAGAAACAAAACAGAAAATATGTTAACATTGCTTCAATGAACCTGAGACTGAAATATGTGTGTTGTTTTAGTTGTCCTAGATAACGCATCCGTTCTTACCTATGACTGTTGGGGTTTTGGGTGTGGCCTCAACTTGTACAGTTATGAGTGTGGAGAAAAACTGCTCCTGGACGCTGGGGAGGTCAGTGAATTCAGAAACAGACTGGGAAAAACTAGGATCAGTGGCAATCCCTTGAACCTCTCTGCTGGAATTTCTGGTTCCAATGCCAAAGATCAAGACCCCACTGTCTTTCAGGGCAGAAGCTGGTATGTCAACGTTATCACTGGACCTTCCCCCACTCAGCAGTATCAGCATCTGAGGGACGCCCTCTTGGCTTCTGCTTCCAGAGGAGGCAGTAAGGACGTTGTCCCTTACGTATTGGAGGGCTGCCCCAGTGTTAAGGGGTCTACCTCCTCTGTGCCTCAGACTTCTCACAGTGTTAAGAATGTCCTCCTTTGTGGTGTATGTGTTCAGATAGAAATGAACTTCTTGATCTCTACCGTACTGGACAACAGAAACACGGTCTTTGTCTCCTCCCACATTGAGTTTCCCCACTACTCTCTGAACAAAATCACGCATTGCTGGGAATCCATTCCTTGTGCCATCAGAACCATCCACAAGGAATACCACATCCTTTCTGGAGGTGTCATGATCAACTGAGAAAATAAATAGATTATGTCAGTCAGACAGTTGAAATGTGGGGCTTGTGGTCAAATTATACCGTTGTTTCTAAGACTCAGCTGACATTTTACTAACACTTCGTGACTCTCAATTAACAGTGATGACACATACCTAAATCTGTTGTCGATTCTGGCGTAACGTCAATAACAACTGACTCCACGGAGGACAGAAGTTGCTGCTGGATGTTTGGAAGGTCAGTGAAGTCAGAGACAGACAGAGCGTAACTGGGATCATGTGATATCCTCTGCAATTCTCTGCTATCAGAGCTCCTTGTTCCAATTCCAAAGATCAAGACCCCAAGCTCCTTCAGAGCAGAAGCTGGAGTGTCAACATTGTCAAAGGACCTTCCACCACTCAGCAGGATCAGTAACTGTGGAACACCTTCAGTGCGTCGACTTCCGGAGGAGGCAGTCAAGACATTGTCTCTCACGTACTGGAGAGCTGCTCCAGTGTTGAGAGGTCTCCCACCTTTGTGCCTCAGACCTCTTACAGTGTTGAGAATCTCTCCTTTTGTTGTGTATGTGTTCAGATAGAATTGGGCGGCTGGATCTCTACTGTACTGGACCACAGCCACGCGATCTTTGTTCTCATCCACACCGAGTGTCTCCACTACTCTTTGAACAAAGTCCCGCATTGCTGGGAATCCACTCCTAGTGCCATCAGATCCATCCAGCAAGAACACGACATCCCTCCTGGGAGCCTGACTCTCAACTAGAGAATGTGAATGTTCAGAAAAAAGAGTTTTATTAAATGATGCATAGGTAAGGGAAAAACAGATCAAAGCTGCTTCCTTCACATGACAGTCATCCCTTTCCCTAATCTCAAACAACCATTCAAAGAAAGTGTCAATGTGTGCATTGGACTGAGTGCTATCATAGAGAACATTCCTACAGAGGTACAAAATAAATCCAACATGAAAGGCCTCGGGAGGCATCTACCTAAAATGTCAAAGCTATCAAATACTCAAATTCTGATGTAAGAGTGAAAATGGAACTGATCAAAACCATATTTATCTTACCTAGAATTGTTGGTTTTACTGTTGGTGTCATGGTTGTGACCTGTACAATGACAGTGCTCATAGCAGAAAGAAGCTGCTGTTGGACGTTGGGGAGGTCAGTAAATTCAGACACGGAAAGAGCATAACTGGGGTCATAGGATATTTTTTGTAATTCTCTGCTATCAGAGCTCCTTGTTCCAATTCCAAACACCAAGACACCAAGCTCCTTGAGTGCAGACGCTGGTGTATCTACATTGTCAAAGGACCTTCCACCATTCAGCAGTATCAGAATCTGTGGAACACCTTCAGTGCGCCGACTTCCGGAGGAGGCAGTAAAGACATTGTCCCTGACATACTGGAGAGCTGCCCCAGTGTTGAGGGGTCTCCCTCCTTTGTGCCTCAGGCCTCTTACGGTGTCCACAACGTCTTCCTTTGTTGTGTAAGTGTTCAGATAGAAGTGGGCCTCTGATTCTCTGCTATACTGGACCACAGACACGCGATCTCTGTTCTCCTCCACAGTGAGTTTCTCTACCACTCTTTGAACAAAGTCACGCATTGCTGGAAAGCCATTCCTAGTGCCATCAGAACCATCCAGCAGGAATACTACATCCTTTCTGGCAATGCTTTGGTCCACTAAGAGTTTCAGAAACAAAACAGAAAATATGTTAACATTGCTTCAATGAACCTGAGACTGAAATATGTGTGTTGTTTTAGTTGTCCTAGATAACGCATCCGTTCTTACCTATGACTGTTGGGGTTTTGGGTGTGGCCTCAACTTGTACAGTTATGAGTGTGGAGAAAAACTGCTCCTGGACGCTGGGGAGGTCAGTGAATTCAGAAACAGACTGGGAAAAACTAGGATCAGTGGCAATCCCTTGAACCTCTCTGCTGGAATTTCTGGTTCCAATGCCAAAGATCAAGACCCCACTGTCTTTCAGGGCAGAAGCTGGTATGTCAACGTTATCACTGGACCTTCCCCACTCAGCAGTATCAGCATCTGAGGGACGCCCTCTTGGCTTCTGCTTCCAGAGGAGGCAGTAAGGACGTTGTCCCTTACGTATTGGAGGGCTGCCCCAGTGTTAAGGGGTCTACCTCCTCTGTGCCTCAGACTTCTCACAGTGTTAAGAATGTCCTCCTTTGTGGTGTATGTGTTCAGATAGAAATGAACTTCTTGATCTCTACCGTACTGGACAACAGAAACACGGTCTTTGTCTCCTCCCACATTGAGTTTCCCCACTACTCTCTGAACAAAATCACGCATTGCTGGGAATCCATTCCTTGTGCCATCAGAACCATCCACAAGGAATACCACATCCTTTCTGGAGGTGTCATGATCAACTGAGAAAATAAATAGATTATGTCAGTCAGACAGTTGAAATGTGGGGCTTGTGGTCAAATTATACCGTTGTTTCTAAGACTCAGCTGACATTTTACTAACACTTCGTGACTCTCAATTAACAGTGATGACACATACCTAAATCTGTTGTCGATTCTGGCGTAACGTCAATAACAACTGACTCCACGGAGGACAGAAGTTGCTGCTGGATGTTTGGAAGGTCAGTGAAGTCAGAGACAGACAGAGCGTAACTGGGATCATGTGATATCCTCTGCAATTCTCTGCTATCAGAGCTCCTTGTTCCAATTCCAAAGATCAAGACCCCAAGCTCCTTCAGAGCAGAAGCTGGAGTGTCAACATTGTCAAAGGACCTTCCACCACTCAGCAGGATCAGTAACTGTGGAACACCTTCAGTGCGTCGACTTCCGGAGGAGGCAGTCAAGACATTGTCTCTCACGTACTGGAGAGCTGCTCCAGTGTTGAGAGGTCTCCCACCTTTGTGCCTCAGACCTCTTACAGTGTTGAGAATCTCTCCTTTTGTTGTGTATGTGTTCAGATAGAATTGGGCGGCTGGATCTCTACTGTACTGGACCACAGCCACGCGATCTTTGTTCTCATCCACACCGAGTGTCTCCACTACTCTTTGAACAAAGTCCCGCATTGCTGGGAATCCACTCCTAGTGCCATCAGATCCATCCAGCAAGAACACGACATCCCTCCTGGGAGCCTGACTCTCAACTAGAGAATGTGAATGTTCAGAAAAAAGAGTTTTATTAAATGATGCATAGGTAAGGGAAAAACAGATCAAAGCTGCTTCCTTCACATGACAGTCATCCCTTTCCCTAATCTCAAACAACCATTCAAAGAAAGTGTCAATGTGTGCATTGGACTGAGTGCTATCATAGAGAACATTCCTACAGAGGTACGAAATAAATCCAACATGAAAGGCCTCGGGAGGCATCTACCTAAAATGTCAAAGCTATCAAATACTCAAATCCTGATGTAAGAGTGAAAATGGAACTGATCAAAACCATATTTATCTTACCTAGAATTGTTGGTTTTACTGTTGGTGTCATGGTTGTGACCTGTACAATGACAGTGCTCATAGCAGAAAGAAGCTGCTGTTGGACGTTGGGGAGGTCAGTAAATTCAGACACGGAAAGAGCATAACTGGGGTCATGGGATATTTTTGTAATTCTCTGCTATCAGAGCTCCTTGTTCCAATTCCAAACACCAAGACACCAAGCTCCTTGAGTGCAGACGCTGGTGTATCTACATTGTCAAAGGACCTTCCACCATTCAGCAGTATCAGAATCTGTGGAACACCTTCAGTGCGCCGACTTCCGGAGGAGGCAGTAAAGACATTGTCCCTGACATACTGGAGAGCTGCCCCAGTGTTGAGGGGTCTCCCTCCTTTGTGCCTCAGGCCTCTTACGGTGTCCACAACGTCTTCCTTTGTTGTGTAAGTGTTCAGATAGAAGTGGGCCTCTGATTCTCTGCTATACTGGACCACAGACACGCGATCTCTGTTCTCCTCCACAGTGAGTTTCTCTACCACTCTTTGAACAAAGTCACGCATTGCTGGAAAGCCATTCCTAGTGCCATCAGAACCATCCAGCAGGAATACTACATCCTTTCTGGCAATGCTTTGGTCCACTAAGAGTTTCAGAAACAAAACAGAAAATATGTTAACATTGCTTCAATGAACCTGAGACTGAAATATGTGTGTTGTTTTAGTTGTCCTAGATAACGCATCCGTTCTTACCTATGACTGTTGGGGTTTTGGGTGTGGCCTCAACTTGTACAGTTATGAGTGTGGAGAAAAACTGCTCCTGGACGCTGGGGAGGTCAGTGAATTCAGAAACAGACTGGGAAAAACTAGGATCAGTGGCAATCCCTTGAACCTCTCTGCTGGAATTTCTGGTTCCAATGCCAAAGATCAAGACCCCACTGTCTTTCAGGGCAGAAGCTGGTATGTCAACGTTATCACTGGACCTTCCCCCACTCAGCAGTATCAGCATCTGAGGGACGCCCTCTTGGCTTCTGCTTCCAGAGGAGGCAGTAAGGACGTTGTCCCTTACGTATTGGAGGGCTGCCCCAGTGTTAAGGGGTCTACCTCCTCTGTGCCTCAGACTTCTCACAGTGTTAAGAATGTCCTCCTTTGTGGTGTATGTGTTCAGATAGAAATGAACTTCTTGATCTCTACCGTACTGGACAACAGAAACACGGTCTTTGTCTCCTCCCACATTGAGTTTCCCCACTACTCTCTGAACAAAATCACGCATTGCTGGGAATCCATTCCTTGTGCCATCAGAACCATCCACAAGGAATACCACATCCTTTCTGGAGGTGTCATGATCAACTGAGAAAATAAATAGATTATGTCAGTCAGACAGTTGAAATGTGGGGCTTGTGGTCAAATTATACCGTTGTTTCTAAGACTCAGCTGACATTTTACTAACACTTCGTGACTCTCAATTAACAGTGATGACACATACCTAAATCTGTTGTCGATTCTGGCGTAACGTCAATAACAACTGACTCCACGGAGGACAGAAGTTGCTGCTGGATGTTTGGAAGGTCAGTGAAGTCAGAGACAGACAGAGCGTAACTGGGATCATGTGATATCCTCTGCAATTCTCTGCTATCAGAGCTCCTTGTTCCAATTCCAAAGATCAAGACCCCAAGCTCCTTCAGAGCAGAAGCTGGAGTGTCAACATTGTCAAAGGACCTTCCACCACTCAGCAGGATCAGTAACTGTGGAACACCTTCAGTGCGTCGACTTCCGGAGGAGGCAGTCAAGACATTGTCTCTCACGTACTGGAGAGCTGCTCCAGTGTTGAGAGGTCTCCCACCTTTGTGCCTCAGACCTCTTACAGTGTTGAGAATCTCTCCTTTTGTTGTGTATGTGTTCAGATAGAATTGGGCGGCTGGATCTCTACTGTACTGGACCACAGCCACGCGATCTTTGTTCTCATCCACACCGAGTGTCTCCACTACTCTTTGAACAAAGTCCCGCATTGCTGGGAATCCACTCCTAGTGCCATCAGATCCATCCAGCAAGAACACGACATCCCTCCTGGGAGCCTGACTCTCAACTAGAGAATGTGAATGTTCAGAAAAAAGAGTTTTATTAAATGATGCATAGGTAAGGGAAAAACAGATCAAAGCTGCTTCCTTCACATGACAGTCATCCCTTTCCCTAATCTCAAACAACCATTCAAAGAAAGTGTCAATGTGTGCATTGGACTGAGTGCTATCATAGAGAACATTCCTACAGAGGTACAAAATAAATCCAACATGAAAGGCCTCGGGAGGCATCTACCTAAAATGTCAAAGCTATCAAATACTCAAATCCTGATGTAAGAGTGAAAATGGAACTGATCAAAACCATATTTATCTTACCTAGAATTGTTGGTTTTACTGTTGGTGTCATGGTTGTGACCTGTACAATGACAGTGCTCATAGCAGAAAGAAGCTGCTGTTGGACGTTGGGGAGGTCAGTAAATTCAGAC
Source organism: Oncorhynchus masou masou (assembly GCF_036934945.1). Classification (NCBI taxonomy): domain Eukaryota; kingdom Metazoa; phylum Chordata; class Actinopteri; order Salmoniformes; family Salmonidae; genus Oncorhynchus; species Oncorhynchus masou. Next base: position 44,874,719 of record NC_088240.1, on the reverse strand, counting down.
ACGGAAAGAGCATAACTGGGGTCATAGGATATTTTTTGTAATTCTCTGCTATCAGAGCTCCTTGTTCCAATTCCAAACACCAAGACACCAAGCTCCTTGAGTGCAGACGCTGGTGTATCTACATTGTCAAAGGACCTTCCACCATTCAGCAGTATCAGAATCTGTGGAACACCTTCAGTGCGCCGACTTCCGGAGGAGGCAGTAAAGACATTGTCCCTGACATACTGGAGAGCTGCCCCAGTGTTGAGGGGTCTCCCTCCTTTGTGCCTCAGGCCTCTTACGGTGTCCACAACGTCTTCCTTTGTTGTGTAAGTGTTCAGATAGAAGTGGGCCTCTGATTCTCTGCTATACTGGACCACAGACACGCGATCTCTGTTCTCCTCCACAGTGAGTTTCTCTACCACTCTTTGAACAAAGTCACGCATTGCTGGAAAGCCATTCCTAGTGCCATCAGAACCATCCAGCAGGAATACTACATCCTTTCTGGCAATGCTTTGGTCCACTAAGAGTTTCAGAAACAAAACAGAAAATATGTTAACATTGCTTCAATGAACCTGAGACTGAAATATGTGTGTTGTTTTAGTTGTCCTAGATAACGCATCCGTTCTTACCTATGACTGTTGGGGTTTTGGGTGTGGCCTCAACTTGTACAGTTATGAGTGTGGAGAAAAACTGCTCCTGGACGCTGGGGAGGTCAGTGAATTCAGAAACAGACTGGGAAAAACTAGGATCAGTGGCAATCCCTTGAACCTCTCTGCTGGAATTTCTGGTTCCAATGCCAAAGATCAAGACCCCACTGTCTTTCAGGGCAGAAGCTGGTATGTCAACGTTATCACTGGACCTTCCCCCACTCAGCAGTATCAGCATCTGAGGGACGCCCTCTTGGCTTCTGCTTCCAGAGGAGGCAGTAAGGACGTTGTCCCTTACGTATTGGAGGGCTGCCCCAGTGTTAAGGGGTCTACCTCCTCTGTGCCTCAGACTTCTCACAGTGTTAAGAATGTCCTCCTTTGTGGTGTATGTGTTCAGATAGAAATGAACTTCTTGATCTCTACCGTACTGGACAACAGAAACACGGTCTTTGTCTCCTCCCACATTGAGTTTCCCCACTACTCTCTGAACAAAATCACGCATTGCTGGGAATCCATTCCTTGTGCCATCAGAACCATCCACAAGGAATACCACATCCTTTCTGGAGGTGTCATGATCAACTGAGAAAATAAATAGATTATGTCAGTCAGACAGTTGAAATGTGGGGCTTGTGGTCAAATTATACCGTTGTTTCTAAGACTCAGCTGACATTTTACTAACACTTTGTGACTCTCAATTAACAGTGATGACACATACCTAAATCTGTTGTCGATTCTGGCGTAACGTCAATAACAACTGACTCCACGGAGGACAGAAGTTGCTGCTGGATGTTTGGAAGGTCAGTGAAGTCAGAGACAGACAGAGCGTAACTGGGATCATGTGATATCCTCTGCAATTCTCTGCTATCAGAGCTCCTTGTTCCAATTCCAAAGATCAAGACCCCAAGCTCCTTCAGAGCAGAAGCTGGAGTGTCAACATTGTCAAAGGACCTTCCACCACTCAGCAGGATCAGTAACTGTGGAACACCTTCAGTGCGTCGACTTCCGGAGGAGGCAGTCAAGACATTGTCTCTCACGTACTGGAGAGCTGCTCCAGTGTTGAGAGGTCTCCCACCTTTGTGCCTCAGACCTCTTACAGTGTTGAGAATCTCTCCTTTTGTTGTGTATGTGTTCAGATAGAATTGGGCGGCTGGATCTCTACTGTACTGGACCACAGCCACGCGATCTTTGTTCTCATCCACACCGAGTGTCTCCACTACTCTTTGAACAAAGTCCCGCATTGCTGGGAATCCACTCCTAGTGCCATCAGATCCATCCAGCAAGAACACGACATCCCTCCTGGGAGCCTGACTCTCAACTAGAGAATGTGAATGTTCAGAAAAAAGAGTTTTATTAAATGATGCATAGGTAAGGGAAAAACAGATCAAAGCTGCTTCCTTCACATGACAGTCATCCCTTTCCCTAATCTCAAACAACCATTCAAAGAAAGTGTCAATGTGTGCATTGGACTGAGTGCTATCATAGAGAACATTCCTACAGAGGTACAAAATAAATCCAACATGAAAGGCCTCGGGAGGCATCTACCTAAAATGTCAAAGCTATCAAATACTCAAATCCTGATGTAAGAGTGAAAATGGAACTGATCAAAACCATATTTATCTTACCTAGAATTGTTGGTTTTACTGTTGGTGTCATGGTTGTGACCTGTACAATGACAGTGCTCATAGCAGAAAGAAGCTGCTGTTGGACGTTGGGGAGGTCAGTAAATTCAGACACGGAAAGAGCATAACTGGGGTCATGGGATATTTTTTGTAATTCTCTGCTATCAGAGCTCCTTGTTCCAATTCCAAACACCAAGACACCAAGCTCCTTGAGTGCAGACGCTGGTGTATCTACATTGTCAAAGGACCTTCCACCATTCAGCAGTATCAGAATCTGTGGAACACCTTCAGTGCGCCGACTTCCGGAGGAGGCAGTAAAGACATTGTCCCTGACATACTGGAGAGCTGCCCCAGTGTTGAGGGGTCTCCCTCCTTTGTGCCTCAGGCCTCTTACGGTGTCCACAACGTCTTCCTTTGTTGTGTAAGTGTTCAGATAGAAGTGGGCCTCTGATTCTCTGCTATACTGGACCACAGACACGCGATCTCTGTTCTCCTCCACAGTGAGTTTCTCTACCACTCTTTGAACAAAGTCACGCATTGCTGGAAAGCCATTCCTAGTGCCATCAGAACCATCCAGCAGGAATACTACATCCTTTCTGGCAATGCTTTGGTCCACTAAGAGTTTCAGAAACAAAACAGAAAATATGTTAACATTGCTTCAATGAACCTGAGACTGAAATATGTGTGTTGTTTTAGTTGTCCTAGATAACGCATCCGTTCTTACCTATGACTGTTGGGGTTTTGGGTGTGGCCTCAACTTGTACAGTTATGAGTGTGGAGAAAAACTGCTCCTGGACGCTGGGGAGGTCAGTGAATTCAGAAACAGACTGGGAAAAACTAGGATCAGTGGCAATCCCTTGAACCTCTCTGCTGGAATTTCTGGTTCCAATGCCAAAGATCAAGACCCCACTGTCTTTCAGGGCAGAAGCTGGTATGTCAACGTTATCACTGGACCTTCCCCCACTCAGCAGTATCAGCATCTGAGGGACGCCCTCTTGGCTTCTGCTTCCAGAGGAGGCAGTAAGGACGTTGTCCCTTACGTATTGGAGGGCTGCCCCAGTGTTAAGGGGTCTACCTCCTCTGTGCCTCAGACTTCTCACAGTGTTAAGAATGTCCTCCTTTGTGGTGTATGTGTTCAGATAGAAATGAACTTCTTGATCTCTACCGTACTGGACAACAGAAACACGGTCTTTGTCTCCTCCCACATTGAGTTTCCCCACTACTCTCTGAACAAAATCACGCATTGCTGGGAATCCATTCCTTGTGCCATCAGAACCATCCACAAGGAATACCACATCCTTTCTGGAGGTGTCATGATCAACTGAGAAAATAAATAGATTATGTCAGTCAGACAGTTGAAATGTGGGGCTTGTGGTCAAATTATACCGTTGTTTCTAAGACTCAGCTGACATTTTACTAACACTTCGTGACTCTCAATTAACAGTGATGACACATACCTAAATCTGTTGTCGATTCTGGCGTAACGTCAATAACAACTGACTCCACGGAGGACAGAAGTTGCTGCTGGATGTTTGGAAGGTCAGTGAAGTCAGAGACAGACAGAGCGTAACTGGGATCATGTGATATCCTCTGCAATTCTCTGCTATCAGAGCTCCTTGTTCCAATTCCAAAGATCAAGACCCCAAGCTCCTTCAGAGCAGAAGCTGGAGTGTCAACATTGTCAAAGGACCTTCCACCACTCAGCAGGATCAGTAACTGTGGAACACCTTCAGTGCGTCGACTTCCGGAGGAGGCAGTCAAGACATTGTCTCTCACGTACTGGAGAGCTGCTCCAGTGTTGAGAGGTCTCCCACCTTTGTGCCTCAGACCTCTTACAGTGTTGAGAATCTCTCCTTTTGTTGTGTATGTGTTCAGATAGAATTGGGCGGCTGGATCTCTACTGTACTGGACCACAGCCACGCGATCTTTGTTCTCATCCACACCGAGTGTCTCCACTACTCTTTGAACAAAGTCCCGCATTGCTGGGAATCCACTCCTAGTGCCATCAGATCCATCCAGCAAGAACACGACATCCCTCCTGGGAGCCTGACTCTCAACTAGAGAATGTGAATGTTCAGAAAAAAGAGTTTTATTAAATGATGCATAGGTAAGGGAAAAACAGATCAAAGCTGCTTCCTTCACATGACAGTCATCCCTTTCCCTAATCTCAAACAACCATTCAAAGAAAGTGTCAATGTGTGCATTGGACTGAGTGCTATCATAGAGAACATTCCTACAGAGGTACAAAATAAATCCAACATGAAAGGCCTCGGGAGGCATCTACCTAAAATGTCAAAGCTATCAAATACTCAAATCCTGATGTAAGAGTGAAAATGGAACTGATCAAAACCATATTTATCTTACCTAGAATTGTTGTTTTTACTGTTGGTGTCATGGTTGTGACCTGTACAATGACAGTGCTCATAGCAGAAAGAAGCTGCTGTTGGACGTTGGGGAGGTCAGTAAATTCAGACACGGAAAGAGCATAACTGGGGTCATGGGATATTTTTTGTAATTCTCTGCTATCAGAGCTCCTTGTTCCAATTCCAAACACCAAGACACCAAGCTCCTTGAGTGCAGACGCTGGTGTATCTACATTGTCAAAGGACCTTCCACCATTCAGCAGTATCAGAATCTGTGGAACACCTTCAGTGCGCCGACTTCCGGAGGAGGCAGTAAAGACATTGTCCCTGACATACTGGAGAGCTGCCCCAGTGTTGAGGGGTCTCCCTCCTTTGTGCCTCAGGCCTCTTACGGTGTCCACAACGTCTTCCTTTGTTGTGTAAGTGTTCAGATAGAAGTGGGCCTCTGATTCTCTGCTATACTGGACCACAGACACGCGATCTCTGTTCTCCTCCACAGTGAGTTTCTCTACCACTCTTTGAACAAAGTCACGCATTGCTGGAAAGCCATTCCTAGTGCCATCAGAACCATCCAGCAGGAATACTACATCCTTTCTGGCAATGCTTTGGTCCACTAAGAGTTTCAGAAACAAAACAGAAAATATGTTAACATTGCTTCAATGAACCTGAGACTGAAATATGTGTGTTGTTTTAGTTGTCCTAGATAACGCATCCGTTCTTACCTATGACTGTTGGGGTTTTGGGTGTGGCCTCAACTTGTACAGTTATGAGTGTGGAGAAAAACTGCTCCTGGACGCTGGGGAGGTCAGTGAATTCAGAAACAGACTGGGAAAAACTAGGATCAGTGGCAATCCCTTGAACCTCTCTGCTGGAATTTCTGGTTCCAATGCCAAAGATCAAGACCCCACTGTCTTTCAGGGCAGAAGCTGGTATGTCAACGTTATCACTGGACCTTCCCCCACTCAGCAGTATCAGCATCTGAGGGACGCCCTCTTGGCTTCTGCTTCCAGAGGAGGCAGTAAGGACGTTGTCCCTTACGTATTGGAGGGCTGCCCCAGTGTTAAGGGGTCTACCTCCTCTGTGCCTCAGACTTCTCACAGTGTTAAGAATGTCCTCCTTTGTGGTGTATGTGTTCAGATAGAAATGAACTTCTTGATCTCTACCGTACTGGACAACAGAAACACGGTCTTTGTCTCCTCCCACATTGAGTTTCCCCACTACTCTCTGAACAAAATCACGCATTGCTGGGAATCCATTCCTTGTGCCATCAGAACCATCCACAAGGAATACCACATCCTTTCTGGAGGTGTCATGATCAACTGAGAAAATAAATAGATTATGTCAGTCAGACAGTTGAAATGTGGGGCTTGTGGTCAAATTATACCGTTGTTTCTAAGACTCAGCTGACATTTTACTAACACTTCGTGACTCTCAATTAACAGTGATGACACATACCTAAATCTGTTGTCGATTCTGGCGTAACGTCAATAACAACTGACTCCACGGAGGACAGAAGTTGCTGCTGGATGTTTGGAAGGTCAGTGAAGTCAGAGACAGACAGAGCGTAACTGGGATCATGTGATATCCTCTGCAATTCTCTGCTATCAGAGCTCCTTGTTCCAATTCCAAAGATCAAGACCCCAAGCTCCTTCAGAGCAGAAGCTGGAGTGTCAACATTGTCAAAGGACCTTCCACCACTCAGCAGGATCAGTAACTGTGGAACACCTTCAGTGCGTCGACTTCCGGAGGAGGCAGTCAAGACATTGTCTCTCACGTACTGGAGAGCTGCTCCAGTGTTGAGAGGTCTCCCACCTTTGTGCCTCAGACCTCTTACAGTGTTGAGAATCTCTCCTTTTGTTGTGTATGTGTTCAGATAGAATTGGGCGGCTGGATCTCTACTGTACTGGACCACAGCCACGCGATCTTTGTTCTCATCCACACCGAGTGTCTCCACTACTCTTTGAACAAAGTCCCGCATTGCTGGGAATCCACTCCTAGTGCCATCAGATCCATCCAGCAAGAACACGACATCCCTCCTGGGAGCCTGACTCTCAACTAGAGAATGTGAATGTTCAGAAAAAAAAGAGTTTTATTAAATGATGCATAGGTAAGGGAAAAACAGATCAAAGCTGCTTCCTTCACATGACAGTCATCCCTTTCCCTAATCTCAAACAACCATTCAAAGAAAGTGTCAATGTGTGCATTGGACTGAGTGCTATCATAGAGAACATTCCTACAGAGGTACAAAATAAATCCAACATGAAAGGCCTCGGGAGGCATCTACCTAAAATGTCAAAGCTATCAAATACTCAAATCCTGATGTAAGAGTGAAAATGGAACTGATCAAAACCATATTTATCTTACCTAGAATTGTTGGTTTTACTGTTGGTGTCATGGTTGTGACCTGTACAATGACAGTGCTCATAGCAGAAAGAAGCTGCTGTTGGACGTTGGGGAGGTCAGTAAATTCAGACACGGAAAGAGCATAACTGGGGTCATGGGATATTTTTTGTAATTCTCTGCTATCAGAGCTCCTTGTTCCAATTCCAAACACCAAGACACCAAGCTCCTTGAGTGCAGACGCTGGTGTATCTACATTGTCAAAGGACCTTCCACCATTCAGCAGTATCAGAATCTGTGGAACACCTTCAGTGCGCCGACTTCCGGAGGAGGCAGTAAAGACATTGTCCCTGACATACTGGAGAGCTGCCCCAGTGTTGAGGGGTCTCCCTCCTTTGTGCCTCAGGCCTCTTACGGTGTCCACAACGTCTTCCTTTGTTGTGTAAGTGTTCAGATAGAAGTGGGCCTCTGATTCTCTGCTATACTGGACCACAGACACGCGATCTCTGTTCTCCTCCACAGTGAGTTTCTCTACCACTCTTTGAACAAAGTCACGCATTGCTGGAAAGCCATTCCTAGTGCCATCAGAACCATCCAGCAGGAATACTACATCCTTTCTGGCAATGCTTTGGTCCACTAAGAGTTTCAGAAACAAAACAGAAAATATGTTAACATTGCTTCAATGAACCTGAGACTGAAATATGTGTGTTGTTTTAGTTGTCCTAGATAACGCATCCGTTCTTACCTATGACTGTTGGGGTTTTGGGTGTGGCCTCAACTTGTACAGTTATGAGTGTGGAGAAAAACTGCTCCTGGACGCTGGGGAGGTCAGTGAATTCAGAAACAGACTGGGAAAAACTAGGATCAGTGGCAATCCCTTGAACCTCTCTGCTGGAATTTCTGGTTCCAATGCCAAAGATCAAGACCCCACTGTCTTTCAGGGCAGAAGCTGGTATGTCAACGTTATCACTGGACCTTCCCCCACTCAGCAGTATCAGCATCTGAGGGACGCCCTCTTGGCTTCTGCTTCCAGAGGAGGCAGTAAGGACGTTGTCCCTTACGTATTGGAGGGCTGCCCCAGTGTTAAGGGGTCTACCTCCTCTGTGCCTCAGACTTCTCACAGTGTTAAGAATGTCCTCCTTTGTGGTGTATGTGTTCAGATAGAAATGAACTTCTTGATCTCTACCGTACTGGACAACAGAAACACGGTCTTTGTCTCCTCCCACATTGAGTTTCCCCACTACTCTCTGAACAAAATCACGCATTGCTGGGAATCCATTCCTTGTGCCATCAGAACCATCCACAAGGAATACCACATCCTTTCTGGAGGTGTCATGATCAACTGAGAAAATAAATAGATTATGTCAGTCAGACAGTTGAAATGTGGGGCTTGTGGTCAAATTATACCGTTGTTTCTAAGACTCAGCTGACATTTTACTAACACTTCGTGACTCTCAATTAACAGTGATGACACATACCTAAATCTGTTGTCGATTCTGGCGTAACGTCAATAACAACTGACTCCACGGAGGACAGAAGTTGCTGCTGGATGTTTGGAAGGTCAGTGAAGTCAGAGACAGACAGAGCGTAACTGGGATCATGTGATATCCTCTGCAATTCTCTGCTATCAGAGCTCCTTGTTCCAATTCCAAAGATCAAGACCCCAAGCTCCTTCAGAGCAGAAGCTGGAGTGTCAACATTGTCAAAGGACCTTCCACCACTCAGCAGGATCAGTAACTGTGGAACACCTTCAGTGCGTCGACTTCCGGAGGAGGCAGTCAAGACATTGTCTCTCACGTACTGGAGAGCTGCTCCAGTGTTGAGAGGTCTCCCACCTTTGTGCCTCAGACCTCTTACAGTGTTGAGAATCTCTCCTTTTGTTGTGTATGTGTTCAGATAGAATTGGGCGGCTGGATCTCTACTGTACTGGACCACAGCCACGCGATCTTTGTTCTCATCCACACCGAGTGTCTCCACTACTCTTTGAACAAAGTCCCGCATTGCTGGGAATCCACTCCTAGTGCCATCAGATCCATCCAGCAAGAACACGACATCCCTCCTGGGAGCCTGACTCTCAACTAGAGAATGTGAATGTTCAGAAAAAAGAGTTTTATTAAATGATGCATAGGTAAGGGAAAAACAGATCAAAGCTGCTTCCTTCACATGACAGTCATCCCTTTCCCTAATCTCAAACAACCATTCAAAGAAAGTGTCAATGTGTGCATTGGACTGAGTGCTATCATAGAGAACATTCCTACAGAGGTACAAAATAAATCCAACATGAAAGGCCTCGGGAGGCATCTACCTAAAATGTCAAAGCTATCAAATACTCAAATCCTGATGTAAGAGTGAAAATGGAACTGATCAAAACCATATTTATCTTACCTAGAATTGTTGTTTTTACTGTTGGTGTCATGGTTGTGACCTGTACAATGACAGTGCTCATAGCAGAAAGAAGCTGCTGTTGGACGTTGGGGAGGTCAGTAAATTCAGACACGGAAAGAGCATAACTGGGGTCATGGGATATTTTTTGTAATTCTCTGCTATCAGAGCTCCTTGTTCCAATTCCAAACACCAAGACACCAAGCTCCTTGAGTGCAGACGCTGGTGTATCTACATTGTCAAAGGACCTTCCACCATTCAGCAGTATCAGAATCTGTGGAACACCTTCAGTGCGCCGACTTCCGGAGGAGGCAGTAAAGACATTGTCCCTGACATACTGGAGAGCTGCCCCAGTGTTGAGGGGTCTCCTCCTTTGTGCCTCAGGCCTCTTACGGTGTCCACAACGTCTTCCTTTGTTGTGTAAGTGTTCAGATAGAAGTGGGCCTCTGATTCTCTGCTATACTGGACCACAGACACGCGATCTCTGTTCTCCTCCACAGTGAGTTTCTCTACCACTCTTTGAACAAAGTCACGCATTGCTGGAAAGCCATTCCTAGTGCCATCAGAACCATCCAGCAGGAATACTACATCCTTTCTGGCAATGCTTTGGTCCACTAAGAGTTTCAGAAACAAAACAGAAAATATGTTAACATTGCTTCAATGAACCTGAGACTGAAATATGTGTGTTGTTTTAGTTGTCCTAGATAACGCATCCGTTCTTACCTATGACTGTTGGGGTTTTGGGTGTGGCCTCAACTTGTACAGTTATGAGTGTGGAGAAAAACTGCTCCTGGACGCTGGGGAGGTCAGTGAATTCAGAAACAGACTGGGAAAAACTAGGATCAGTGGCAATCCCTTGAACCTCTCTGCTGGAATTTCTGGTTCCAATGCCAAAGATCAAGACCCCACTGTCTTTCAGGGCAGAAGCTGGTATGTCAACGTTATCACTGGACCTTCCCCCACTCAGCAGTATCAGCATCTGAGGGACGCCCTCTTGGCTTCTGCTTCCAGAGGAGGCAGTAAGGACGTTGTCCCTTACGTATTGGAGGGCTGCCCCAGTGTTAAGGGGTCTACCTCCTCTGTGCCTCAGACTTCTCACAGTGTTAAGAATGTCCTCCTTTGTGGTGTATGTGTTCAGATAGAAATGAACTTCTTGATCTCTACCGTACTGGACAACAGAAACACGGTCTTTGTCTCCTCCCACATTGAGTTTCCCCACTACTCTCTGAACAAAATCACGCATTGCTGGGAATCCATTCCTTGTGCCATCAGAACCATCCACAAGGAATACCACATCCTTTCTGGAGGTGTCATGATCAACTGAGAAAATAAATAGATTATGTCAGTCAGACAGTTGAAATGTGGGGCTTGTGGTCAAATTATACCGTTGTTTCTAAGACTCAGCTGACATTTTACTAACACTTCGTGACTCTCAATTAACAGTGATGACACATACCTAAATCTGTTGTCGATTCTGGCGTAACGTCAATAACAACTGACTCCACGGAGGACAGAAGTTGCTGCTGGATGTTTGGAAGGTCAGTGAAGTCAGAGACAGACAGAGCGTAACTGGGATCATGTGATATCCTCTGCAATTCTCTGCTATCAGAGCTCCTTGTTCCAATTCCAAAGATCAAGACCCCAAGCTCCTTCAGAGCAGAAGCTGGAGTGTCAACATTGTCAAAGGACCTTCCACCACTCAGCAGGATCAGTAACTGTGGAACACCTTCAGTGCGTCGACTTCCGGAGGAGGCAGTCAAGACATTGTCTCTCACGTACTGGAGAGCTGCTCCAGTGTTGAGAGGTCTCCCACCTTTGTGCCTCAGACCTCTTACAGTGTTGAGAATCTCTCCTTTTGTTGTGTATGTGTTCAGATAGAATTGGGCGGCTGGATCTCTACTGTACTGGACCACAGCCACGCGATCTTTGTTCTCATCCACACCGAGTGTCTCCACTACTCTTTGAACAAAGTCCCGCATTGCTGGGAATCCACTCCTAGTGCCATCAGATCCATCCAGCAAGAACACGACATCCCTCCTGGGAGCCTGACTCTCAACTAGAGAATGTGAATGTTCAGAAAAAAGAGTTTTATTAAATGATGCATAGGTAAGGGAAAAACAGATCAAAGCTGCTTCCTTCACATGACAGTCATCCCTTTCCCTAATCTCAAACAACCATTCAAAGAAAGTGTCAATGTGTGCATTGGACTGAGTGCTATCATAGAGAACATTCCTACAGAGGTACAAAATAAATCCAACATGAAAGGCCTCGGGAGGCATCTACCTAAAATGTCAAAGCTATCAAATACTCAAATCCTGATGTAAGAGTGAAAATGGAACTGATCAAAACCATATTTATCTTACCTAGAATTGTTGTTTTTACTGTTGGTGTCATGGTTGTGACCTGTACAATGACAGTGCTCATAGCAGAAAGAAGCTGCTGTTGGACGTTGGGGAGGTCAGTAAATTCAGACACGGAAAGAGCATAACTGGGGTCATGGGATATTTTTTGTAATTCTCTGCTATCAGAGCTCCTTGTTCCAATTCCAAACACCAAGACACCAAGCTCCTTGAGTGCAGACGCTGGTGTATCTACATTGTCAAAGGACCTTCCACCATTCAGCAGTATCAGAATCTGTGGAACACCTTCAGTGCGCCGACTTCCGGAGGAGGCAGTAAAGACATTGTCCCTGACATACTGGAGAGCTGCCCCAGTGTTGAGGGGTCTCCCTCCTTTGTGCCTCAGGCCTCTTACGGTGTCCACAACGTCTTCCTTTGTTGTGTAAGTGTTCAGATAGAAGTGGGCCTCTGATTCTCTGCTATACTGGACCACAGACACGCGATCTCTGTTCTCCTCCACAGTGAGTTTCTCTACCACTCTTTGAACAAAGTCACGCATTGCTGGAAAGCCATTCCTAGTGCCATCAGAACCATCCAGCAGGAATACTACATCCTTTCTGGCAATGCTTTGGTCCACTAAGAGTTTCAGAAACAAAACAGAAAATATGTTAACATTGCTTCAATGAACCTGAGACTGAAATATGTGTGTTGTTTTAGTTGTCCTAGATAACGCATCCGTTCTTACCTATGACTGTTGGGGTTTTGGGTGTGGCCTCAACTTGTACAGTTATGAGTGTGGAGAAAAACTGCTCCTGGACGCTGGGGAGGTCAGTGAATTCAGAAACAGACTGGGAAAAACTAGGATCAGTGGCAATCCCTTGAACCTCTCTGCTGGAATTTCTGGTTCCAATGCCAAAGATCAAGACCCCACTGTCTTTCAGGGCAGAAGCTGGTATGTCAACGTTATCACTGGACCTTCCCCCACTCAGCAGTATCAGCATCTGAGGGACGCCCTCTTGGCTTCTGCTTCCAGAGGAGGCAGTAAGGACGTTGTCCCTTACGTATTGGAGGGCTGCCCCAGTGTTAAGGGGTCTACCTCCTCTGTGCCTCAGACTTCTCACAGTGTTAAGAATGTCCTCCTTTGTGGTGTATGTGTTCAGATAGAAATGAACTTCTTGATCTCTACCGTACTGGACAACAGAAACACGGTCTTTGTCTCCTCCCACATTGAGTTTCCCCACTACTCTCTGAACAAAATCACGCATTGCTGGGAATCCATTCCTTGTGCCATCAGAACCATCCACAAGGAATACCACATCCTTTCTGGAGGTGTCATGATCAACTGAGAAAATAAATAGATTATGTCAGTCAGACAGTTGAAATGTGGGGCTTGTGGTCAAATTATACCGTTGTTTCTAAGACTCAGCTGACATTTTACTAACACTTCGTGACTCTCAATTAACAGTGATGACACATACCTAAATCTGTTGTCGATTCTGGCGTAACGTCAATAACAACTGACTCCACGGAGGACAGAAGTTGCTGCTGGATGTTTGGAAGGTCAGTGAAGTCAGAGACAGACAGAGCGTAACTGGGATCATGTGATATCCTCTGCAATTCTCTGCTATCAGAGCTCCTTGTTCCAATTCCAAAGATCAAGACCCCAAGCTCCTTCAGAGCAGAAGCTGGAGTGTCAACATTGTCAAAGGACCTTCCACCACTCAGCAGGATCAGTAACTGTGGAACACCTTCAGTGCGTCGACTTCCGGAGGAGGCAGTCAAGACATTGTCTCTCACGTACTGGAGAGCTGCTCCAGTGTTGAGAGGTCTCCCACCTTTGTGCCTCAGACCTCTTACAGTGTTGAGAATCTCTCCTTTTGTTGTGTATGTGTTCAGATAGAATTGGGCGGCTGGATCTCTACTGTACTGGACCACAGCCACGCGATCTTTGTTCTCATCCACACCGAGTGTCTCCACTACTCTTTGAACAAAGTCCCGCATTGCTGGGAATCCACTCCTAGTGCCATCAGATCCATCCAGCAAGAACACGACATCCCTCCTGGGAGCCTGACTCTCAACTAGAGAATGTGAATGTTCAGAAAAAAGAGTTTTATTAAATGATGCATAGGTAAGGGAAAAACAGATCAAAGCTGCTTCCTTCACATGACAGTCATCCCTTTCCCTAATCTCAAACAACCATTCAAAGAAAGTGTCAATGTGTGCATTGGACTGAGTGCTATCATAGAGAACATTCCTACAGAGGTACAAAATAAATCCAACATGAAAGGCCTCGGGAGGCATCTACCTAAAATGTCAAAGCTATCAAATACTCAAATCCTGATGTAAGAGTGAAAATGGAACTGATCAAAACCATATTTATCTTACCTAGAATTGTTGTTTTTACTGTTGGTGTCATGGTTGTGACCTGTACAATGACAGTGCTCATAGCAGAAAGAAGCTGCTGTTGGACGTTGGGGAGGTCAGTAAATTCAGACACGGAAAGAGCATAACTGGGGTCATGGGATATTTTTTGTAATTCTCTGCTATCAGAGCTCCTTGTTCCAATTCCAAACACCAAGACACCAAGCTCCTTGAGTGCAGACGCTGGTGTATCTACATTGTCAAAGGACCTTCCACCATTCAGCAGTATCAGAATCTGTGGAACACCTTCAGTGCGCCGACTTCCGGAGGAGGCAGTAAAGACATTGTCCCTGACATACTGGAGAGCTGCCCCAGTGTTGAGGGGTCTCCCTCCTTTGTGCCTCAGGCCTCTTACGGTGTCCACAACGTCTTCCTTTGTTGTGTAAGTGTTCAGATAGAAGTGGGCCTCTGATTCTCTGCTATACTGGACCACAGACACGCGATCTCTGTTCTCCTCCACAGTGAGTTTCTCTACCACTCTTTGAACAAAGTCACGCATTGCTGGAAAGCCATTCCTAGTGCCATCAGAACCATCCAGCAGGAATACTACATCCTTTCTGGCAATGCTTTGGTCCACTAAGAGTTTCAGAAACAAAACAGAAAATATGTTAACATTGCTTCAATGAACCTGAGACTGAAATATGTGTGTTGTTTTAGTTGTCCTAGATAACGCATCCGTTCTTACCTATGACTGTTGGGGTTTTGGGTGTGGCCTCAACTTGTACAGTTATGAGTGTGGAGAAAAACTGCTCCTGGACGCTGGGGAGGTCAGTGAATTCAGAAACAGACTGGGAAAAACTAGGATCAGTGGCAATCCCTTGAACCTCTCTGCTGGAATTTCTGGTTCCAATGCCAAAGATCAAGACCCCACTGTCTTTCAGGGCAGAAGCTGGTATGTCAACGTTATCACTGGACCTTCCCCACTCAGCAGTATCAGCATCTGAGGGACGCCCTCTTGGCTTCTGCTTCCAGAGGAGGCAGTAAGGACGTTGTCCCTTACGTATTGGAGGGCTGCCCCAGTGTTAAGGGGTCTACCTCCTCTGTGCCTCAGACTTCTCACAGTGTTAAGAATGTCCTCCTTTGTGGTGTATGTGTTCAGATAGAAATGAACTTCTTGATCTCTACCGTACTGGACAACAGAAACACGGTCTTTGTCTCCTCCCACATTGAGTTTCCCCACTACTCTCTGAACAAAATCACGCATTGCTGGGAATCCATTCCTTGTGCCATCAGAACCATCCACAAGGAATACCACATCCTTTCTGGAGGTGTCATGATCAACTGAGAAAATAAATAGATTATGTCAGTCAGACAGTTGAAATGTGGGGCTTGTGGTCAAATTATACCGTTGTTTCTAAGACTCAGCTGACATTTTACTAACACTTCGTGACTCTCAATTAACAGTGATGACACATACCTAAATCTGTTGTCGATTCTGGCGTAACGTCAATAACAACTGACTCCACGGAGGACAGAAGTTGCTGCTGGATGTTTGGAAGGTCAGTGAAGTCAGAGACAGACAGAGCGTAACTGGGATCATGTGATATCCTCTGCAATTCTCTGCTATCAGAGCTCCTTGTTCCAATTCCAAAGATCAAGACCCCAAGCTCCTTCAGAGCAGAAGCTGGAGTGTCAACATTGTCAAAGGACCTTCCACCACTCAGCAGGATCAGTAACTGTGGAACACCTTCAGTGCGTCGACTTCCGGAGGAGGCAGTCAAGACATTGTCTCTCACGTACTGGAGAGCTGCTCCAGTGTTGAGAGGTCTCCCACCTTTGTGCCTCAGACCTCTTACAGTGTTGAGAATCTCTCCTTTTGTTGTGTATGTGTTCAGATAGAATTGGGCGGCTGGATCTCTACTGTACTGGACCACAGCCACGCGATCTTTGTTCTCATCCACACCGAGTGTCTCCACTACTCTTTGAACAAAGTCCCGCATTGCTGGGAATCCACTCCTAGTGCCATCAGATCCATCCAGCAAGAACACGACATCCCTCCTGGGAGCCTGACTCTCAACTAGAGAATGTGAATGTTCAGAAAAAAGAGTTTTATTAAATGATGCATAGGTAAGGGAAAAACAGATCAAAGCTGCTTCCTTCACATGACAGTCATCCCTTTCCCTAATCTCAAACAACCATTCAAAGAAAGTGTCAATGTGTGCATTGGACTGAGTGCTATCATAGAGAACATTCCTACAGAGGTACAAAATAAATCCAACATGAAAGGCCTCGGGAGGCATCTACCTAAAATGTCAAAGCTATCAAATACTCAAATTCTGATGTAAGAGTGAAAATGGAACTGATCAAAACCATATTTATCTTACCTAGAATTGTTGGTTTTACTGTTGGTGTCATGGTTGTGACCTGTACAATGACAGTGCTCATAGCAGAAAGAAGCTGCTGTTGGACGTTGGGGAGGTCAGTAAATTCAGACACGGAAAGAGCATAACTGGGGTCATAGGATATTTTTTGTAATTCTCTGCTATCAGAGCTCCTTGTTCCAATTCCAAACACCAAGACACCAAGCTCCTTGAGTGCAGACGCTGGTGTATCTACATTGTCAAAGGACCTTCCACCATTCAGCAGTATCAGAATCTGTGGAACACCTTCAGTGCGCCGACTTCCGGAGGAGGCAGTAAAGACATTGTCCCTGACATACTGGAGAGCTGCCCCAGTGTTGAGGGGTCTCCCTCCTTTGTGCCTCAGGCCTCTTACGGTGTCCACAACGTCTTCCTTTGTTGTGTAAGTGTTCAGATAGAAGTGGGCCTCTGATTCTCTGCTATACTGGACCACAGACACGCGATCTCTGTTCTCCTCCACAGTGAGTTTCTCTACCACTCTTTGAACAAAGTCACGCATTGCTGGAAAGCCATTCCTAGTGCCATCAGAACCATCCAGCAGGAATACTACATCCTTTCTGGCAATGCTTTGGTCCACTAAGAGTTTCAGAAACAAAACAGAAAATATGTTAACATTGCTTCAATGAACCTGAGACTGAAATATGTGTGTTGTTTTAGTTGTCCTAGATAACGCATCCGTTCTTACCTATGACTGTTGGGGTTTTGGGTGTGGCCTCAACTTGTACAGTTATGAGTGTGGAGAAAAACTGCTCCTGGACGCTGGGGAGGTCAGTGAATTCAGAAACAGACTGGGAAAAACTAGGATCAGTGGCAATCCCTTGAACCTCTCTGCTGGAATTTCTGGTTCCAATGCCAAAGATCAAGACCCCACTGTCTTTCAGGGCAGAAGCTGGTATGTCAACGTTATCACTGGACCTTCCCCCACTCAGCAGTATCAGCATCTGAGGGACGCCCTCTTGGCTTCTGCTTCCAGAGGAGGCAGTAAGGACGTTGTCCCTTACGTATTGGAGGGCTGCCCCAGTGTTAAGGGGTCTACCTCCTCTGTGCCTCAGACTTCTCACAGTGTTAAGAATGTCCTCCTTTGTGGTGTATGTGTTCAGATAGAAATGAACTTCTTGATCTCTACCGTACTGGACAACAGAAACACGGTCTTTGTCTCCTCCCACATTGAGTTTCCCCACTACTCTCTGAACAAAATCACGCATTGCTGGGAATCCATTCCTTGTGCCATCAGAACCATCCACAAGGAATACCACATCCTTTCTGGAGGTGTCATGATCAACTGAGAAAATAAATAGATTATGTCAGTCAGACAGTTGAAATGTGGGGCTTGTGGTCAAATTATACCGTTGTTTCTAAGACTCAGCTGACATTTTACTAACACTTCGTGACTCTCAATTAACAGTGATGACACATACCTAAATCTGTTGTCGATTCTGGCGTAACGTCAATAACAACTGACTCCACGGAGGACAGAAGTTGCTGCTGGATGTTTGGAAGGTCAGTGAAGTCAGAGACAGACAGAGCGTAACTGGGATCATGTGATATCCTCTGCAATTCTCTGCTATCAGAGCTCCTTGTTCCAATTCCAAAGATCAAGACCCCAAGCTCCTTCAGAGCAGAAGCTGGAGTGTCAACATTGTCAAAGGACCTTCCACCACTCAGCAGGATCAGTAACTGTGGAACACCTTCAGTGCGTCGACTTCCGGAGGAGGCAGTCAAGACATTGTCTCTCACGTACTGGAGAGCTGCTCCAGTGTTGAGAGGTCTCCCAC
The DNA here is from genome assembly GCF_036934945.1 of Oncorhynchus masou masou. NCBI lineage: Eukaryota > Metazoa > Chordata > Actinopteri > Salmoniformes > Salmonidae > Oncorhynchus > Oncorhynchus masou. Next base: position 44,856,491 of record NC_088240.1, on the reverse strand, counting down.
CTTTGTGCCTCAGACCTCTTACAGTGTTGAGAATCTCTCCTTTTGTTGTGTATGTGTTCAGATAGAATTGGGCGGCTGGATCTCTACTGTACTGGACCACAGCCACGCGATCTTTGTTCTCATCCACACCGAGTGTCTCCACTACTCTTTGAACAAAGTCCCGCATTGCTGGGAATCCACTCCTAGTGCCATCAGATCCATCCAGCAAGAACACGACATCCCTCCTGGGAGCCTGACTCTCAACTAGAGAATGTGAATGTTCAGAAAAAAGAGTTTTATTAAATGATGCATAGGTAAGGGAAAAACAGATCAAAGCTGCTTCCTTCACATGACAGTCATCCCTTTCCCTAATCTCAAACAACCATTCAAAGAAAGTGTCAATGTGTGCATTGGACTGAGTGCTATCATAGAGAACATTCCTACAGAGGTACAAATAAATCCAACATGAAAGGCCTCGGGAGGCATCTACCTAAAATGTCAAAGCTATCAAATACTCAAATTCTGATGTAAGAGTGAAAATGGAACTGATCAAAACCATATTTATCTTACCTAGAATTGTTGGTTTTACTGTTGGTGTCATGGTTGTGACCTGTACAATGACAGTGCTCATAGCAGAAAGAAGCTGCTGTTGGACGTTGGGGAGGTCAGTAAATTCAGACACGGAAAGAGCATAACTGGGGTCATAGGATATTTTTTGTAATTCTCTGCTATCAGAGCTCCTTGTTCCAATTCCAAACACCAAGACACCAAGCTCCTTGAGTGCAGACGCTGGTGTATCTACATTGTCAAAGGACCTTCCACCATTCAGCAGTATCAGAATCTGTGGAACACCTTCAGTGCGCCGACTTCCGGAGGAGGCAGTAAAGACATTGTCCCTGACATACTGGAGAGCTGCCCCAGTGTTGAGGGGTCTCCCTCCTTTGTGCCTCAGGCCTCTTACGGTGTCCACAACGTCTTCCTTTGTTGTGTAAGTGTTCAGATAGAAGTGGGCCTCTGATTCTCTGCTATACTGGACCACAGACACGCGATCTCTGTTCTCCTCCACAGTGAGTTTCTCTACCACTCTTTGAACAAAGTCACGCATTGCTGGAAAGCCATTCCTAGTGCCATCAGAACCATCCAGCAGGAATACTACATCCTTTCTGGCAATGCTTTGGTCCACTAAGAGTTTCAGAAACAAAACAGAAAATATGTTAACATTGCTTCAATGAACCTGAGACTGAAATATGTGTGTTGTTTTAGTTGTCCTAGATAACGCATCCGTTCTTACCTATGACTGTTGGGGTTTTGGGTGTGGCCTCAACTTGTACAGTTATGAGTGTGGAGAAAAACTGCTCCTGGACGCTGGGGAGGTCAGTGAATTCAGAAACAGACTGGGAAAAACTAGGATCAGTGGCAATCCCTTGAACCTCTCTGCTGGAATTTCTGGTTCCAATGCCAAAGATCAAGACCCCACTGTCTTTCAGGGCAGAAGCTGGTATGTCAACGTTATCACTGGACCTTCCCCCACTCAGCAGTATCAGCATCTGAGGGACGCCCTCTTGGCTTCTGCTTCCAGAGGAGGCAGTAAGGACGTTGTCCCTTACGTATTGGAGGGCTGCCCCAGTGTTAAGGGGTCTACCTCCTCTGTGCCTCAGACTTCTCACAGTGTTAAGAATGTCCTCCTTTGTGGTGTATGTGTTCAGATAGAAATGAACTTCTTGATCTCTACCGTACTGGACAACAGAAACACGGTCTTTGTCTCCTCCCACATTGAGTTTCCCCACTACTCTCTGAACAAAATCACGCATTGCTGGGAATCCATTCCTTGTGCCATCAGAACCATCCACAAGGAATACCACATCCTTTCTGGAGGTGTCATGATCAACTGAGAAAATAAATAGATTATGTCAGTCAGACAGTTGAAATGTGGGGCTTGTGGTCAAATTATACCGTTGTTTCTAAGACTCAGCTGACATTTTACTAACACTTCGTGACTCTCAATTAACAGTGATGACACATACCTAAATCTGTTGTCGATTCTGGCGTAACGTCAATAACAACTGACTCCACGGAGGACAGAAGTTGCTGCTGGATGTTTGGAAGGTCAGTGAAGTCAGAGACAGACAGAGCGTAACTGGGATCATGTGATATCCTCTGCAATTCTCTGCTATCAGAGCTCCTTGTTCCAATTCCAAAGATCAAGACCCCAAGCTCCTTCAGAGCAGAAGCTGGAGTGTCAACATTGTCAAAGGACCTTCCACCACTCAGCAGGATCAGTAACTGTGGAACACCTTCAGTGCGTCGACTTCCGGAGGAGGCAGTCAAGACATTGTCTCTCACGTACTGGAGAGCTGCTCCAGTGTTGAGAGGTCTCCCACCTTTGTGCCTCAGACCTCTTACAGTGTTGAGAATCTCTCCTTTTGTTGTGTATGTGTTCAGATAGAATTGGGCGGCTGGATCTCTACTGTACTGGACCACAGCCACGCGATCTTTGTTCTCATCCACACCGAGTGTCTCCACTACTCTTTGAACAAAGTCCCGCATTGCTGGGAATCCACTCCTAGTGCCATCAGATCCATCCAGCAAGAACACGACATCCCTCCTGGGAGCCTGACTCTCAACTAGAGAATGTGAATGTTCAGAAAAAAGAGTTTTATTAAATGATGCATAGGTAAGGGAAAAACAGATCAAAGCTGCTTCCTTCACATGACAGTCATCCCTTTCCCTAATCTCAAACAACCATTCAAAGAAAGTGTCAATGTGTGCATTGGACTGAGTGCTATCATAGAGAACATTCCTACAGAGGTACAAAATAAATCCAACATGAAAGGCCTCGGGAGGCATCTACCTAAAATGTCAAAGCTATCAAATACTCAAATCCTGATGTAAGAGTGAAAATGGAACTGATCAAAACCATATTTATCTTACCTAGAATTGTTGTTTTTACTGTTGGTGTCATGGTTGTGACCTGTACAATGACAGTGCTCATAGCAGAAAGAAGCTGCTGTTGGACGTTGGGGAGGTCAGTAAATTCAGACACGGAAAGAGCATAACTGGGGTCATAGGATATTTTTTGTAATTCTCTGCTATCAGAGCTCCTTGTTCCAATTCCAAACACCAAGACACCAAGCTCCTTGAGTGCAGACGCTGGTGTATCTACATTGTCAAAGGACCTTCCACCATTCAGCAGTATCAGAATCTGTGGAACACCTTCAGTGCGCCGACTTCCGGAGGAGGCAGTAAAGACATTGTCCCTGACATACTGGAGAGCTGCCCCAGTGTTGAGGGGTCTCCCTCCTTTGTGCCTCAGGCCTCTTACGGTGTCCACAACGTCTTCCTTTGTTGTGTAAGTGTTCAGATAGAAGTGGGCCTCTGATTCTCTGCTATACTGGACCACAGACACGCGATCTCTGTTCTCCTCCACAGTGAGTTTCTCTACCACTCTTTGAACAAAGTCACGCATTGCTGGAAAGCCATTCCTAGTGCCATCAGAACCATCCAGCAGGAATACTACATCCTTTCTGGCAATGCTTTGGTCCACTAAGAGTTTCAGAAACAAAACAGAAAATATGTTAACATTGCTTCAATGAACCTGAGACTGAAATATGTGTGTTGTTTTAGTTGTCCTAGATAACGCATCCGTTCTTACCTATGACTGTTGGGGTTTTGGGTGTGGCCTCAACTTGTACAGTTATGAGTGTGGAGAAAAACTGCTCCTGGACGCTGGGGAGGTCAGTGAATTCAGAAACAGACTGGGAAAAACTAGGATCAGTGGCAATCCCTTGAACCTCTCTGCTGGAATTTCTGGTTCCAATGCCAAAGATCAAGACCCCACTGTCTTTCAGGGCAGAAGCTGGTATGTCAACGTTATCACTGGACCTTCCCCACTCAGCAGTATCAGCATCTGAGGGACGCCCTCTTGGCTTCTGCTTCCAGAGGAGGCAGTAAGGACGTTGTCCCTTACGTATTGGAGGGCTGCCCCAGTGTTAAGGGGTCTACCTCCTCTGTGCCTCAGACTTCTCACAGTGTTAAGAATGTCCTCCTTTGTGGTGTATGTGTTCAGATAGAAATGAACTTCTTGATCTCTACCGTACTGGACAACAGAAACACGGTCTTTGTCTCCTCCCACATTGAGTTTCCCCACTACTCTCTGAACAAAATCACGCATTGCTGGGAATCCATTCCTTGTGCCATCAGAACCATCCACAAGGAATACCACATCCTTTCTGGAGGTGTCATGATCAACTGAGAAAATAAATAGATTATGTCAGTCAGACAGTTGAAATGTGGGGCTTGTGGTCAAATTATACCGTTGTTTCTAAGACTCAGCTGACATTTTACTAACACTTCGTGACTCTCAATTAACAGTGATGACACATACCTAAATCTGTTGTCGATTCTGGCGTAACGTCAATAACAACTGACTCCACGGAGGACAGAAGTTGCTGCTGGATGTTTGGAAGGTCAGTGAAGTCAGAGACAGACAGAGCGTAACTGGGATCATGTGATATCCTCTGCAATTCTCTGCTATCAGAGCTCCTTGTTCCAATTCCAAAGATCAAGACCCCAAGCTCCTTCAGAGCAGAAGCTGGAGTGTCAACATTGTCAAAGGACCTTCCACCACTCAGCAGGATCAGTAACTGTGGAACACCTTCAGTGCGTCGACTTCCGGAGGAGGCAGTCAAGACATTGTCTCTCACGTACTGGAGAGCTGCTCCAGTGTTGAGAGGTCTCCCACCTTTGTGCCTCAGACCTCTTACAGTGTTGAGAATCTCTCCTTTTGTTGTGTATGTGTTCAGATAGAATTGGGCGGCTGGATCTCTACTGTACTGGACCACAGCCACGCGATCTTTGTTCTCATCCACACCGAGTGTCTCCACTACTCTTTGAACAAAGTCCCGCATTGCTGGGAATCCACTCCTAGTGCCATCAGATCCATCCAGCAAGAACACGACATCCCTCCTGGGAGCCTGACTCTCAACTAGAGAATGTGAATGTTCAGAAAAAAGAGTTTTATTAAATGATGCATAGGTAAGGGAAAAACAGATCAAAGCTGCTTCCTTCACATGACAGTCATCCCTTTCCCTAATCTCAAACAACCATTCAAAGAAAGTGTCAATGTGTGCATTGGACTGAGTGCTATCATAGAGAACATTCCTACAGAGGTACAAAATAAATCCAACATGAAAGGCCTCGGGAGGCATCTACCTAAAATGTCAAAGCTATCAAATACTCAAATCCTGATGTAAGAGTGAAAATGGAACTGATCAAAACCATATTTATCTTACCTAGAATTGTTGTTTTTACTGTTGGTGTCATGGTTGTGACCTGTACAATGACAGTGCTCATAGCAGAAAGAAGCTGCTGTTGGACGTTGGGGAGGTCAGTAAATTCAGACACGGAAAGAGCATAACTGGGGTCATAGGATATTTTTTGTAATTCTCTGCTATCAGAGCTCCTTGTTCCAATTCCAAACACCAAGACACCAAGCTCCTTGAGTGCAGACGCTGGTGTATCTACATTGTCAAAGGACCTTCCACCATTCAGCAGTATCAGAATCTGTGGAACACCTTCAGTGCGCCGACTTCCGGAGGAGGCAGTAAAGACATTGTCCCTGACATACTGGAGAGCTGCCCCAGTGTTGAGGGGTCTCCCTCCTTTGTGCCTCAGGCCTCTTACGGTGTCCACAACGTCTTCCTTTGTTGTGTAAGTGTTCAGATAGAAGTGGGCCTCTGATTCTCTGCTATACTGGACCACAGACACGCGATCTCTGTTCTCCTCCACAGTGAGTTTCTCTACCACTCTTTGAACAAAGTCACGCATTGCTGGAAAGCCATTCCTAGTGCCATCAGAACCATCCAGCAGGAATACTACATCCTTTCTGGCAATGCTTTGGTCCACTAAGAGTTTCAGAAACAAAACAGAAAATATGTTAACATTGCTTCAATGAACCTGAGACTGAAATATGTGTGTTGTTTTAGTTGTCCTAGATAACGCATCCGTTCTTACCTATGACTGTTGGGGTTTTGGGTGTGGCCTCAACTTGTACAGTTATGAGTGTGGAGAAAAACTGCTCCTGGACGCTGGGGAGGTCAGTGAATTCAGAAACAGACTGGGAAAAACTAGGATCAGTGGCAATCCCTTGAACCTCTCTGCTGGAATTTCTGGTTCCAATGCCAAAGATCAAGACCCCACTGTCTTTCAGGGCAGAAGCTGGTATGTCAACGTTATCACTGGACCTTCCCCCACTCAGCAGTATCAGCATCTGAGGGACGCCCTCTTGGCTTCTGCTTCCAGAGGAGGCAGTAAGGACGTTGTCCCTTACGTATTGGAGGGCTGCCCCAGTGTTAAGGGGTCTACCTCCTCTGTGCCTCAGACTTCTCACAGTGTTAAGAATGTCCTCCTTTGTGGTGTATGTGTTCAGATAGAAATGAACTTCTTGATCTCTACCGTACTGGACAACAGAAACACGGTCTTTGTCTCCTCCCACATTGAGTTTCCCCACTACTCTCTGAACAAAATCACGCATTGCTGGGAATCCATTCCTTGTGCCATCAGAACCATCCACAAGGAATACCACATCCTTTCTGGAGGTGTCATGATCAACTGAGAAAATAAATAGATTATGTCAGTCAGACAGTTGAAATGTGGGGCTTGTGGTCAAATTATACCGTTGTTTCTAAGACTCAGCTGACATTTTACTAACACTTCGTGACTCTCAATTAACAGTGATGACACATACCTAAATCTGTTGTCGATTCTGGCGTAACGTCAATAACAACTGACTCCACGGAGGACAGAAGTTGCTGCTGGATGTTTGGAAGGTCAGTGAAGTCAGAGACAGACAGAGCGTAACTGGGATCATGTGATATCCTCTGCAATTCTCTGCTATCAGAGCTCCTTGTTCCAATTCCAAAGATCAAGACCCCAAGCTCCTTCAGAGCAGAAGCTGGAGTGTCAACATTGTCAAAGGACCTTCCACCACTCAGCAGGATCAGTAACTGTGGAACACCTTCAGTGCGTCGACTTCCGGAGGAGGCAGTCAAGACATTGTCTCTCACGTACTGGAGAGCTGCTCCAGTGTTGAGAGGTCTCCCACCTTTGTGCCTCAGACCTCTTACAGTGTTGAGAATCTCTCCTTTTGTTGTGTATGTGTTCAGATAGAATTGGGCGGCTGGATCTCTACTGTACTGGACCACAGCCACGCGATCTTTGTTCTCATCCACACCGAGTGTCTCCACTACTCTTTGAACAAAGTCCCGCATTGCTGGGAATCCACTCCTAGTGCCATCAGATCCATCCAGCAAGAACACGACATCCCTCCTGGGAGCCTGACTCTCAACTAGAGAATGTGAATGTTCAGAAAAAAGAGTTTTATTAAATGATGCATAGGTAAGGGAAAAACAGATCAAAGCTGCTTCCTTCACATGACAGTCATCCCTTTCCCTAATCTCAAACAACCATTCAAAGAAAGTGTCAATGTGTGCATTGGACTGAGTGCTATCATAGAGAACATTCCTACAGAGGTACGAAATAAATCCAACATGAAAGGCCTCGGGAGGCATCTACCTAAAATATCAAAGCTATCAAATACTCAAATTCTGATGTAAGAGTGAAAATGGAACTGATCAAAACCATATTTATCTTACCTAGAATTGTTGTTTTTACTGTTGGTGTCATGGTTGTGACCTGTACAATGACAGTGCTCATAGCAGAAAGAAGCTGCTGTTGGACGTTGGGGAGGTCAGTAAATTCAGACACGGAAAGAGCATAACTGGGGTCATGGGATATTTTTTGTAATTCTCTGCTATCAGAGCTCCTTGTTCCAATTCCAAACACCAAGACACCAAGCTCCTTGAGTGCAGACGCTGGTGTATCTACATTGTCAAAGGACCTTCCACCATTCAGCAGTATCAGAATCTGTGGAACACCTTCAGTGCGCCGACTTCCGGAGGAGGCAGTAAAGACATTGTCCCTGACATACTGGAGAGCTGCCCCAGTGTTGAGGGGTCTCCCTCCTTTGTGCCTCAGGCCTCTTACGGTGTCCACAACGTCTTCCTTTGTTGTGTAAGTGTTCAGATAGAAGTGGGCCTCTGATTCTCTGCTATACTGGACCACAGACACGCGATCTCTGTTCTCCTCCACAGTGAGTTTCTCTACCACTCTTTGAACAAAGTCACGCATTGCTGGAAAGCCATTCCTAGTGCCATCAGAACCATCCAGCAGGAATACTACATCCTTTCTGGCAATGCTTTGGTCCACTAAGAGTTTCAGAAACAAAACAGAAAATATGTTAACATTGCTTCAATGAACCTGAGACTGAAATATGTGTGTTGTTTTAGTTGTCCTAGATAACGCATCCGTTCTTACCTATGACTGTTGGGGTTTTGGGTGTGGCCTCAACTTGTACAGTTATGAGTGTGGAGAAAAACTGCTCCTGGACGCTGGGGAGGTCAGTGAATTCAGAAACAGACTGGGAAAAACTAGGATCAGTGGCAATCCCTTGAACCTCTCTGCTGGAATTTCTGGTTCCAATGCCAAAGATCAAGACCCCACTGTCTTTCAGGGCAGAAGCTGGTATGTCAACGTTATCACTGGACCTTCCCCCACTCAGCAGTATCAGCATCTGAGGGACGCCCTCTTGGCTTCTGCTTCCAGAGGAGGCAGTAAGGACGTTGTCCCTTACGTATTGGAGGGCTGCCCCAGTGTTAAGGGGTCTACCTCCTCTGTGCCTCAGACTTCTCACAGTGTTAAGAATGTCCTCCTTTGTGGTGTATGTGTTCAGATAGAAATGAACTTCTTGATCTCTACCGTACTGGACAACAGAAACACGGTCTTTGTCTCCTCCCACATTGAGTTTCCCCACTACTCTCTGAACAAAATCACGCATTGCTGGGAATCCATTCCTTGTGCCATCAGAACCATCCACAAGGAATACCACATCCTTTCTGGAGGTGTCATGATCAACTGAGAAAATAAATAGATTATGTCAGTCAGACAGTTGAAATGTGGGGCTTGTGGTCAAATTATACCGTTGTTTCTAAGACTCAGCTGACATTTTACTAACACTTCGTGACTCTCAATTAACAGTGATGACACATACCTAAATCTGTTGTCGATTCTGGCGTAACGTCAATAACAACTGACTCCACGGAGGACAGAAGTTGCTGCTGGATGTTTGGAAGGTCAGTGAAGTCAGAGACAGACAGAGCGTAACTGGGATCATGTGATATCCTCTGCAATTCTCTGCTATCAGAGCTCCTTGTTCCAATTCCAAAGATCAAGACCCCAAGCTCCTTCAGAGCAGAAGCTGGAGTGTCAACATTGTCAAAGGACCTTCCACCACTCAGCAGGATCAGTAACTGTGGAACACCTTCAGTGCGTCGACTTCCGGAGGAGGCAGTCAAGACATTGTCTCTCACGTACTGGAGAGCTGCTCCAGTGTTGAGAGGTCTCCCACCTTTGTGCCTCAGACCTCTTACAGTGTTGAGAATCTCTCCTTTTGTTGTGTATGTGTTCAGATAGAATTGGGCGGCTGGATCTCTACTGTACTGGACCACAGCCACGCGATCTTTGTTCTCATCCACACCGAGTGTCTCCACTACTCTCTGAACAAAATCACGCATTGCTGGGAATCCATTCCTTGTGCCATCAGATCCATCCAGCAAGAACACGACATCCCTCCTGGGAGCCTGACTCTCAACTAGAGAATGTGAATGTTCAGAAAAAAGAGTTTTATTAAATGATGCATAGGTTAGGGAAAAACAGAACAAAGCTGCTTCCTTCACATGACAGTCATCCCTTTCCCTAATCTCAATCAACCATTCAAAGAAAGTGTCAATGTGTGCATTGGACTGAGTGCTATCATAGAGAACATTCCTACAGAGGTACGAAATAAATCCAACATGAAAGGCCTCGGGAGGCATCTACCTAAAATGTCAAAGCTATCAAATACTCAAATCCTGATGTAAGAGTGAAAATGGAACTGATCAAAACCATATTTATCTTACCTAGAATTGTTGTTTTTACTGTTGGTGTCATGGTTGTGACCTGTACAATGACAGTGCTCATAGCAGAAAGAAGCTGCTGTTGGACGTTGGGGAGGTCAGTAAATTCAGACACGGAAAGAGCATAACTGGGGTCATAGGATATTTTTTGTAATTCTCTGCTATCAGAGCTCCTTGTTCCAATTCCAAACACCAAGACACCAAGCTCCTTGAGTGCAGACGCTGGTGTATCTACATTGTCAAAGGACCTTCCACCATTCAGCAGTATCAGAATCTGTGGAACACCTTCAGTGCGCCGACTTCCGGAGGAGGCAGTAAAGACATTGTCCCTGACATACTGGAGAGCTGCCCCAGTGTTGAGGGGTCTCCCTCCTTTGTGCCTCAGGCCTCTTACGGTGTCCACAACGTCTTCCTTTGTTGTGTAAGTGTTCAGATAGAAGTGGGCCTCTGATTCTCTGCTATACTGGACCACAGACACGCGATCTCTGTTCTCCTCCACAGTGAGTTTCTCTACCACTCTTTGAACAAAGTCACGCATTGCTGGAAAGCCATTCCTAGTGCCATCAGAACCATCCAGCAGGAATACTACATCCTTTCTGGCAATGCTTTGGTCCACTAAGAGTTTCAGAAACAAAACAGAAAATATGTTAACATTGCTTCAATGAACCTGAGACTGAAATATGTGTGTTGTTTTAGTTGTCCTAGATAACGCATCCGTTCTTACCTATGACTGTTGGGGTTTTGGGTGTGGCCTCAACTTGTACAGTTATGAGTGTGGAGAAAAACTGCTCCTGGACGCTGGGGAGGTCAGTGAATTCAGAAACAGACTGGGAAAAACTAGGATCAGTGGCAATCCCTTGAACCTCTCTGCTGGAATTTCTGGTTCCAATGCCAAAGATCAAGACCCCACTGTCTTTCAGGGCAGAAGCTGGTATGTCAACGTTATCACTGGACCTTCCCCCACTCAGCAGTATCAGCATCTGAGGGACGCCCTCTTGGCTTCTGCTTCCAGAGGAGGCAGTAAGGACGTTGTCCCTTACGTATTGGAGGGCTGCCCCAGTGTTAAGGGGTCTACCTCCTCTGTGCCTCAGACTTCTCACAGTGTTAAGAATGTCCTCCTTTGTGGTGTATGTGTTCAGATAGAAATGAACCTCTTGATCTCTACCGTACTGGACAACAGAAACGCGGTCTTTTTCTCCTCCCACATTGAGTTTCCCCACTACTCTCTGAACAAAATCACGCATTGCTGGGAATCCATTCCTTGTGCCATCAGAACCATCCACAAGGAATACCACATCCTTTCTGGAGGTGTCATGATCAACTGAGAAAATAAATAGATTATGTCAATCAGACAGTTGAAATGTGGGGCTTGTGGTCAAATTATACCGTTGTTTCTAAGACTCAGCTTACATTTTACTAACACTTCCTGACTCTCAATTAACAGTGATGACACATACCTAAATCTGTTGTCGATTCTGGCGTAACGTCAATAACAACTGACTCCACGGAGGACAGAAGTTGCTGCTGGATGTTTGGAAGGTCAGTGAAGTCAGAGACAGACAGAGCGTAACTGGGATCATGTGATATCCTCTGCAATTCTCTGCTATCAGAGCTCCTTGTTCCAATTCCAAAGATCAAGACCCCAAGCTCCTTCAGAGCAGAAGCTGGAGGGTCAACATTGTCAAAGGACCTTCCACCACTCAGCAGGATCAGTAACTGTGGAACACCTTCCGTGCGTCGACTTCCAGAGGAGGCAGTCAAGACATTGTCTCTCACGTACTGGAGAGCTGCTCCAGTGTTGAGAGGTCTCCCACCTTTGTGTCTCAGACCTCTTACAGTGTTGAGAATCTCTCCTTTTGTTGTGTATGTGTTCAGATAGAATTGGGCGGCTGGATCTCTACTGTACTGGACCACAGCCACACGATCTTTGTTCTCATCCACACCGAGTGTCTCCACTACTCTTTGAACAAAGTCCCGCATTGCTGAGAATCCACTCCTAGTGCCATCAGATCCATCCAGCAAGAACACGACATCCCTCCTGGGAGCCTGACTCTCAACTAGAGAATGTGAATGTTCAGAAAAAAGAGTTTTATTAAATGATGCATAGGTAAGGGAAAAACAGAACAAAGCTGCTTCCTTCACATGACAGTCATCCCTTTCCCTAATCTCAAACAACCATTCAAAGAAAGTGTCAATGTGTGCATTGGACTGAGTGCTATCATAGAGAACATTCCTACAGTGGTACGAAATAAATCCAACATGAAAGGCCTCGGGAGGCATCTACCTAAAATGTCAAAGCTATCAAATACTCAAATCCTGATGTAAGAGTGAAATTGGAACTGATCAAAACCATATTTATCTTACCTAGAATTGTTGGTTTTACTGTTGGTGCCATGGTTGTGACCTGTACAATGACAGTGCTCATAGCAGAAAGAAGCTGCTGTTGGACGTTGGGGAGGTCAGTAAATTCAGACACGGAAAGAGCATAACTGGGGTCATAGGATATTTTTTGTAATTCTCTGCTATCAGAGCTCCTTGTTCCAATTCCAAACACCAAGACACCAAGCTCCTTGAGTGCAGACGCTGGTGTATCTACATTGTCAAAGGACCTTCCACCATTCAGCAGTATCAGAATCTGTGGAACACCTTCAGTGCGTCGACTTCCGGAGGAGGCAGTTAAGACATTGTCTCTCACGTACTGGAGAGCTGCTCCAGTGTTGAGAGGTCTCCCACCTTTGTGTCTCAGACCTCTTACAGTGTTGAGAATCTCTCCTTTTGTTGTGTATGTGTTCAGATAGAATTGGGCGGCTGGATCTCTACTGTACTGGACCACAGCCACGCGATCTTTGTTCTCATCCACACCGAGTGTCTCCACTACTCTTTGAACAAAGTCCCGCATTGCTGGGAATCCACTCCTAGTGCCATCAGATCCATCCAGCAAGAACACAACATCCCTCCTGGGAGCCTGACTCTCAACTAGAGAATGTGAATGTTCAGAAAAATAGCTTTATTAAATGATACATAGGTAAGGGAAAAACAGAACAAAGCTGCTTCCTTCACATGACAGTCATCCCTTTCCCTAATCTCAAACAACCATTCAAAGAAAGTGTCAATGTGTGCATTGGACTGAGTGCTATCATAGAGAACATTCCTACAGAGGTACGAAATAAATCCAACATGAAAGGCCTCTGGAGGCATCTACCTAAAATATCAAAGCTATCAAATACTCAAATCCTGATGTAAGAGTCAAAATGGATCTGATCAAAACCATATTTTTCTTACCTCGAATTGTTGGTATTACTGTTGGCGTCATGCCTGTGACCTGTACAATGACAGTGCTCATAGCAGAAAGAAGCTGCTGATGGATGATGGGGAGGTCAGTAAATTCAGATACTGAGAGAGCATAACTGGGGTCATAGGATATATTCTGTAATTCTCTGCTATCTGAGCTCCGGGTTCCAATTCCAAACACCAATACCCCATGTTCCTTGAGAGCAGAGGCTGGTGCCTCCACATTGTCTCTTGACCGTCCACTACTTATCAGAATGAGTATTTGTTTCACCCCCTCCAAGTATCTACTCCCAGAGGAGCTTGTAAAGACATTTTCTTTCACAAACTTCAGAGCTGCTCCAGTATTAAGGGGTCTTCCTCCTTTATGTGAGAGCCCCCTCACAGATTTCAACATGTCTTCCTTTCTCAGAAATGAATTCAAATAAAAATGTGCCACTGCCAAGTTACTAAATTGTACCACAGCCACTCTGTCATTGTTTTCTTCCACGTTTAGATTTTCAATGATTTTGTTGAGGAAATCACGAATTGCTGGGAATTCTTTTCTGGTGTTATCTGATCCATCCAGAAGAAACACAATATCTCTCCTATTTCCGTCACTTCCCACTGTTTCCACTGTCCAATAAACCATAAATTAATGCAATACATAAAACAATTCAATAAAAAATATATGACCTGTTTCAATTTTAAATATTTGATGTTGTTCTTTTCAAAAATAAAAATAAAGAGATTAAATGTTTACAGTAAGTCACCAGTACAGTTTAATATTTCTTACCAACTCTAGTTTCCTCTTGTGGTCTCACTTGAGCAAGATGTGTCTCCAAATTTTTCTGGATGTTTTGAAGGTTTGCAAAATCAGGGACTGAATAAGAATAATTTGGAAGAGATGATATTGATTGCATTTCAACCAAATCAGTCATCCTTGATCCAATGGCAAATGTTACAACCCCCAAAGTCTTGAGTGCCCTGGAAGGACCTCGAGGAGAATCTCTAGATCTGCCACCAGTCAGTAGCACTAGGATCTGTTGAGCACCCTCGTGACGTCTACTTCCAGCATTTTTAGTAAAGACATTGTCCTTCACAAACTGGAGGGCTGTGCCAGTATATTGAGGCCTCCCGCCTTTTGGTCTTAGATTTCTGACTGCTGTAAGCACATCATCTCTTGTCTTGTAAGAATTCAGGTTAAAGTTCACTGCTGCACTGTTGCTGTACTGCACAACAGCAACTTGATCTTTTCCTTGGTCCACATCAAACTTTTCCACCACTTTCGCAACAAACTCTCGTATTTCTGTGAATCTGCTCCTAACATCATCAGATCCATCAAGGAGGAAAACAATGTCTCTTTTCACACTGGTGCCTTGAACTAGAATGAAAATTAACCTAAATCAGCAAATTGTGCATAGTACATAATATACATTTCATGCTACAGTATAAGCTACATACTATATTTTGAAAATGATTGAAAAACAACTTATTTTATAAATGTTTTCAAAGAAATTGCTTGATATTGTACTCTGTTTCACTTACCTAAGCCTGGTCTTACTGCATCTTTGTGAGAGACAATTGCTGAGAGTAACTGTTGTCTAACAAGTGAGAGGTCAGAAAACTCTCTGAGAAGATATGCCTGATTAGGACTGTACGCAATGCTCTGCATCTCCGCTCCATCTGCGTCTTTGACCCCAACAGTCAAAAGCACAATCCCATCTGCCTTCAGACTCTCAGATGGAACCAGAACATCATCCCGAGATTTCTCCCCACTTAGCAGTATCAGGATCTGAGGAATGCCCTCTTGGAGTCTGCTTCCAGAGGAGGCAGTAAATATATTTTTTTTAACAAAATCAAGAGCTTCCCCAGTGTTGAGGGACCTTCCTCCTTCAATATTGATATTGCGTACTTTTGCCATGATATCACTCTTAGATGAGTATGTGTTCAATAGGAAATTAGTGGTGGGTTTGTCACTGTACTGGATCACAGCAACATGTGTTTTGTCAGGCCCAATTTCGAGATGTTCAACAAATTGTCCAAGAAAATCACGTATTGATTGGACACTTTCTCGCATCTTATCAGATCCATCAAGTAAAAATACAACATCGACCCCATCCACCAACTGGATATCTGATGTCAACAAAGTTGAATTGTCTAAAATGAGCAAAAATAATAATTAGGTCCATATATACTGCACATCTGTTCTGAAATCAAATAATTTTGTATTCAATAGTATGTCAATGCTGCTCTCTACTATTGTGATTTAGAATACATTCTCAGTAAACTACAATCTTTGATTTAAAAAGCCTTAAGTGACAGTGAAATATACACTACCGTTCAAAAGTTTGTGGTCAATTATAAATATCCTTGTTTTTGAAAGAAAAGCACAATTTTTGTCCATTAAAATAACATCAAATTGATCAGAAATACAGTGTAGACTTTGTTAATGTTTTAAATTACAATTGTAGCAGGAAACGGCAGATTTTTTAAAATGGAATATCTACATTATCAGTAACCATCACTCCTGTGTTCCAATGGCACATTGTGATAGCTAATCCAAGTTGATCATATTAAAAGGCTAATTGATCATTAGAAAACCCTTTTGCAATTATGTTAGCACAGCTGAAAACTGTTCTGCTGATTAAAGAAGCAATACAACTGGCCTTCCTTAGACTATTTGAGTATCTGGAGCATCAGCATTTGTGGGTTTGAGTACAGGCTCAAAATGGCTAGAAACAAAGACCTTTCTTCTGATACTCATCAGTCTATTCTTGTTCTGAGAAATTAAGGCTATTCCATGCGAGATATTGCCAATTGGTACAATGCTGTGTACTACTCCCTTCACAGAACAGCGCAAACTGGCTATAACCAGAATAGAAAGAGGAGTGGGAGGCCCTGGGGCACAACTGAGCAAGAGGACAAGTACATTAGAGTGTCTAGAAGGCCAGCATCCCGGGGTCGCCTCGTCACTGTTGATGTTGAGACTGGTGTTTTGCGGGTACTATTAAATGAAGCTGCCAGTTGAGGACTTGTGAGGCATCTGTTTCTCAAACTAGACACTCTAATTGTCCTCTTGCTCAGTTGTGCCCCGGGGCCTCCCACTCCTCTTTCTCTTCTGGATAGAGCCCGTTTGCACTTGGATTAGCTAACACAATGTGCAGGAGTGATGGTTGCTTATAATGGGCTTTACAATGTCTACACTGTATTTCTGATCAATTATATGTTATTTTAATGGGGGAAAAAATGGGCTTTTCTTTCAAAAACAAGGACATTTCTAAGTTACCCCAAACTTGAACGGTAGCGTATCTTAATAACCTTACCAATGACAGTTGAAATATCAGGTGTTTCCTTAACACCACTCATTACAGCAGCCACGGAAGAGTGTATCCCGTCAAGCTTGTTAAAATTGGCAACAGAAAAAGAGTGTGCTGGTGTAAAAGATATGCTTTGTAACTCCAATGTATCAGCATTCCTTGTTCCGAAGCTAAATGTTCTTACTCCATCCCCTCTCAATGACTGCGCAGGTCCCCTTAAGTCATTACTAGATCTCCCACCACTGAAAACAAATAGATATTGAGGCACACCCTCTGCACGTCTGCCTCCAGCTGAAGCAGTAAAGACAGTGTCTCTCACAAACTGCAGTGCTGTGCCAGTGTTGAGGAGTCTTCCAACTTTGTGCCTCATGGATCTTATTGAATTAAGCACATCATTTTTAGAAGAGTATGAATTCAGATAGAAATTGGGTGTGGCATCACGACTGTACTGAACAAGGGCCACCCGGTCACCATTTTCCTCCACATTAAGACTCTCCACTATTTTCTCTGCAAAGCGGCGAATCCCAGCAAAGCCAGTTCTAGAGTCGTCAGATCCGTCAATGAGAAATACAACATCCTTTTTGTCAGATTCTGAAATGAAAATAAAGAATGGTTGCAGAGAGAAAGGAAATCCACTTTTCTGTAAGGGCATAGAAGCAAGGTCATTGCTAGCATAACCTTATTCTTTTAAGGAGAAACACCTTAGACACACATCTATATTTTCCTCAAAGGACATGTAATAACATAGATAAGATCCTTTACCAGAACACAGAGAACACATGCCACTACAGAAAAATAGAAATGGCTACAGCTTACCAAAATGCATGGTAGGGACAGTTGGCACTAGTTGATGGGATGCTTCTGTTAACAATGACAACAATTCTCCCTGAATTGTGGGAAGGTCTTCGAAATCAGTAATAGAAAGGGCGTAATTAGGTTCATGAGATATCGTTTGTAGTTCAAGGGTGTCGGCATCTCCTGTGCCAATACAAATTGAAATTACTCCCATTTCTTTGAGCTTTGTGACAGGGGTTCTGATATCATCTCTCGATCTTCCACCACTAAGCAGTATCAGTATCTGTGGAACACCTTGCAGGCTTCTACTTCCATTGGAGGCAGTAAAGACATTGCCCCTCACGTACTGGAGAGCTGTTCCAGTATTTAGAGGACTTCCTCCTTTGTGCCTCAGACCTCTTATGGCATCAAGAACAGAATCTTTTTTTGAATGCGTACCCAACTTGAAATTGACCTCTGCTGTGTCACTGTATTGAACCACAGACACATGATCTTTGTTCCCAGCTACATTGAGTTTTTCCACAACTCTCTGAATGAAGTCTTGAATATCTGTAAATCTTCTTCGGGAATCATCAGAACCATCAAGTAAAAATACAATGTCCCTCCTGGTATCATTTGATGCATCTATAAGCATTTACAAAATTGGTTAATAACATTTTGCATATACATTTAGGGAATTCAATAAACTTTTAAATTAAATACATCAATATTATACTAACTGAATTGACTAACTACAGCATAACTGATGATTGCAGTCTTACCTATTAATGTTGTTGGCAAGTTAGTAGCGGTCATTTCAACTCTCTCAACAGCAGATACTACTTGCTGTTGAATGTTTGGGAGATCGTTGTAATGTGTAACAGAGAAAGCATAGCTAGGTTCATATGAAATTGTTTGAAGCTCAAGTATATCGGCATTCCTCATTCCAACCACTATTGCCATGACACCAATTTCTTTCAAGTTTGTAACTGCATTTCTAACATCATCATTGGACCTTCCCCCACTCAATAGAACCAGAATTTGAGGGATGCCCTCTTGGCGTCTGCTTCCGGAGGAGGCAATAAAGACATTGTCCCTGACATACTGGAGAGCTGCCCCAGTGTTGAGGGGTCTCCCTCCTTTGTGCCTCAGGCCTCTTACAGTGTCAACAACATCTTCCTTTGTTGTGTAAGTGTTCAGATAGAATTGGGCCTCTGGTTCTCTGCTGTACTGGACAACAGAGACTCGATCTTTGTTCTCCTCCACAGTGAGTTTCTCCACTAGTCTTTGCACAAAGTCACGCATAGCCTCAAATCCATTTAGAGTTTCATCAGAGCCATCCAGTAAAAAAACAACATCCCGTTGTTTGGATTCAGTTTTATCTAGAGATTCATATGAATAAAATGTCATTTGCAGGTAAAATGATAAAGAAAGATCATGGAAATGTATATTTGTGACTAGAAAGTGATAGCTACATTTTTCACCAGGCATGCTTAAAATAGTATCATGAATGTACTGGGTAAGACATCCAGATATTTTCAGCAAGAAGTTATCAACCTGAAATGTGACAGATTAAATGGCCAATGAAGAGAGGTAGAGAAATAACTCCTTACCTACTACAGTTTGTTGATAAACTCTTGGCTGACGAGGGACCCTTTTTACAAGTGACAAAAGCTGCTGTTCAATACTTTCAAGGCCATCGAACCAAGGGACAGAAAGAGCATAGGAGGGGAAACGAGCTATTATTTGGAGCTCTAATATGTCTGCATTCCTTGTACCAATACAGAATGGTACAATTCTGTTCTGTTTCAAAGCAACAGCAGCACCTCCAACATCATCTTGAGATCTGCCACCACTCAGCAGTATCAGTATCTGAGGGACGCCTTCTTGGCCTCTGCTTCCAGAGGAGGAAGTAAAGACGTTGTCCTTTACATATTGGAGGGCTGCCCCAGTGTTGAGTGGTCTACCCCCTTTGTGCTTTAGGCTTCGAATAGAACTTAGAACACTTTGTTTTTCTGGATATGTGTTCAGTAAGAAATGGGCCTCTGGATTTCGGCTGTACTGGACCACAGAAACTCGATCTTTGTTCTCTCCAACATTGACGTTTTCCACTACTCTTTGAACAAAGCCAAGCATGGCTGGAAATCCACTCCTAGTATCATCAGATCCATCCAAAAGGAACACTATGTCTCTCTGTGCAGCATCTAATTCAACAAAAGAGAACATTGAATGACCTATTTAATAATAATTTAATAATAAAACCATGACAGATACCAGGCCAGGCAGATATACATGCACAAGGACGGCATATCAATAGAATGTAGTAAACACATGGTCAGAAATATTATCCATTATATATATTTGAACTATGATGACTTTCAGGTCATTACATAAGCTCTATAAATATTGCCAAGCCTTGTAACCATGTTCATCAATGCAACAATACAAAGAAATAGGATGTGAAATTAAAGGGATTTAAAAAGGTCTCAAATGACAAAATATTTAAGAACGTTTGTAGATCGAGATTTTCAGTTTTAGGAAAAATATGTCAAGATGTGAAATCAAACACTCCTTCCATGAAGGAAGTGGAATGTGGAACAAGAAAGCGGAGATTTGGAATTTGTATGCCCATAGAAATGTCTTTGCAAAACAGTAACCCTCCCAGCACCATCTCTGATGTTGTGTTTGTATAATTATGAGTAGGTGTATATTGGACAAATTGGACAAAGGCAAGGATCTCCGGCTGTATGGACAAGTTCACCAAAGACGGGTAGGTTGAAAAGAAATCTGAAACAGTAGGCAATCCATCGAAGCCCCTATTGCCTTACATGTTTCATCCCAATGGCAAAATAAAGAACCCCAAGATGTTTCAGATCAGATGCAGCAGCTGTGAAGTCATCATTAGACTCTCCAGCAGTTAACAAAAACAAAATCTGGGGAACCTCTTCCAGATGCCGACTCCCGGACGAGGCAGTGAAAACACTGTCCTTAACAAACTGAAGAGCTGCTCCAGTGTTGCGGGGTCTTCCTCTTTTATGCCTTAGGCTTCTAAAAGGGCAGATGACAGCACTTTTGGTTTTGTGAGCTTTAAGGCGGAAGTATTCCAGAGCATCATCACTGTATTGCGCAACAGGAACTCGAACATTGTCCCCATCAATGTCAAGTTCATTGGCCATTCTTCGTATAAACTCTCTAATGGCAGGCAATCCATTTCTGGAGTCATCTGAACTGTCAAGGAGAAACACTATATCCCTTTTGATGTTCTCTGTATCAAGTAGGTAGTGAAGATAGATAAAAATGGAATACATTGACTAACAAATATATTATAGAAAAGGCATGTAGGCCGTCATTGTAAGTAAGATTTTGTTCTTAACGGACTTGCCTAGTTAAATAAAGGTTGAAAAAAAATGAAAAGGCATGTAAATGTTTAAAAAAAATAAACATTGCTAGGAATGTTTGAAGCTGAATCTGAACACCAGGCATATCAGTGAAAAAATATCACTGACAGAAGAAATTACTGCAAAATTACAGTTGTGGTTAGTTGTCTGTCTCAATACACATTCACATGCATATTTGCAAGGGTGTATGATAATCTGGAGTAGTGTATGGAGGTTTTGGGAGCACTAAACTACTGTTCTGAAAGGTATCATCACAAGCAGAACAACAAGGAATAATCTTTTCAAAAAAAGTTGGTATAGTTTCTCCATACATGGTTGAGGTACGAGATAAAGAGAGAGAACAGAGTGAAATGGGGGAAAATTGTTTTGGTTTAAGAGAATAAAAAGCCAATAAATACTTCAATCATGCAATCAAATACTAGCATCTTTCACCAAAATGCATAACATGCATCGACATAGCAGGAAATACTCTACTGAGACTATGTTTACCAAAGGCTTAGGTATCTATGTATTTACAATGCTTCAACTTCAGCATTGTTCCAAAGATAAAAAATATGGTATATATCTTGTATTTAGCATACTCAGATCCAAGTTGAAGTTCTTACCTACTAAATCAGGAATCCCAGGTGTCACATCAGGAATCCCAGGAGCTACTGATTCTTCGGTGTCTTTCGACAGGCTTTTAAGCGCAGCAACAAGCTGTGGCTGGATTGTGGGAAGCTCAGAGAACTCGGTGACCTGGTATGTGAAACCAGGTTGGAAGGAAATCATTTCCAATTCACGGACATTGGCGTCCCCAACTCCGACCCCCAATGACACAATTTCCAGATCTTTAAGAGCTACAGCAGGACCCTTAACATCATCTCTGGATTTCTTGCTAGTCAAAAGGATCAGAATCTGGGGCACACCTTCCAGTCGTCTACTGCCAGAGGAGGCTGTAAAGACACGGTGTCTTACAAACTGGAGAGCTGCCCCAGTGTTTAGGCTCCTTCCACCCTTGTGCCTCATTTTACTTATGGCATTAATAATGGCATCCTTTGTTTTGTGAGAGTTTAGATAGAAATGGGCCTCTGGTTTGTCAGCGTACTGAACCACAGAAACTCTGTCTCTGTTCTCCTCCACAGATAGTTTACCCACTATACTTTGAATAAAATCTCGCACTGCTGGGAATCCACTCCTTGTGCCATCAGAACCATCCAGCAGGAATACAATATCTCTTTTCACAGCATCAGTATGAACTGAGATAGCATAAGCATGAACCGAGGCTAAGACACAACAAACAAGGCACGTTTAGAAGAAAAATACATCACAGCACAAAGAGCATCATCAACACAGAACATGACAAAAACGTTTGCTTACCTTGGTCCAGAATGACCTTCAACTCTTCCTTGGGAAGGCTCACATAGCTATTGAGCCTTTGTTGTACCATATTGAGCTGGCTGAATTCCTTCACATTGAAAGCAAAGGATGGATTGTGAGAAATGGCCTCGATTTGCTTAGGGTCTGCATCCTTGACACCAACGCCAAATGGTACCACTCCATCGGTCTTTAAAGCGCTAGCAGATTCCTTCACACTATCCTTTGACTTGCCTCCAGTCAATACTATCAAAAACTGGGGGACATTTTGGGCCGCACGGCTACCATGAACCGGGGACAGGATAGTGTCCTTCATGAATTTCAAGGCCATTCCAGTGTTTAGACTGCTTCCACCGGCCAGTCTTAGATCATTAACAGCCCTTAACACTTCAGCCTTATCCTTATATGTATTCAGGTAGAAGTTGGGAGCTGGCCTCTCACTATGTTGGACAACTGAAATCCGAACTCTTTCTTGTCCAATATCAAGAGGCTCAATGACTTTGATGATAAAGTCCCGGATGTAGGGGAAATCTGCTCGGACATTATCCGAGCCGTCAATCAGGAATGCAACATCCCTCTCACCTCCAACAACTGCTGTAAGAAAAGAGTCAATGGCATTACTTTTCAGTTTGTTCTATGTCTTTAATACAATTTTAAATGTTTAAATATTTAATATCCACTGTTAAATCCAAAATGTACTGATAAAAGCTCAAATACAACATAAAGCTTACCAGGTTCCTTGGTTATTTCGATGTCTGTTACTGAGATGTCGGTGTCGCCGACCACAGAAATCAAAGGAGTCATGATCTGTTCAACAACACTTGGTAGGCTAGAAAATCTGCTTTCATGGTAAGCCAAGTTTGGGACGAAAGCGACCGTCTTCAAGTAGGCCTCATCTGCCTGGCCAGCACTGACTGTGAAGGTCAGTACACCCGCCACAGCCACTTTGTCTGCAATCTTTTTAACCTCATCCTGGGATGGGCCTCCAGTGATCAGGAGAAGAACCTGTTGGACACCCTGCCTCTTACGTGACCCAGTCGAGGCCTGGAACATGTTGGTAAGGGCATAATCCATAGCCGCTCCAGTGTTCAAAGCAGATCCTCCCATTAGCCTGAGCTGATCAACTCTAGCCAGCACATCTTGCTTTGTTTTGTGTGTGTTCAGGTAGAATTCGATCTTTGGGTTCTCTGCAAACTGCATAAGCCCAATGCGCACCCTGTCGGGCCGCACGTCTAGCAGGTTTACCACGCCGACAATGAAATCCCGAACATATGGAAGATTGGCACCTCCAATGTAGCTAGAGCCATCCACCATAAAGACGATGTCTCTGACTACTCGCTGGGTCTGCACTGTTGTAATTTCAACCACTGGGGAAAAAACAGGGGAGGAAAAAACCATCATTACATCTATTCTAATATTCAAGTTACAACTATTAGATGTCAATGATTTTGAATAAAGCCCTAGGTGAGGGGAGTTCCTAACTAATCAGTGACCTTAATTGATCAATCAAATACAATGGAGGAGTGAAAAACTGCAGAATCTCGGCCCTCCATGGAATGAGTTTAACACCTGTGCCTTTTGGAGTCTTGGGGTAAGAAAATGCCACCGGACATGTGAGGTATACATTTTATGTAAGAAGCTAGTATAAATCCTAGTAACAATAGGAGAGGAGCATTACCTGGCTCTGTGGGTTCCTCAGTCACCACAACCCCAGATAGAGTGGAGAGGAGAGAGACAATCATCCTTGGGTTGCGAAGCAATATGCGGAAGTCCTTCAGCATGAACACCAAACTCTCATCAATGGCAATCTGCTTCAGCTCCTGCTCATCGGCAGTCTTAGAGCCAGTGGCCAGGGTCAGAACACCCATGCGCTGCAGTGCCTCAGCAGCCTGCCCCACACTGTCACTGGACTTTTTACTGGTCATCAACAGCACCAGCTGGGGCACACCCTGCTGAATACGACTTCCCTTTTCAGCCCTCAGCATGTTGGTCCTCACAAAGTCCAGGGCCACCCCGATGTTCACCACTTGTCCCGGTCTTGGCTTGAGTCTTCCCAGAGCCGCATTCAGGTCCTCCTTGGATCCATATGAGTTCAGGTCTATCTCAAGTCTGGCAGCGTTGCTGAACTGGGCCACACCTACTTGCACTTGGTCCGGTCCGATTGGCATGGTGTCAACAAACCTTTTGATAAACTCTCGAAGAGAGTTGATCGTTGTGGCACCCATAGTGCTGTCAATGAGAAAAATTATGTCCCTTTTTCCCACTTCCAAGGCTGAAAGAGAAAATACAGTAACACATGTTAGAGAAAGCCCTTATAAAAGCGAACTATTATTAGCTAAATAAAGCTAATTGAGCTGTGATACTCCCTTAATAATGGTAGCCTAAGTACAGATGTGATTAATGAATTAATGCCATAGTTAACATGAATGAATGCATTCACAAAGCATGCCATGTTTAAGAAAGGCACACAAAAATGGATTGTAGAATTCATACTGTATTAATAAAGGTGTAACATCTGTGTAAACATAGCTGCACAGCATTCTGGCCATTACAGAATGGTACCATTTTGGAGGTGTTCTATATTAATTTTATGGTGTGCTACCAGTGGTGTAAAGTACTTAAGTAAAACTTATTTGAAGTCGTTTTTTGGGATATCTGTACTTTACTATTCATATTTTTGGCAAATTTATATTTCAAAACAGTCCTAAAGAAAAGAATGTACTTTTTATGCAATAACATTTTCCTTGACACCCAAAAGTAATTTTAAATGGTTAGTACGACAGGAAAATTGTCCAATTCCCTCACTTACCAAAATAAAATCCCCGGTCATCCCTACTGCCTCTGATCTGGTGGACTCACTAAACACAAATGCTCATTTGTAAATTAAATCTGAGTGTTTTTTATTTTACCTTTATTTAACTAGGCAAGTCAGTCAAGAACAAATTCTTATTTTCAATGACGGCCTAGGAACAGTGGGTTAACTGCCTGTTCAGCGGCAGAACGACAGATTTATACCTTGTCAGCTTGGGGGTTTGAACTTGCAACCTTCCGGTTACTAGCCCAACACTCTAACCACTAGGCTACCCTGTTGGAGTGTGCTCCTGGCTATCTGTAAATGTAAAAATAATAAAATAATAATAATAATAATAATAATAATAATAATAATAATAATAATAATAATTGAAATGATTTATAATTTTACTTTTGAAACTTAAGGACATTTTAGCAATTACATTTACTTTTAAAACTTAAGTATATTTAAAACCAAATATTTTTAGACTTTTAGTCAAGTAGTATTTTACTGGGTGACATTCACTTTTACTTGAGTCATTTTCTATTAAGGTCTCTTAACTTTTACTAAAGTATGACAATTGGGTACTTTTTCCACCAGTATATGAAACTAGTTTAGGAGAAGAGTGTAGTTGTGTAATACTAATAAAATGTTATTTCTTCACAGGAAGAGGTGAAAAGATTTGCAGTAGATCTGTACTTTCGCAAAAGTTTTTTAATGTTGACTGTACTATAATGACTCTGTTTACCAAATCTTCATTGAGAGCATTTACCATTTTTGTGTAATGTTTGTTGGTTTGGCAATGCCACCGTCAGACAGAGAAATATGCTGAGATTCAAACAGACAGGCTTGGATGAGGTCAGGCTCCCCATCAAGGCTCACAAAATAATTTTAGACCCAACTCACCCCCTGTACCTGGACTGAACTACTCCATTCTGGGTGTAGGTATAGGGCACCCCCCCCCCACCCCCCAGCAGGAAAAACAGAATTAGACAATAATTTTTGTCAGGTGTCATATCTCTCCTAAAGAGCTCGGACTAATGTTCCTATCCACCCAGTAAGGCCATCAGGGAAGTCTCTTTCATTGGTATACAATATACTGTATGTAACTGTTATGAATTTTGTATTGTCAATTTGTTTTCTACAGTATGTTAACACCACGTTTAACATGTACGTGATACTGCAACAACATTTCCCCATGAGGACAATAAGGTCAGTAAAGTAAAGATCTAGTTAACCGTATACGCAGACATCTACTGTATATCCAAGTGGGACAGCAAGCTTTTCTAACCAGCTACAGTAACTAAACTATACCAAACCTACATTATCATGTTGCTCTTTTGTAGGTCAGCTAGTTTGATTACACATGATCTAAATAGCCAAATTGGCTAAACTGCGGTATTTCAGTATTCAGTTAAAACTACGTTTTGTAATGCTTGTGCACTTGTTTGGTTTGTTTTTTATTATCAATCTGGCTTAAGTTAGAAATCAAGTCAGGATGCTAACCTATCTGTTTTTTGTCATACATTTCATTACAATGCATTGTCCTATTTGTAAAATGTTATCTACCACTATTTCAATATAAAAATGTGATTAATATATTCAATTGAGATAAATAAGGAGTGTACCCTCAAACCCCAAATTTCAAGCACCTGCTGTCTCATAATTACATATATAGCGCAGCCCCCAAAATTACTCTTCTTATCTATCAACATGCAAAAAGTTTGATTGTCTTCTCAGGAATTCAGCCTTCTCTGTGTTGATCTTACCAACCTCCTTTTTCTCACCTCTGAGAAGCAGTTACATTCTGTAGGTTTGATATCTGATTGGAGATTAACTTTACAGTAATGCTATTGGTCAACAACTCAGATTTTGAATCCAAACAACTCAGATGATTGTAAAAGGCTGTTAAATTAATTGTTATTTCGTTCCTGAACATGCTGTGGCGAGATTATTTTTGTTTTTCTTTCTTTCCTCCAATGAACTATTGGCCATGTCACAAGCCATGGTTTCTTTGTCTCTCTTTGTCTCTTTCTCTGATAGTGCTTGGAATAATGCCTTGTACAGAGTCTTGCAAAAGTATTCAGCACCCTTGGAATTTGTTGCCTTACAACTTGGAATTAAAATAGATTTTTTTTTTTTTGGGGGGGGGGGTTGTATCAAAACTTGAGTGTGCATAACTATTCACCCCCCCCCCAAAAAAAGCCAATACTTTGTAGAGCCACCTTTTGCAGAAAGTACAGCTACAAGTCTCTCGGGGTATGTCTCTATAAGCTTGGCATATCTAGCCACTGGGGTTTATGCACATTTTTCAAGGCAAAGCTGCAACAGCTCCTTCAAGTTGGATGGGTTCCTCTGGTGTACAGCGATCTTTAAATCATACCACACATTCTCAATTGGATTGAGGTCTGGGCTTTGACTAGGCCATTCCAAGACATTCAAATGTTTCCCCTTAAACCACTCAAGTGTTGCTTTAGCAGTATGCTTAAGGGTGATTGTCCTGCTGGAAGGTTAACCTCCTTCCCAGTCTCAAATCTCTGGAAGACTGAAACAGGTTTCCCTCACGAATTTCCCTGTATTTAGCACCATCCATCATTCCTTCAATTCTGACTAGTTTCCCAGTCCCTGCCGATGAAAAACATCCACACAGCATGATGCTGCCACCAACATCCTTCACTGTGGAGATGGTTTTCTCGGGGTGATGAGAGGTGTTGGGTTTGCACCAGACATAGCATTTTCCTTGATGGCCAAACAGCTACATTTAGGTCTCATCTGACCAGAGTACATTCTTCCGTATGTGAATCCACTCATTTTGCAAAGTAATTAAATACATTTGTACTTAGAATTCAACTCTCAGACATTTATTTATTGCCTATTACTGTAACTTAACTTTGGTGTTCTTGCAAATTGCTATTTATCTTATGGAGTCGGATAATTAATTTAATTGGTTCATTGCATAGTCTTATTACGATTCATATGTGAGGCATTTATAATAATGTCTACATATTGAGTCTTTAAATGACTATTTGTTGTGTTGCCATTTGTGGCCTTGAGCAAAGCATAAGCAACGGGTAGCTAATGCTCTAAGGCTAACCCTGTGGTGTGTCAGGGGGTTGGGTACTGCGTATACACGTTTCCATTTTACAAATGAACAAACTTAAAAGCTATTCTAAGGGACTTTAATTTTTCTTGAATAATGTTGAATAAAGTGTTATTGCAACGCTTATACAGGTAAGGTGTCATGACAGCATTACGTATACCCCCTTCAAGAATATCAAGGCCAAGAAAATCATCAAGGACCTCAGCCACCCGAGCCACGGTCTGTTCACCCTGCTACCATCTAGAAGGCGGAGATTGTACATATGCATCACAGCTGGGCCCGAGAGTCTGATAAACAGTCATCACGAGCTTGCCTCCACCCAGTACCCTGCCCTGAACCGTAGACACTGTCACTAGCCGGCTACCACCTGGTACTATACCCTGCACCTTGGAGACTGCTGCCCTATGTACATGGGCATTGAACACTGGTCACTGTAATAATGTTTAAATACTGTTTTACCCTCTTTATATGGTATATCTTTTATTCTAGTCATGGCTATTTATATACTGTACATATTTATATTCCGGACTCTGACATTGCTCGTTCTGATATTCCTCGTTCTGATATGTTAATTTGTTGTAATTTGTTGGATTATGTGTGTATTGCTATTGTGTTGCTGCACTGTTGGAGCTAGAAACATAAGCATTTTGCTGCACCTGCGATAACGTCTGCAAAACTGAGTATGCAACCAATACACTTTGATTTGATTTCATGTAAAGTGTTAGCAATTTATTATTCTTAAAGTACCTAAAGTATGCAATCAGCTACAACACACACAAAATAAAAATGTTCCATGAACCCTCAACCCACTCCCACCTTGCATGGAAGTTACCTACCTTCTGTGAATTCATTCAGAACGACAATGGTACCCTGGGCCACCCCGTTAACGTATGGTAGCAGCTGGTCACCCATGCTTGCCACTGCCCTGAAATCGGGGGCCGACAGAACAAAGCTCTTGTCTGTGGCGATAGTCTCCAGCTCGGCGGTGGCCGTTCCGCCGACCACTACGCCAAACGTGATAACGCTTGCTGCCTTAAGAGCCCGGTCACCTGCACTGAAATCGTCATTGGACGGTCCAGCACTGATAACCACCAGAGCTTGGGGCACCCCCTCCTCTGCCCTGCCCCCTGATGCCGGACTCAACAGGCTCTCAGCGACTTTCTCCAAGGCGGCTCCAAGGTTAGCCTCATTGTTGCCTGTGAACTGAATGGCCTTCACTGCATCCAGGACAGCGGCTTTGTTCTCATAGGTATTTAGAAAGAACTGAACCTCGGGGTCCACGCTGTACAGAGCCACGGCCACCCGAATTGTGTCCCTGCCCACATCAAGGCCCTCAATGACTTTCATAGCCAAATCGCGCACACGGGGGAAGTTGGCCGCTCCAACATTCTCAGATCCGTCAATTAAGAGTACAAGGTCAGCTGACTCTTGTGCTTAGAAGGGAGAGAGAGATAAAACAGGGGGAAAAAATGCAACGTGAAAGCATTAAAACAGAGAAAGAGGGAGAAGGATAATGTGCTGGTACATCATTGAATGTAACATTCATGGTGAACACAATCAATCATTAAAAAACATCACAAAAGCACATTATACTGCATGTAGGCTGAACCAAGGAGTGAATACATGTTGACCTTAAGTGATAATGTTTGCAAATTAGTCTGAGGATTACCCCCTAGCTTGCTATATAATACTCCATTAATGTATTTTATTGCAGCATACATTGTTTATGATAATTTTCCAAAATGTTTAGGGCAGTGCGACATCAACAGAACATTACAAAATAGCTTTGAAGCACTGTACTCATTATACACTCATAATACTCATAATTTCATAATACTGTCAAAGGGGTCCGTTTCTCCTTTTTATCTGTCTTATATCAGCTTGGGTTCTGTGATAATGCACCAAAAATGACCTCCTTCAACTCCATTGAGTTCAGCTACCCCATGCAGACTCATGTTACAGACCTCAGATATACTGGGTACCAGTCATGACCCTGTGGCCCATCCTCGATGCTTAAGAGCCTCTACTGTTAATCTAGAGAATAATAAATAACTATTCTATAACATTTGATTGTGCATTGTGCCAAGCTGTTAAATGTTACTTGCTCAGTTGATATCACACTACATTTGCCCTGTCAATATTATACTGGATTAAAACTAGGCTCTGCTGCAAGTCAAGGATGAGTCCAGGCCAGGTTCATTACTGTTCCAAGTGTAGAATATTATGCACATATTTTACACAGTTATGAAGACAGTAACTGATAAAACATAGCCTAAACACACACAACAACAACAAAAAACAAGACACACAAGCAGTGGGTGGATGGTCAGCCATCGTTAAAAGCTGCTCTCCGTGATTTGGGAGGCCATTTGTCACTGCTCTTCATTCACTTTTTCAAAGGTCTACGCCATAAGGGCCTAATATATGGAGGTTTGTTCTCAATGAGGCAAAAGCAGCTACGTGATTTCTGTAGAGCAAAGATCGTGGACTGAAGGTGTTCTAAATGTCTATGCGTGTTAGATGATAGAGAGAAAAAGAGAGAGAGAGAGAGAGACAAAGAAAGAGATTATTGAAGTTAATACCCTGTTACTGTATAATGTGAATAGAGTATTGTCCGCCTGTAACTGTCTGCCACGAATGTTGAATTGTTTGAAGATCCTACTTGTAACTTTTACATAGTCAATGCTGTTGTAGCGAACTAAAATGTCAAACTAATGGTGATTTGTCTTTACCATATAAAAAAGGCACTGGGTATTCCAAATGACTGAGATGGCCTGTTCTCAGTTCATGCACAAGCTTTATAAATTGGTTGATCTGGCTTGTAAGAGGTATAGCAGCCACCAGTGCCATCAAAAGCCCTCTTCTGAAAAGTATTAGCAGTGTCAATCACATGCAAACCTGGGTGGTGATCTTAAAGTATTACAGGCAAATTAAACGTGATGAGAAACAGTGATGTTAATGGGTGCCGGACGGTGGAATGAGGGTTATCGTGTTAAATACCCCTTAATCGTGTTAATACAGGACTCCATCCAGATATGGCCACACATTCGAAGCTGCTTTCTTTTTTATTGATAATGTAGGCATTAGTATGGTAGTGACACAAGCCACTTGTTGGTACCCGTCACATCTCGAGGCACTTATTTGGCTTCGACAACCACAGGGGCATCCCCGGCCTGGGTCACTGCGCCGCACAAGCACACCACCACTAAATCCTGGATTACCCCCCGCAGGGCCAGGAAAGAGTCTACGCTGAACACGTGTGTGTCCTGCAGCGCACGAGCCATCTCCCTGAGTTCCCAGTCCACCGTGTCCTGCACCCCCACTGCAAACACCTTCACACGGGCCAGCCACAGTACCTGCATCTTGGGAGCGACCATCTGTCAAGACCACCACCACATGGGTCACGCCCTCGCCTGCACGGCTGCCCGTGCGGGCCCATGTAGGTGTCGCCTCCCAAGTAGGCTATGGCCCGGATGTGGGCTAGGGCCCCCAGCGGAGATGGGTACATGATCGGCTGGAACTCGGTTCTGGGCGAACCACTCTACTGGACGAGGGCAAACCACCACTCTCATGCAGAGCTTTAACAACACTTTACAGAAACTGTCGGACGTACTGAAAGTTCTCATGTCCCATGATCCAGGACGAATCCACTAGAAAGTATATATCGGCGGCCAGTCCTTGTGCGCAATCTTCAAAAGAAGAAACACGGTTTTGAGGACTCTCACCGAGCTGTGAAAGAGGCCAAGTCCAGTGGTATGACTGCAATCACGACCCTGTTAATGTACCATGTAAAATAGGCTATGAACTGGTGCTAAAATATTAAGGCAGTACACCTTAGCTCACCTCACCTGCCAGAAGGCTATCATAAATGAGGCGGAACTGCGAGGCCAGGGATCCAAAACATGACACAGGACTCTAAGGCTACAGTGACTCCTGAGTAGACCTCATGTTGAGCTTTTCTCATTCAAACCATAAGAAAAGCTCAACATGAGGTCTACTCAGGAATCACTCTACCTTTGACTTTCTGCAGGGAACTAGACAGCTTTGACTTTGTACCCAAACGTTTCTTGTTTCAAGAAAGGGGGAACCTCAACCCATACATATCAATCCAACTCCAGTTTAAAAGCAGTGCTCAGAAATATCATCATTGTCATTCCTATTTTTTTCTTAAATGTCTAACATTTTGGCCAATTGACTAATTTGTGCTGAAAATAACAAGAACCATCCTCAACAGCACTTGCACAGATCCAACAATTTATCCATAACCTGAATAGTCACAGTTACAAATGAGGCTTCCAGGTGCTACTAAGATCAATGGGTATGTGAAGTGTTAGGGGCCTAAGACAGGGCAACACAAGTTAAACTGAGAATAGAAACCTAGCCAAACTTACCTTCCTCTTGAGCGTCAAGTTTGGGCAGAAGTCCTGCAAAAAGTACGCCCAGAAGAGCGCACAGCGCTAACATCCGGTGTTTCCTCATCTTCTACCCAACACCAAAAGTAACACCTGCAAATGAAATAGAACAGGAAGTGTCATGGAAGGTTGGTGTTCTTTTCAGCATCACAGCAGGTAACAGTCTCTATGGCAGGTATAATTGGAAAAAAATACATCATAGTAGGTAAAGTAATAGAAGACTTGAATGTTGCATTTTTGTGAAGTAGTCCTAAGTGTGTCAGTTTCCCTTTAACATTGCCATCATCAATGCTTTATAATCCGAGTATTAATTATTTAAGAACAATACAACATAATAATCCATCAACATCGTAAAATGAGCAAATATTTCAAAATAGAAAAACTTACAAGACTGAGTTTTTGTCATTCTGACAGGGACATTATGAAGCTCTGTGAATACCTAGTGGAACCCTACATTAAGTTGTTGCTTTTGGTTGCCTCCCTGTTCCACGGTCATCCCACAGTGAAAGCAGATACCTAATGTCATCAACATATTTACAGTTATGTTTTACTCTTCAACACACCATTTGGAGAAAAAAAGACCTCATACCACCATCACATGGAACTATGTGTAGAAATATGGGATCCACTGCTACCATGACGTCGGCTTGGACTAGCCAATCCTGCAAAGCTGTCTAAGAAAGGGGTTTTCAATGCATTTCTCCCTTATCCACATCAACAACAGGCACTTGCCAGGAAATTCCTCCAGTTAAGGGTTCAAAACAACAGCCACACTCCGGTTAGTTTATGTCTCTCTTAGAGTGCTATCATTGGTGGCTCATTTCTGTCTGTCCAAATAAGTAGCAGCGTAGGTGATATTGAGCTTGAACTGGAGCTAGAACTTGGACTTGTAGAGCCTAATGGCATGATCAAAACCACCTATTCAAACAGCCAGTCTACATTGCTAATTATCTACTGTTGGCGAGGAGCATATTTTCCATCTTATAAAAGTTGTGTTCTTAGGAAGGTTGTTGGACTGGAGAGTCCAGTTTCACGGTGAGGTTTGTGTGTTCTATATTTAGTCCAGCTTCCCCTTATTGTGATGTTAAGTGTCGTCGAGGGAAATTAAAAAGTCCAGAGAAAGATCAAGCAGACAAACGTTGTTCCAATCAAATGTTCATAGGACAGAGTGTGTGCAACAGTTGTGGATTGTTTTGCCAAAGTAAGATGAAGGCCAAACCCAGAGAGAGTTTCAAATAGACTACACAATAAAGCCTTGTTCACATTGGCAGTTTGAAGTGACTCATTCCATTTTTTTGCAAACTCAAATAGAATTTCTTATTTTTCCTGCAGTCTGAACAGCCATAAAGCATATGGAATCGGATATTCCAAGCCACAATTCAAAACATGAACATTGGTTCCTACCCTGTCATAACTCCTACCTGGCTTTTTCATCTGTTGTCATGCCAAACAACGCCAACCATAGAATTTGAATAATCATTCTATACTATGACTTCCTATATCGCAAATCAAATCACAATACGATTTGTTGTCCATATCATGCAGCCCGACTAACAACCTAATAACTTTACCAGTATATGCAAACATTTGGTGGCACAGAAATAAAGGAAAAGTGGTATCTTCTCATGGGGAATAAGTATGATTCATATAGACCAAATGTAGGCTATACATAATAAAAACATATATACACATTTTATGTGTGCTCCTAACTTTAACTTAGGTGCACCAGTGCTACCAATTAAATGTTTAATTTAGAGCCCCAAAAACAGATATAGTATGCCATGACTGAAGGACATACGCCAAATTGGCTGAGCTCAGGAATTTATTTGATCTCTGAAAATGTTTACAAAAACAGTAATCAAATGCCTTGTACGCTGCTTACCAAGCTGAGATTCAGTGTCTCAAACAAGTCGCGCACGCACACGCACATGCACGCACGCACACACACACACACACACACACACACACACACACACACACACACACACACACACACACACACACACACACACACACACACACACACACACACACACACACACACACACACACACACACACACACACACACACACATATACACACACACACCAGTGCAGCATCACTAGATCCCCATAAAGTAGTGGGTAACTTGCCGGAGCACTTCCCCGTTAGGGTCCCATATTAGCACCATTTACACAGAGCTGCTGTTGTAGACCCATTAATGTACACAGAGTTCAAATGTAATAGTAAGCCTGCATAGATACTGTATGGTGGAAACCTTAGCACACCCAATAGGTATTCTAAACTATGGAATTTCTGTTGATAATGTCATGCTGCGGACATTTCTGTGCAGAAAGAGCTAAATACAGCACCATGTGCTGACTTTGCTGTTTTCTGTGTGACACAATGCCCAACCTCAGCTCTCTTTCACTTTAAAATCCCACCGTAAACCCACATTTACAATTCCAACTGGCAACTGAGCTGTTCTTGCATAGACAAATAAACGCTGTCACCAAAGGAAAGGGGACAAAAAATGTAATATCTTTGGCAGGCATACATGGCCCATGACTGGGAAGGTATCCACTATTAACATAATGATGAAGGTGAGTGCAGCCATATGCCCATAGTTGAGCCCCAGGGGAGTTCATTTTACGATCTAAGTGCACTCACACAGTGCTCTGGCAGCTACTCCAGCCAAATCACAGCGGAGGGCAGCTCAATGACGCACAGATTATGGTGAGGAAAGTGTGTGTGATGATATAAAGAACTATTGAAAGTTAATGGAGAAGAAGGAAACATTGGGAAGTTACACGCTAATGGGTAAAATTCAGGTACAGTATAATGGGATCAAATGTGACATGTTTTCCTCACCCTCAGATCTATTCACATAAATAAGTAATTTAAAAAGTAACTTTCATTTTCTCTGCTTAGTTATAGTGAAACACGTCAATTCAGGTCTTTATTTTGCCAGTTCGTTGCAACAGCCTGGTCTTATAGAATATATGTAATATAGTAAATTATTTTTATTATTATTATTTTTTTTAACCTTTATTTAACTGAGCAATGTAAATCACCCCCTATGATATGTTCTGTTTGGTATGGTTACATAAGAGAGAATGTTATTAATTTATTGGTCTCAATGTATATATACTGAACAAAAAATATGAATGCAATATGTAAAGTGTTGGTCTCATGTTTCATGAACTGAAATAAAAGATCCCAGAATTTTTCTATACGAACAAAAAGCTTATTTCTAAAAAATGTGCTGCACAAATTTGTTTACGTCCCTGTTAATGAGCCTTCTTCCTTAATAATAATACATCTACCTGACAGGTGTGACATATCAAGAAGCTAATGAAACAGCATGATCATTACACAGGTGCACCTTGTGCTGGGGGCAATAAAGGCCATTCTAAAATGTACAGTTTGTCAAACAACACAGATGTCTCAAGTTTTAAGGGTGCAATAGACATGCTGACTGCAGTAATATCCACCAGAATTGTTGGCAGAGAATTTCATGTTTATTTCTACCATAAGCTGCCTCCAATGTCATTTTAGAACATGTTGATAATACGTCAAACCGGTCACACAACTGCAGACCACGTGTGAACAACACCAGCCCAACCACCTGGAAAGATGATGAACCTGAGGAGTATTTCTGTCTGTAACGAACTCCTTTTGTGGGGAAAAAACTGACTGGGCCTGGCTCCCCAGTGGGTGGGTCTGACTCCCAAGTGGCCCTCCCAGGCCCACCCATGACTGCACCCCTGCCCAGCCATGTGAAATCCATAAAATAGGGCCTAATGAATTAATTTCAATTGACTGAATTCCTTATATGAACTATAACTCAGTAAAATTGTTTAAATTGTTGTATGTTGCAATTATATTTTTGTTCGGTTTAGTAAATCTAACTCTTTTGGCCGTGAGCGTTTAAACTCTACCAATTGAAATTGTGATTGTGATGTGACCCTGAGAACCCTCTACGACATCTCAAGGGAGGGGTTCGGTATAAAATACACTCCCTTCTAGATGTCCTGGATGGTACCATCTCAAGGCTTACTATAAAAGCAGTTGACAGCGAGCCTTATTTTTTTTATTTTATTCAAGGCATACTTAACCAGAATGGCTACCACAGCATTATGCAGCGAATCCGACATTCAATCTGGTTGCACTTATTGAGACTATCATTTGTTTTTTAACAGGACAATGACCCAACAAACCTCCAGGCTGTGTAAGGGCTATTTGACCAAGAAGGAGAGTGATGGAGTGCTACATCAGATGAGCTGGCCTCCACAATCACAATCACTAATTGAGATGGTTTGGGATGAGTTGGACCACAGAGTGAAGGAAAAGCAGCCAACAAGTGCTCAGCATATGTGGGAACTCCTTCAAGACTGTTGGAAAAGCATTCCATTGTGAAGCTCAATGAGAGAATGCCAGGAGTGTGCAAAGCTGTCTTCCAGGCAAAGGGTAGCTACTTTGAAGGATCTCAAATCTAAAATATATTTTGATTTGTTTAGCACTTTTTTGGTTACTGCATGATTCCATATGTATTATTTCCTAGTTTTTATGTCTTCACTATTATTCTACAATGTAGAAAATAGTAAAAATAAAGAAAAACCCTGGAATGAGTAGGTGTGTCCAAACATTTGAAATATACTTTATATACAGTGGATTGCGAAACTATTCACCCCCATTTTTCTTATTTTGTTGCCTTACAACCTGTAATTAAAATGTATTTGGGGGGGTTGTATCATTCGATTTACACAAAATACCTACCATTTTGAGATGCAAAATATTTTTTATTGTGAAACAAACAAGACATAAGACAAAACAACTGCAAACTTGAGTGTGCATACCCCCCTACCCCCCCCCCCCCTCCCCCAAAGTCAATACTTTGTAGAGCCACCTTTTGATGCATTTACAGCTGCAAGTCTCTTGGGATATGTCTCTATAAGTTTGGCACATCTAGCCACTGGAATTGTTAAACGTTTCCCTTTAAACCACTTGATTGTTGCTTTAGCAGTATGCTTAGGGTCATTGTCCTGCTGGAAGGTGAACCTTCGTCCCAGTCTCAAATCTCTGGAAGACTGAAACAGGTTTCCCTCAAGAATTTCCCTGTATTTATCGCCATCCATCATTCCTTCAATTCTGACCAGTTTCCCAGTCCCTGCTGATGAAAAACATCCCCACAGCATGATTCTGCCACCACCATGCTTCAATGT
Organism: Oncorhynchus masou masou; assembly: GCF_036934945.1. NCBI lineage: Eukaryota > Metazoa > Chordata > Actinopteri > Salmoniformes > Salmonidae > Oncorhynchus > Oncorhynchus masou. The sequence goes on along the minus strand of NC_088240.1, from coordinate 44,818,878 downwards.
GGGGATGGTATTCTCGGGGTGAGTGGAGGTGGGTTTGTGCCAGACCTAGCATTTTCCTTGATGTCCAAAAAGCTCAATTTTAGTCTCATCTGACCAGAGTACCTTCTTCCATATGTTTGGGGAGTCTCCCACATGCCTTTTGGCAAACACCATACGTGTTAGCTTATTTTTTATTTTCAAGGAATACTTGTCCCTCCCCACGTTTTGACAACTGAATGGGAACTTGCCTGCCTGCACGCCCATTTGATCGATGCCAAATACATTTGATTTACTGTACAACTAAGAGATATGCTAACTGTAACAGTCATTCAAGTCCAGCAAAACTAGTAAGCGAAGTGATTCACGTTTCTTGCTAGCTAACCAAATGACACCAGCATCTCTAGCTGTAGCCACAGAAAAACGATATGGGGAAAAAAGTCAGACAGAAGCTAAAAAGCTAAAAATCCCCCCAGAAGCTAGCTAGCTAGCTAACATTAGCCCCTGTATTTTTAGCATGCTAAATAAGTGGCTACACGTATAGATAAGCTAGCCTATTACTTAGTGACATTATGACTCACTTGTGATAATTGCCATTGCTAGTTTGATTGTTTTGACATTCCCAGTTGACATTCCCAGTTTTGTCCAAAATATTGCGTAATTGAAACTGAAACACTGCATCCCAAATGGCTGTAAGAAGCAAACAATGTTCCAGGCCAGCTGTGAGGTACAACCTGATAGCAATATTTGTTGGACTACAAAGAAATGTATTGGTGATTGACAGTGCATTCGTATTTGTATTCAGTATTCAGACCCCTTGACCTTTTCCACATTTTGTTATATTACAGCCTTATTCTAAAACAGATTTTTTTTAATCTCATCAATCTACACACAATACCCCAAAATGACAAAGCAAAAACAGGATTTTAGATTTTTTTTGCAAATGTAGATATTTTTTAACTGAAATATTACATTTACATAAGTATTCAGACCCTTTATTCAGTACTTTGTTGAAGCACCTTTGGCAGCGATATTAGCCTTGAGTCTTGGCACACCTGTATTTGGGGAGTTACTTCCATTCTTCTCTGCAGATCCTTTCAAGCTCTCTCAGGTTGGATAGGAAGCGTCACTGCACAGCTATTTTCAGGTCTCTCCATAGATGTTCGAATGGGTTCAAGTCCGGGCTCTGGCTGGGCCACTCGTGGACTTTCAGAGACTTGTCCCGAAGCCACTTCTGCATGGTCTTCGATGTATGCTTAGGGTCATTGTCCTATTGGAAGGTGAATCTTTACCCCAATCTGAGGTCCTGAGTGCTTTGGAGCAGGTTTTCATCAAGGATCTTCCTGTACTTTGCTACGTTCATCTTTCCTTGATCCTGACTAGTCTCCCAGTCCCCACAGCATGATGCAGCCACCACCATGCTTCACCATAGGGAAGGTGCCAGGTTTTCTCCAGATGAGGTGCTTGGCATTCAGGCCAAAGAGTTCAATCTTTCATAAGACCAGAGAATATTGTTTCTCATAGTCTGAGAGTACTTCAGGTTACATTTGTCAAACTGTCATGTGCCTTTTACTGAGGAGTGACTTCCGTCTGACTACATTATCATTAGGCCTGATTGGTAGAGTGCTGCATAGATGGTTGTCCTTCTGGAAGGTTCTCCCATCTCCACAGAGGAACTCTGGAGCTGAACTACTTGAACTACTTGACCCAAATATATTCAAATAATGCATTATATCTCATTGAATGCGATGTATTCACTTAGGCATCATGTCTCTGACGGTCATCTCTAGGCGTTTATATTGTGACACATATCTTCCCCCCCATTGTCACGGTCTTCCTCCTCTTCATCTGAAAATGAGAGGCGAGAAGGATCGGAGGACCAAAATGTGGCGTCGTTTGTGTTCATCTTCATTTTTAATAAAGAAAACACTGAACACTGAAACACACTATACAAAAACAATAAACAAAATAATGACCGTGAAGTTAATGAGAACTGTGCTGACACAAGCAATCAACATAGACAATCACCCACAAACAAACAGTGAAACCCAGGCTACCTAAGTATGATTCTCCATCAGAGACAACTAATGACACATGCCTCTGATTGAGAACCATACTAGGCCGAAACATACAAATCCCAAAATCATAGAAAAACAAACATAGACTGCCCACCCCAACTCACGCCCTGACCATACAAAATAGACAACGGAAATAAAGGTCAGAACGTGACACCCATTTGAATACAATGTATTAACTTAAGTATCATGATCTGTCGGTTTCAAGATTGTGACACTGATCTTCCCCATTAAATGCAATATATTCACATGAACTTCATGTTTCTTGAATAATATATTTTTGCAAACATATCAGATTGACGCTTTTCAATGATATCATGTTGGCCGACACTAAACAGATCCAATAAACAAAGACATTAAACACACAAACCCCTGGTGTAGGCCTTCACTGTAAATAAGAATTTGTTATTAACTAACTTGACTAGATAAATAAAGGTTACATTTAAAATAAATTAGACAAGAACAGCTCAAGTACAGAACTGCATCAAGATAAGATAAGATAAGTCCTGTGTGGCTCAGTCGGTAGAGCATGGCGCTTAAATATGTAAAAGTAGTGGCCCCAGCCGACTTGTAAGTCGCTTTGGACAAAAGCGTCTGCTAAATGGGATATATATATAATTTTAAAATGGCACACGTAGCCTGGAACAACAATCTATAGTTCATCTAGACATTCATCATTCAAAAGAGTAATGGCATCAGTTGAAGTGAATCATGAAGTCGTGGCGCAAATTTTCATTCTGAAATAAATTACCTTGGGGACAACTCTTTCAGGTGGGCCTTATAAAATGACCGCAAAACCCCCCAAAGGTCTATGTGCTGCAGTGTCTAAAAACAGTGACTTTGCTGGAGAGCATAGAGCAATAAAGCTTAGCTAGGCTGATTCACAAAACAACTCCTTCACTGCAAATTTTCCTAATGCTGCTCTGCTGGTGTCTTATGATAAGAGCTTCCCTAAAAGCCTGGCTGTGGGAGTACAACTGTGATGGCAGTACATTTTCTGGAGTGAAATGGGAATGATTGAGCACACACAAAAATACTCATTTATAATTTCACTCTTGAGGGTGAGGGTAAAGGTTAATGATGCACACCTGGTTTTCCCTGACTCTGGATTTCATATTGAAGGACCAAACTCCCACAGTCCATCTGGCCGGGGGTGCAGAAAATGCTCTCTCGTCACACTTTCCACTCTCCCATTCGCTCCAGAGGGTGTGGTTTATAGCTGAGACCGAGCTGAAAACATCGCTACACTCAACCACGACCGATTGGTGGTGCTCAAACGCCAATGTAGGGACACACTTAGCACGCTGGAATCATAAGTCTATGTCGAGCCATTTCTATCACTCAGGAACATATTTATTTCAACAAACAGCTACTGGGGGCCACTTGTGTTATGCTAAAATGTCAGAGGTCAGAAGGTGAATTCACCAATTTGTAAGTCGCTCTGGATAAGAGCGTCTGCTAAATTACTTAAATGTAAATGTAAAAGCCCAAATGCTAAAAAGACAACATGCGCATTAACATCAACAATTAAGGAACAAGTGACTCTGGGACACATTGACATGAGCTTTTTGAAGAACACACATTTCAGTCCATGCTGCTGTTTTGATGTGCCTGTAGAAAAGGTGAAGCCTTAAATGAAATCACAGGTGTCAAACGCATTCATAGGTGGGCAGGGCGGCTGCAGGTTTTTGCTTCTCCCTTGAACTTGATTTATTACTTAAGGTCACTAATTAGTAAGGAACTCCCCATACCTGTTTGTCTAATTGAAAAGAAAAACTTGCAGACACCTGGGCCTCCATAGAATGAGTTTGACCCCCCTGCCTTAAATTAATGCTACATCGGAATTAATACAAAAACCTGTGCACCACATGTCTGTGGAGGAGAGTGCGACTGCACCACTTTGTGGAATGCAGTACCTTATATGTTCACAACTCTGGTCAGATACATTTTCTCCACTTGGAACTCACTTTGATCCTGGCAGAGTTTCCACAGTGAGCAAACTACCCTCACATCCCAACTAATTTAAAACAAGCACTCAATGCAGAGTTGCAGAGATCATGTACTTTAGATGCAGAAGTGCAGCTTTTTCTGATCCAGTAAAGATAGAGAGCAGACACACACCTTGTCATTTCTTTGTACTGCTCTCCACATGTCCTGTGGCATTGCATCGCTAAAGCACTCCTACTTCCCCCCCACTGTAACTATGTCTCACCTCTAACTCTTCCACTCCTCTCGCCTTCTAAGTATAGGTATCACTCTGCCTTCAAACACTTGGTGTCTGATATTTATGAGCTTAAAGGTAACATGTCAGAAGAAAACTATGATTATGGGCTTGCATGCTCACATTTATGAGATGCCATACCATGGTCAGTTTCAGACACACACAAGTCAAATTTAATGCTTGAAAATATGCAAAGAAATGAGAACAAAAATAACATATAAAGTGTTCTTGATCCATTGTGCAAAAACTAGCAAAAACATGCTCTCACCAGAAAACAACAACTCCCAACTTTCACTACTTTAGAAAAGTCACTTTTAAAACAGTCCGAGAGAGTTTAACACTTACCCTGAGCTGAACTATCTTTATTCCACAGTCTTTGGTAAAACAAATTCTGCAAAATGACAAAGGCCTTTAGGTCATTATCCTCCAGGTATTCCCCCTCTGTGCAGCTGGCTTCTCCAGCTCCTCCCGAAGGAAGGCAGATGAGCAAGGTGGAGATGGGGATGATTGCAGAGGATCCGCTGTTATTGGGAACAATGGCACACAATGAAACGAAGCACTCAGAGACAGACTGCCACCCTCTCGATCGCTCTGCAGAGGATCTGTGGCTCTGACTAAGGCTGAGACGGGACAAACTCCCAAGCTTCTGGAGCACTGCCACTCCTCTTTTCCTCCTCCCACGTTCTCCAAAGAGGGGAAAAAGGGAAATATTGTGGGGGGGGGGGGTGTCTTAAATGAAAACCAGATGCACAGCCCTGTTTGGTCTGGATGGAAGCAGTGGGGAATATGATGTCACAAACCTGGAGTGAGATTCTCTTCTCACCTCCCTCCTTCCGCTTCTTCCTCCGTCTCTAAAGGACCCTTATTGGATAATCTGGCTATTCAGAGATCTGGATATTTGTTTCAAAAGGTAAAAACAACAACACATAAACAGCGTGAGAGTTATCACTCTTTACTCTGTTTTTGTTCACGATGTCACAGTTGAGTGAAGTCTGCAAGCAGTTTCAGATAAGTAACTGGCATGTGGTGGTCAGTGGTAGAAAAAAGTAAAAATCATTTAAAATTCCTTCTATTAAGCAAACAAGATGGAACAATTTTCTAGGTTTTTATTTGTTTGTGATAGCCAGGGGTACACTCCAACACTCAGACATGATTTGCAAACAAAGCATTTGTTGTTTAGTGAGTCTGCCAGATCAGATCAGAGGCAGTAGGGATGACCAGGGATGTTCTCTTAAGTGTGTGAATTGGACCAATTTCCTGTCCTGCTAAGCATTCAAAATGTATGGAGTAAAAAGTATGATATTTTCTTTAGGAATGTAGTGAAGTAAAAGTTTTCGAAAATGTGGTCGACCGGCTTGATTCGGTCTGGTAGTAAAATTTGAAATTGTGTTTTTTTACAATGCATAAAAGTAGAGACCCAGAGATAGAAAATGGGATACCAACCTACACTTGAGGAACAATGGGAAAGTAATTATCCTTGAAGGTTGATAAAATTGTAACGCCACTTTTGAGAAAATAGCCCTTGAATTTTTTGGTACACCTACTGGAGAGCTCTTCAATTTTCTGCATGTTTTCTTATTTTGTATAATGTTACATTTTTTTTAATAAACTCAGTCCCTGAACTTGCTTCCAGACTCTCAGCGCACTCGTTACAATCAGGCTGTTGATTGTGGCCTGCGCAATGGTTTCCCACACCTCTTCAATGGCTGTGCGATATTGTTCGATATTGGCGGAATCAAGAAAACGCTGCCATACAGGTCGATATGGAGCATCCCAGACATGCTCAATGGATGACATGTCTGGTGAGTGGCAGGCCATGGAAGAACTGGGACATTTTCAGCTTCCAGGAATTGTGTACAAATCCTTGCGACATGGGGCCCAACTTTACATGTTGGGTTTATATTTTTGATCTGTCTAGATACAGTGGCCCTACATTTCAAACAGCTGTAGGCTAACTACGTTTTCACTCAGCGTTGTGCAAGCTTTTCACTTCAGATTTAATAGTTGTAGTTAATAAACATGCATCCTCTCGCATTGTGGTCCCTCTAAAACCACAGTTCCTCCACAACAAGCAACATTGCCATACTCAGAAAAGGCCTTCAAAATATGACTGGGCTAGTACATTATGGGTTGTTCTGGCACCACATCAAAACAATGTATGCAATGTCCACGTTAAGGGTAATTATGGCCTTTTAATTGATTGATGTGTGTTGACTTTGTGCCTTCATGCTGTGTCGAATTGAGACATTGCTGTTTTTTCACAGTCTGCTGAGCCAAGCTGCAGTCTCTCATGAATCAACAAAAAACGCTTGGACTGTTTTTTAACTCTGCTGTGGATCTCAGGGGGAAATGTACAACTGTCCCATGATCTTCCTCAAGTTTGGCCTTACCTGAGACCTTGTGTTCGTGCTGTCTAGGGCTAAGACAGCATGTGTTAAAGGGCCCATTCTGCAAGTACTGTATCTTGCCGTTGAACCTCTCATGAATCAACCAAATTAACCATTAGTTAGTTTGAACTAATCTGACCTCTTTTTAGGACAAATGTACAACCTTTCCATGGTCTTCTGTAGCTTTGGCCTCACCGGTGGCCATTTCATCAAGCCGCCGAGGACAAAAAGTCAGTGTGCTTTAAAGTAGGGGCCATCTCTATAGGCCAACTCCAGCAGGGACATATAAATATAGGTAGAGAAGGTCAGATGTCACATTACATTTCAGCCTGTGATGTGGTTCAAAGACATAGACCCTTTACAACATTTGAATGTGGCATGAACACTTTTGTCAAACAAATCACTTCAAAAAGTAGGCTACCTCTGTATGTTCGTCCACTCCCAAATACTTGGATGTACATATACACTTGGACCATTTGATGAATGAAAATAGCCTGCTCTGTTTACAAAACACCAAACACTGTGCTTTATGACATTTTGCGATTGCCATTGATTAGGCCTGCATTAATCAATACGTCTTGCTGACAAACATTTTTTGTAGCCTGATAAGTCAGGACACCTGAAATGGGGCTGAACACGTTCCTGGGAAATTGGGATGGTCACCCTAACAGACATGGTCTACTTCTTCTGGCCACGGAAGGCACGGAGAACACCAATACCCGCACGCACCTGAAAAACAAAACAAAGAGCGCTCGAAACAGCTGACTGACAAAAGCAAACAATGGTAAATCAACTGATAAATCTATAACGCATTGGAATAAAGGCTATTTTTTATCAAGAATTCATGGCACAAAAAATAGAAGTATAAAGGAAAATCTATGCATTTAAAAGGAGCTCAGCTGAGGCCAAAATGAAGCACTACTGAGTGAACAGGGAGACAGTTTGAGCAGCCACATAGAAAGAAATAGTTTAAACAATGACAGAGAGGTGAGGGTGTTTGTTTCATTTGGAAGCTTTTATTTTAAAATGTACCCCTGTAAACCATTTACCACTGCATTTTAAACAAGGAGATTGGTTAAATTAGTATTATTTAGAGACCCCCTCCCCTCCCCAAAGTTTGACTTTTGTTGCATGTAGGGGAGCTAATGTCTCATTGAGGGGAGCTGAGCCCCTTGGCTCCTCCATAATTCACACCCTGCTTTTAGGGCTCTTCTGAGCCTTGAGGCCCCAACTGGAGCAGAGGCTCAGTATGGCCTCTACAGATGGATTCTCCCGGGATACATAAACAGCTCTCAACTCTCTGCTCAAAAACCAAGTTCAATGCCACATTCTGAAAACCTGGCTTCCCACATCTCCCTCTTAAAAACAAAAACAGATGAACTCAGAAATAATTTGATATATTCCTCCCTCAACCTCTCCAGAGCAGTTTGGAGGAGAGAAGGATAAGCTCTTAGGAGAAAGAAAGATAAGCAGAAAGACATTTTTTGGGGGGGGATTCATGGAGTGAGATAGAGAGAAATGCAGAGACACGGATTGTGAGAGAAACAAATAGAGAGAGATCATTTTGTAAGAAAAAGTGATAGACTCGCTCCGGTCAAATGATGAGTTGTTTTTGGTGGTAAAACTCTAATGGGTTAATTCGTACAGTTTTCTTTGCTGTGGAGAGACCACCAATGTGAATTTGAAGCACTCCCATGCACAGCAGTAAAATGATCATCAATTAATTTACGTGGATTGTGATTTGTTCCTTGTCGGTTTCTATACTTTAGAAAGACATGTCTCGTTGTTTCCATAATCACTAACTGATAAAATGCCCATGAGTGAGAGAAGCCTTGGGGGGACCAACCCAAGTTTAATCAAATGTATTGTTTAAAAAAAAGGTATTTAACCCTTATTTAACGAGGCAAGTCAGTTAAGAACAAATTCATATATACCATTACGGCGTACCCTGGCCAAACCCGGACGACGCTGGGCCAATTGTGCGCCACCCTATGGGACTCCCAATAGGAGTACGCTGTGATACAGCCTGGAAAATATGCCACTCCAATATCAAATTAGAATTTGTATGTTTATTGAACAAAAAATTGTTAATGTATACTGTAATTGTATAGTCAAAGACAAACATATCAGTCCACATAAAACCCACTAGTCAACTGACCGAAGACGGCGTTGAGCTGGAAAATCCCACTAATGTGTTTGCATCATATAAGAGAGTTTAGCATGATAGACAGCTCTAATGTGTAACATAAGGAGGGGCAGCATGTTATGTCACCCCATTCTTTGGACACTATTTTGAAGCCCAGGTGGGAATATCACAAACCCTCCCTTGCTACTGTTCATTTCCTGAAATCCACCAAATCTCATAACTAAATGGCGAAAATGCATCTGGACAGGCTTGTGATATCTGGACAGCTGCGCTTCCGCATGAATATTGTTCACTGCGGTAGGATTCAGTTCCATTTGTACATTTGCCTCTATAAACCAGTAGATTAGGAGTTTCATTTATAGGGAATTGGAGTGTGCCAAAAAGTGCTTAAGAAGCTCACCTCTCATCTAGTCATTTATTGGGACTAGGAGTGTGCCAAAAAGTGCTTAATAATAAGAAGCTCACTTCTCATCTTGATGGCTGGATGAGGGTGGTGTGAGCTGGGATGGGAATTGTTCTTGAGAACCAAAGGGGCCATTCAGCCATTGGGTTCTCATTCGAACCATTGACCACAGCGTGGTTTTGGAAACCTCAGAAAGTCTACTTTAATATCTCCCCAAAATAATTGGATAAATACAGAAGATACACTTACTGTGCCCCGTTTTAACACAGATTCCCACAGGGGTGTTTTGTGTTGCACATTTTACCTACTTAACAACAACACTTCATGAGCTATTGGAAACTCAGGAGGGAACCTCCGCAAAAAAATATTGGTTCACAATAATGGCTGGAACGGCACAAATGGAATGGCATCAAACACATGGAAACCAGTGTTGGATCTGGTGGATTTGGCTTCTCCACCAACCTCACTTCTTTAAGCTCCTGACTCTTATCACAAGACAGAGCCATGTCACCCCATAAAACCCAGACCCGGTTTTGCAGTGGGTCCTCACTAACCTCACAACATGACTGGGAAAAATCTCCTCCCTCCTATAGCTCGATGAGGAATATGTCAGCTAAATCAAAACCTGACACCCAAACCATTTCATGGTCAACCTGCTGAGTAACCACAACCTCCTCTACTGGGGCAAAGACCGTGTCAGCTACAGGAACCAAAGAATCACTGATCACCTCTGAATCTAACGTGTCACTTCGAGGAACCAAATCCGTTATCAAAACACCAACAGAACCGAGTTGCTCAGTGTCACTTTACCCAACAAAGAATGTCTCCCCTAAATTAACACCTGAATCAACTTCATGCTCAACATGCGGAGGGCACACTACATCATATATCTCTGCCCAGAAGGTCTCGGCTAGAAAGACACAAGAATCACCTCCCTCACTATGGGGAACCTTTTCCTGCGAACAAGGTTATTACAGTAAACAAAAACTGAAACAAAAAATAAAATTGAAAAAACTATTTATTCAAATGAAATAAAAATACAAATGAAAAACATGTGTGAGCGATTCACATGCATACTGAATCCTTTGATCCAACCCCTGCAGCAGCTGGCCTGATGGACCGAAGTGTGCCTCTAGCACTTCGCTCAGCAGAGATGGAGCCACTGATGAGGGAAGCAGAGTCTTTTGTACTTCAGCAAATCAGAGAGTATAGCCATGGAGCAGTAGGACCCCAGGAAGATGCCAGCACAATGTATCCAGCAAGCATCTGGACCCCAGTGCTTCATAAATATAGCTTAAATCACATCAAATATTATCTGAAGTCATTGTCCACCCAGAGGGTCAATCTGTCAGGGCATTAGGTGCTCCGTGTGAGCTGCGTAAATACCTGGAAGAGGTAAACGAGGGCATGTTGACAGAGTCACCACTCCAGTTCCGGCAGGCAAGGATGGCTGTTTATCCAAACCTGTGCTCTGTGGGACTAGATCTGGTTTCTGCACCTGCATCCTAAGCGTTCGCGGAGAGAAAATTCTCTGTCTGTGGATAACTGTCATCAGGCTTGAGAAACCGAAAGACCACCTCTTTGGAACGCAGAGTCTTCTTGAAGATGAACCCAAAAATCTTGTTTGGTTGAACAGAAACACACACATGCACACACACACACACACACACACACACACACACACACACACACACACACACACACACACACACACACACACACACACACACACACACACACACACACACACACACACACACACACAGCAATAAACAATAAACACACACGCTGGCTGGCTGTGAACTGATAGATGTGTGAAGAAGTGTTGTATTGCAGCTGTATTTATTTGAAGGGGCTAGTCGTTGACGAATATTACATAAACATAACATGTCAAATGGGCCATGACTTCATGTGTTGTTTTTTCCACTCTCTTCCTGTCAAAGAAAGGTAAAGGTACTTGGTTCTTCTTACATCCACTACTAAAGTAGAGAAAAAAATTGGATCGGCCTAAATATGAGCAAGAATTTCCTTCCACCATATTTCTAGCATTAGTCTAGGTGCTTATCCTTTAAATCCATGTCACTTTAGGATTTCTTTCGTTTTTAATATTATTTTTTTTCACAAGCGCCACACACAACAACACAATACTTTGTTGAAGCACCTTTGGCCGCAATTACCGCCTCGAGTCTTCTTGGGTATTACGCTACAAGCTCGGCACACCTCTATTTGGGGAGTTTCTCCCATTCTTCTCGGCAGATCCTCTCAAGCTTTCAGGTTGGATGGAGAGTATCGATGCACAGCTATTTTCAGGTCTCTCCAGATTTTTTTTTTTTTAACTTTATTTAACTCGGCAGAGATGTTCGATCAGGTTCAAGTTCGGGCTCTGGTTGGGCCGCTTAAGGGCATTCAGAGACTTATCCCAAAGCTACTCATGGCTGTGTGCTTAGGATTGTTGTCCTGTTGGAAGGTGAACCTTCACCCCAGTCTGAGGTCCTAAGCCCGCTGGAGCAGTTTATCATGAAGGATCTCTATGTACTTTGCTCCGTTTACCTTTCCCTCGAGCCTGGCTAGACTCCCATCCCTGCCGCTGAAAAGCATCCCCACAGCATGATGCTACCACCACCATACTTCAGCATACGGATGGTGCCAGGTACCCTCCAGACGTGACGCTTGGCAATCAGGCCAAAGAATCTTGTTTCTCATTGTCTGAGAGTCTTTAGGTGCCTTTTGGCAACTCCAAGTGGGCTGTCATGTGCATTTTTCTGAAGAGTGGTTTCTGTCTGGCCACTCTACCATAAAGACCTGATTGGTGGAGTGCTGCAGAGATGGTTGTCCTTCTGGAAAGTTCTCTCATCTCCAGAGAGGAACTCTGCATCTCTGTCAGAGTGACCATTGGGTTCTTGGTCACCACCCTGACCAAAACCCTTCTCCCCCGATTGTAAAGTTTGGCCGGGCGGCCAGCTCTAGAAAGAGTCTTGGTGGTTCCAAACCTTTTCCATTGTGTGTTCTTGGGGACCTTGAATGCTCCGGATGCTCCGGACAATTCCTTCAACCTCATGGCTTGGTTAGACAGGTGTGTGCCTTTCCAAATCATGTACAATCTATTGAATTTACCACCGGTGGACTACAGTTAAGTTATAGAAACATCTCAAGGATAATAAATGGAAAGCAGATGCACTTGAGCTCCATTTTGAGTCTCATATTAAAGGGTCTGAAGACTTATGTAAATAAGATATAAATGTTTTTATTTTTAATAAATGTGCAAAAATTACTAAAGACCTGTTTTCGCTTTGTCATTATGGGGTCTTTTTTAAGTGGGAGAACTTGCACAATTGGTGGCTGACTAAATATTTTTTTGCCCCATCTGTATATACAGTTGAAGTTGGATGTTTACATACTGTACACCTTAGCCAAATACATTTAAACTCAGTTTTTCACAATTCCTGACATTTAATCATAGTAAAAATTTCCTGTCTTAGGTCAGTTAGGATCACCACTTTATTTTAAGAATGTGAAATGTCAGAATAGTAGTAGAGATAATGATTTATTTCAGCTTTTATTCCTTTCATCACATTCTCAGTGGGTCAGAAATTGACATACACTCAATTAATATTTGGTAGCATTGACTTTTAAATGGTTTAACTTGGGTTAAATGTTTCGGGTAGCCTTCCACAAGCTTTCCACAATAAGTTGGGTGAATTTTGGCCCATTCCTCCTAACAGAGCTGGGGTAAACGAGTCAGGTTTGTAGGCCTCCTTGCTCGCACACACTTTTTCAGTTCTGCCCACACATTTTCTATGGGATTGAGGTCAGGGCTTTGTGATGGCCACTCCAATACCTTGACATTGTTGTCCTTAAGCCATTTTGCCACAACTTTGGAAGTATGCATGGGGTCATTGTCCATTTGGAATACCCATTTGTGAACAAGCTTTAACTTCCTGACTGATATCTTGAGATGTTGCTTCAGTGTATCCACATAATTTTCCTCCTAATGATGCCATCTATTTTGTGAAGTGCACCAGTCCCTCCTCTAGCAAAGCACCCCCACAACATGATGCTGCCACCCCCGTGCTTCACGGTTGGGATGGTATTCTTCGGCTTGCAAGCCTTCCCTTTTTTCCTCAAAACATATCGATGGTCATTATGGCCAAACAGTTCTATTTTTGTATCATCAGAACAGAAAATCTTTCTCCAAAAAGTATGATTGTTGTCCCCATGTGCAGTTGCAAAATGTAGTCTGGCTTTTTTATGGCGGTTTTGGAACAGTGGCTTCTTCCATGCTGAGCGGCCTTACAGGTTATGTCGATATAGGACTCGTTTTACTGTGTATATAGATACTTTTGTACCTGTTTCCTCCAGCATCTTCACAATATCCTATGCTGTTGTTCTGGGATTGATTTGCACTTTTCGCACCAAAGTACGTTATTCTCTAGGAGACAGAACGCGTCTCCTCCTGAGCGTTATGATGGCTGCGTGGTTCCATGGTGTTTATACTTGCATACTATTGTTTGTGCAGATGAATGTGGTACCTTTAGGCGTTTGGAATTTGCTCCCAAGGATGAAGCAGACTTGTGGAGGTCCACCAATTTTGGACGTCTTGCAGATTTCTTTAGATTTTCCTGTGATGTCAAGCAAAGAGGCACTGAGTTTGAAGGTAGGCCTTGAAATACATCCACAGTTACACCTCCAATTGACTCAAATTATGTCAATTAGCCTTCCAGAACGTTCTAAAGCCATGACATAATTTTCTGGAATTTTCCAAGCTGTTTAAAGGCACATTCAACTTAGTGTATGTAAACGTCTGACTCACTGGAATTGTGATACAGTGAAAAAAATCTGTCTGTAAAGAATTGTTGGATAAATTATTTGTGTCATGCACTAAGTAGATGACCTAACCGACTTGCCAAAACTATAGATTTTAACAATAATTATTTTAACAAGTCATTGAAAAACAAGTTTTAATGATTCCAACCTAAGTGTATGTAAAGTGTATGTTTTTATTTCAATTCTAAAAATGTGTTTATTTAAATTTAAAAAATTACAATCAAATCTTAATTAAGTCTGAGTTGGGCAATAAGAAAGTATTCACACCCCTTGACCTTTCCCACCTTTTGTTGTGTTAGAGTCTGAATTTAAAATTAATTAAATGTAGATTTTTTTGTCACTGGCCTACCCCATAATATCAAAGTGGAATTATGTTTTAATTGTTTTTACAATTTAATGAAAACTAAACAAGTGAACTCTCTTGAGTCAATAAGTATTCAACCCCTTTTTAAGTTCAGGAGTAAAAATGTGCTTAACACATACTAAGTTGCATTGACTCACTCTCTGTGTAATAATAGTATTTAACATGATTTTTGAAAGACTGCCTCATCTCTGTACCCCACACATACAATTATCTGTAAGATTCCTCAGTCGAGCAATGAATTTAACAAAGATTCAACCACAAAGACCAGGGTGGTTTTCCAATGCCTCGCAAAGATGGGCACTTATTGATAGATAGGTGAACAAAGCTGACATTGAATATCCCTTTTGGCATGTTGAGGTAATCAAACGTTAGATGGTGTATCAATACACACAGTCAGTACAAATTTACCGGTGTCCTAACTAACTCAGTTGGTGACTTCAAAACAGTTACAGAGTTTAATCTATCTGTTTTGTCCTATTTAAAATATTTTGTTATGTTTGTGAATAAAGAAAGTCAGACATAATGAGGAAAACGTGGGGCTTTTATGTATTTAGATTGCCCTTGAACCCACTAAAATGGAAAGATGGGTTAAGGAACAAACAAGACAATTAAATGTTCCATTATCCAGTACTGTTACTGATTAACTGACTATATTTAAGAGAGAATAAAGTAGACGGCACTCGTCAAACGTTTGATTTATGACCCTATGTCCGGATGATGTGTGCATGCCCGTATTTGGGCATCCTGTCAGGACATCCTGGCAGGAAGTGATCACTTGCTCTAGGGAGTGCCCATATTTGGGCATCCTGTCAGGACATCCTGGCGGGAACTTATCACGTGCTTATGCCCATATATGGGCATCCGGTTCCTGTTCTCACGCGTTAGAGGGTGTGCTAATTCATGCATATAATGCATCTATTCCTTTGAAGTTGTCATGATGATTGATTTCTAGGGACCTCTTTGAGCTGGGGGGGATGTGTTTGAACATTTCAAAGAGTATGGCCCCCCCACCCCCTGTTTTATTGACCTTAGGGCTGTTTTCTATGAAACAGGAATGTCCGGGGGTATTGGGTGTGGCAGACGCATTATAAATAAAGCCCAGAACAAGACATGCGGCCCCAGAACACTAAACAAGATTTTTTTTAAATAAAACCCAGAATATTAAACAGAAAATTATGTCTCCTAGGCCAATTCTCGGGGTGCTATGCGTCTCTTGTCATGAACCCAATAACAAAAGCTTCGAGGAAGTTTTGTGTGAGACCCCAGAATGTTTTAAAGAAGTTTTGGGTACGTTTTGGGCAGTTCGTTCAGAGTATCCAATATCATTACGTAAAACACAGCATAGTCAAGATTCTGATTCACCCATGTGAAAAACTGTCGAATCTCTGTATTGTTGAATTTATTTCGGTACACAACCCGAACATTTCGATCAATACCGTCTCCCTCCTGATTTATGAGACAATTTTCCAATTCCCCCAAAACATCGTATTGCGTTTCAGACTCTTCTGACATGAGCGTTAACGGCTGGTTTTGGGGGGTTTGGGATGCCGAAGATGTCGGGCTCTCGTTCATCTGATTAATTAGGGATATGAGGGCTTCGGGAATCTGTGATAACAGGTTTTCATCCGGCGTCCCTGACTCGTTCATACGATTAATAATTTCTAGGAGTTCTGGCGGTATCTGTGATAAGAGGCTTTCAACTGTCTCAACTAGGACTTTTGGCTCTGCCATTTGGATAATTAATTATGTGCGTTCTTGGGTTTTTGTGGAAGGATCCGTGTTACATATATGATTTTAGCGCCTGTATTTGCGTTTTTAATAGGATTGCTGGAATTGTTCTATGCCAGAATGATAGATCCCGTCGGTATTGTCGCTCAAGTAAAAACCCCATTCGTTTGTGTAGCAAAACCTTTCAGGATTTTAGAGCCCTGGAAAAGGCTGTGAAAAACCTAGCTTGTTCTATTTCAGATCCGGATGTTGCCATCAAAGAATTGGTGGAATCAAGAAGGTTGGCCGCACCCCATAATAGCCGGTCATCTGCCTCTGAAATGTCATTTAAAACGGTGGAATCCTCCGGTTTGGTTGTTGGTGACTTTTTTCATCAAGCTTTCCCGATTCTGCAGGGCCGGTCTTGTTGGAGCCTGAAAAAACATTATTTGTCCTTGTTTTAACATATTCAAGCCTAAAAAATGTATAAATAATAAACTAGGTATAACTAACAATATATATATATGGCTTCATACCGTGTCCATGGAGCGCCGGCTCATGAAGCCGCAAGTTCCCTGCCCAGTAGTACTTTTCTGGAGGGGAGGATTCTGAGCAATGTACTAGAGCCGGTGTTGTGCGTTGCTTGTTTGGGTCTGGAATATGGAGCGAGCGTGTGGAGGTTCCCAAGGGAGTTGGCGGGAAGTTTAAATCCTCTGTTCTCGGTGTGTTTAAAAAAACGTTCGTACAGGACGGGAGAATTGCATCTGTGTCATCGGATGTGTCATCTACTCCGACGAAGTCGTTCAGGGTCCATAAGGAGCCCGTTATCCTTCTTGGCTGTATGTCGGCTGTAAACACAAAAATAGCTTTTAATTTAG
Source organism: Oncorhynchus masou masou (assembly GCF_036934945.1). Taxonomy (NCBI): domain Eukaryota; kingdom Metazoa; phylum Chordata; class Actinopteri; order Salmoniformes; family Salmonidae; genus Oncorhynchus; species Oncorhynchus masou. The sequence continues at coordinate 44,801,897 of NC_088240.1, read as the reverse complement.
GGTGCACACTTTTTGTTTTTTAATGTATAAATATTATTGTGTATGTGATCATTGGACTTACGTCGAAAATAGTGTGATGGGGATTGGCTACATGCATTTTGCGCCTGAGAATCCCCGTCTAACGCTGTCTGTTCCAAATAATTTAAACCTCTGAGCAGCTGCGTAAATGATGTATAACCTACAAATTTTAGATAATATTAACAGTTATTTATCCTATATACATTTATTTTATTTTATAAGAATACGTGCATTTTGCATTAAAAATCGGTGTCCCCGATTTAAAACACATATACCTCCAGTTTAATATTCCAATAATATCAATAATATTCAAACAATTCCCAGACTCCAAATCTTAAAATATATTATTTTCACTAACTCACCTTCAGAAAGCGCCATTAAGAGGGATTCACGGATGATCTTTTATCTGTCCTGGGCTGTTGGCCGGGTGTTTGGAGTTAGGGTACGGCCGTGCAAACAGAGTGGAAAGTATCTGTTTTCCCTAGACTCGTTCCTCGGTCGTGTCCCTAACGAGAGATAGTACGGAATTAGTTTACAGAGCATGAGGTGACGTTTTTACGGGCGATATCTTGTATACCATAAAATGGGTCTGGAGTACCCCCAGAATGTTTTAGAGAACAAAGACCGTGAATTAAAGCAACAGGAGACGATGTCGAGACATTATGTCTGCGGATATTGCATTTATGTTTCATAGCACCTCAGGGGTAGCAGCTTGGTGGGGTGTCCGATATAAATTTATAGACCGGGGTGGGGGACCGTTAGCTGATTAGAAATAACAATATTTTAAACCCAAGGGTTGGTCTAGACATATTCTGTTCTTTCTGGGGTGTTTGTTTTTAGCCCCACATCCTCTGGGGTGAGAAATTCGGATTTGAACATTTATTTAATTCAAAATATTTAGTACATATAGTTTAAAACCCGTTATAATTAAATAACCAAATGTACTATTCCTTTCTTACAGATATAGAGCCTGGTTAGCCCTGACCTGCATCCCAACGCCAAGACCGTCTCTCTAGCACGCTCCATCAAAGTTCCAAGTAAGTTTTCACTCCAGGGAAAGATCCGCCGTCGGGCATGTGGGTCCTGGGAATGTCTTAAGGATAGATGCGGCCCACGCCGTAATTGTTCACGATTTTGGAAACGACTGTCCAGCTTATTCATAAGGTTTATGAATACGGGATAATCAATAAATTTAAAGCTAAACACCGGCATAAAAAAGTTTACATCCTTGCATGCTTTGGAAAATACATATGAACTGACAGATTTCGTCGTATTTGCACTATCAAATTGTTCACATGCTAAAATTGTCACTTTGGACATCTTAAGCCATTCTCTCATCTGCAGCGCAGGAGAAAACCCCCTGAGTTTTGCCTGATAAAGGGGTTTGGGGCCGCTGTCTGTGAATATCTTAACCTTAGATTCATCAGGTTGGAATATGTAAGACATATGTCCCTCACTCGTACCCCGAACTCCTTTATCTTCTCTAGGGTAGGGGGCAGCATTCGAAATATTGGTTGAAAAGCATGCCCAAATTAAACGGCCTGCTACTCGGGCCCAGAAGATATGATTTGCATATAACTGGTAGATTTGGATAGAAATCACTCTAAAGTTTCCAAAACTGTTAAGATAGTGTCTGTGAGTATAACAGAACTGATTTAGCAGGCGAAAACCTGAGAAAAATGACTTAGGACTCCATTTGCAGGTCCTATGCCATCCACTAGATGTCAACAGTCTTTAGAAATCGTTTCAGGCTTGTATTCTTATAAATGAGGGAGTAAGACCAGTCTGAACGAGTGGACCCAACCGTGTCGCAGAGCTTTTTCATGCGCAAGTGCATTTCTTGTTTACCTTTTATATTGACGACGGTCCGATTGAAATATTATAGATCATTTAGGCAAAAAAAAACAACCTGAGGATGGAATATAAACATCGTTTGACGTGTTTCTATGAACTTTACGGATACAATTTGTTTTTTTTTGTCTGATTGTTTTGACTGTGTTTGAGCCTGTGGATTACTGAAGAAAACGCGCTAACAAAACTGAGGTTTTTGGATATAAAGAGACTTCATCGAACAAAAGGAACATTTATTGAGTAAATGAATGTCTTCTGATTGCCACCATATGAAGATCATCAAAGGTAAGGGATTAATTTGATCTCCATTTCTGAGTTTTGTAACGCTTCTGCTTGGCTGGTTACTGTTTGTAAATCATTTGTCAACTGGGCTATGTTCTGGGCTAGGTATGTTCTGGGCTAGGTATGCTTTCACTGAAAAGCTTTTATAAATATGACACTGTGGTTGGTTTAACAAGAAGTTAATCTTTAAACTTATGTAAAATATGTTTTGTTTTCTGAATTGTTATAATGACAATTTCTGTATTTGAATTTGGAGCTCTGCAATCTCACTGGATGTTTGCCAGATGGGACGCTAGCATCCCACGTACCCTAGAGAGGTTAAAACATTCTCACACAACTTCCTCGAGGCTTTTGTCATTTAGTTCACAAGAGACGAATAGCACCCCGAGAATTGGCCTAGGAGACACAATTTTCTGTTTAATATTCTGGGTTTTATTTTTTAAATCTTGTTTAGTGTTCTGGGGCCGCATGTCTTGTTTTGGGCTTTACTTATAATGCGTCTGCCACGCCCAATACCCACGGACATTCCTGTTTCATAGACCACAGCCCTAAGGTCAATAAAACAGGGGGTGGGGGAGCCATACTCTTTGAAATGCTCAAACACATCCCCCCCCAGTTCAAAGAGGTCCGTAGACATCAATCAACATGACAATTTCAAAGGAATAGATACAATATATGCATAAATTAGCACACCCTCTAAAGCGTGAGAACAGGAACAGGATGTCCATATATGGGCATAAGCACGTGATAAGTTCCCGCCGGGATGTCCTGAAAGGATGCCCAAATATGCACACGGACATAGGGTCATAAATCAAACGTTTGACGTGTGCCGTCCACTTTATCCTCTCTTATTTAGTTCAAAGCCCTTCAGATATCCAACGGTTGTAAATTTGACTGAAGGAAAACCAAAGCTAGTCCATCATATGCGTGAGACGTCTCTAAGCAAATAAAAATGATGTCAGTAACAGCTCTTAATCTCCAAAATGTATCTTAGTTTGGGGGAGTAAATGCTACAGAGCTTAGTGTCGGTGAAACTGACTGGTTTGCTCTTTTTGATGGCATCCTCTCATCTCTATGTCCCCCAAAAATAATGGAATGTTTAAAACACAATGGTTAAATGGGAAGCAGACATCCCGACAGCCGTCCAAGTAAAAAAATAGAAGGCTGGGAAAGAATGCTGCTCGGGCCCAAGAGGACGAATAAGCTTGAAATGTGCAGTGCACATGGGGAGCACAAGCACAGCTGCAATCCATCTCTTAGTGAACCCATTTCCTTTGATTCCCCTCATTTTTAAAGGGATTAAACATTGACATTCTGGAAAGACACCAGGCCCTCCAGATGATCCGTGGCATTGGACAGACGAGTGACGTGGCCAATGGATCTCACACCCAGACCCAACACAAGAGCACTTACGGTAAATGCCATGTGTTAAGAGAGGTTGCAATGAGGGCAACTCCTAATTACACTATGGGCTCTATTTTAACCTCTAGCGTTGAGCAATCCCGTATCCGGGAGCATAATCATAGCCTCAAGCTCATTAGCATAATGCAATAATATTCATGAAAATCGCAAATTAAATGAAAGAAATATATTCACTCACAAGCTTAGCCTTTTGTTAACAACACTGTCATCTCAGATTTTCAAAATATGCTTTTCACCCATAGCTACACATGCATTTGTGTAAGAGTATTGATAGCTAGAATAGCATTCAGCCTAGCATTCAGCAGGCAACATTTTCACAAAAACAAGAAAAGCATTCAAATAAAATCATTTACCTTAGAAGAACTTCGGATGTTTTCAATGAGGAGACTCTCAGTTAGATAGCAAATGTTCAGTTTTTCCAAAAATATTATTTGTGTCAGAGAAATCGCTCCGTTTCGTTCATCACGTTTGGCTAAGAAAATCCCCTGAAAATTCAGTCATTACAACGCCAAACTTTTTTCCAAATTAACTCCATAATATCGACAGAAACATGGCAAACGTTGTTTAGAATCAATCCTCAAGGTGTTTTTCACATATCTATTCGATGATAAATCATTCGTGGCAGTTGACTTTCTCCTCTGAAGCAAATGGTAAAATGCACACAGCTGGAGATTACGCAATAATTTCGATGGAGGACACCAAGCGGACACCTGGTAAATGTAGTCTCTTATGGTCAATCTTCCAATGATATACCTACAAATACGTCACAATGCTGCAGACACCTTGGGGAAACGACAGAAAGTGTAGGCACATTCCTGGCGCATTCACAGCCATATAAGGAGACATTGGAACACAGCGCCCTCAAAATCTGGGCCATTTCCTGTTTGAAATTTCATCTTGGTTTTGCCTGTAGCATCAGTTCTGTGGCACTCACAGATAATATCTTTGCAGTTTTGGAAACGTCAGAGTGTTTTCTTTTCAAAGCTGTCAATTATATGCATAGTCGAGCATCTTTTCGTGACAAAATATCTTGTTTAAAACGGGAACGTTTTTTTTATCCAAAAATTAAAAGAGCACCCCCTATATTGAAGAAGTTAATCAACCTAACGCAACAGTAAATCTAAGTGCAGGAGGCAGCATTATAGGTTCAGTGGTGTGTCAGAAATATTTGAGCTATTTTCACTATTTCAATTATAGGCACACTTGATGGTGTTGGCACGAAAGGGCCGGGTTTTGATGTATAAACAAGTTGTGTGTGTGTCGAGACTTGGCCCCTCACTGGCCAATCAGAATGTGTTCCATGGCGAACTATGTGGTTGCTTCAAATTTGGTATTTACTTTTTTATATGTATTGCTCCAATTCCAATGTTAGTCCATTTTAGAAACAGAAACAAAATAACAGAAACAAAATAACATTCACACTGATATAGGGGCCAGGCCTACTGTAAATTGCATTATAGCTGAGCATGGACAAGCCAAACATTGTCAATAAGCAATATTAAATTCATTATTGATTATTGCCTAAAAAGAGAACAAATAATTATAATCAAATTCTAAACAAAACAAAACAACAACTTGTTTGAAATAGGCTTGTCACACTTACAGGCACCATCATTTCTGCCCTTGGTCATATAATACTAAAACAATGCAGACTATGGAGGGTTCTACGCACATCCAAGCTTTTCACAGTAGCTGGACAAAGATCCAATATAAAGAGAAAGGGAGAATGTCCACTCACCGTTATACTGCTCATACAAAGTATGTATGCTGATGATTCACCCATACATGCATCATCTGACCACAGCTAATGAAGTCACTGAAAGAGTTGCAGTCTGTTTTGGAATGGGTGGCTAGTAATAAACTGGTCCTGAACATGTCTAAAACTAAGAGCATTGTATTTAGAAAAAAATCATTCCCTAAATTCTATACCTGAATATGGTAATGAATGGTGTGGCTGTTGAACAAGTTGTGGAGACTAAATGGCTTATTGTTACCTTAGATTGTAAACTGTTGTAATGGAGTTCTTCGTTTGTCGCAAGAGAGTCAGACCGAAATGCAGCGTGTTGGTTACTCATGTTTTTAATGAAACAAATGATGAATACATGAAAATAACTGAGACAAATACAAAACAACAAAACGGAACGTGAAACCTAATTACAGTCTATCTGGTTAAACTACACAGAGACAGGAACAATCACCCACGAAATATACAGTGAAACCCAGGCTACCTAAATACCCATGTCACACCCTGGCCTGACCAACTAATTAACTAAAACACAAAATACTAAGACCAAGGCGTGACAGAACACCCCCCCCCTAAGGTGCGGACTCCCGGACGCACCTCAAAACCATAGGGAAGGTCCGGGTGGGCGTCTGTCCATGGTGGCGGTTCCGGCTCGGGACGTGGACCCCACTCCATAAATGTCATAGTTCCTCCCCTTCGCGTCCTGGGATAATCCACCCTCGCCGCCGACCATGGCCTAATAGTCCTCACCCAGAACCCCACTGAACTGAGGAGCAGCTCGTGACTGAGGGGCAGCTCGGGACTGAGGGGCAGCTCGGGACTGAGGGGCAGCTCGGGACTGAAGCAGCTCGGGACTGAGGGGAAGCTCGGGACTGAGGGGCTGCTCGGGACTGAGGGGCAGCTCGGGACTGAGGGGCAGCCCGGGACTGAGAGGAAGCCCAGCCAGGCAGTTGAATCCGGCAGATCCTGGCTGGCTGGTAGTTCGGGCAGATCCTGGCTGACTGGCGGATCTGGAAGAGTCTGGAAGAGTCTGGCTGACTGGCAGATCTAGAAGAGTCT